>NC_135024.1:6287187-6593125 GCF_051020955.1 Megalopta genalis
CCGGTGAAATAGTGACCGACGATTATCCGCGAAATTGAAACAACCGCATGAATAATGCATCGTACGACGGTGAAATGTGTACCGGCGGGTATCATCCCCCTATCTTTCTTCTATTCGAGGATTCCGTGGCGCGCGCGCGGCCATCGCCAGTTAACACTGCGGCAGTCGCGTCGGGATCGACTCGCCGGACGGACAACCGATCGTGAATCATTTCGCTCGTTCGATCGAGAGTCTTCGTTCCGAGGGTTATTATTCAGTCGCGTTATTTATGGCCGCTCTTGCGTCCCACTTGATGACTACGATACTTCGTCTTCGGCCCTCTCTCTCTCGAGCGGCCGACGCGAAGTCTGCTACTTTTTACCGAGCGCGCGCTGCACGTTTCTGTAATTATTTAGGAGGGCGATGTGGGCTGCTCGCTGGCTGATGAGAGCGTGCAGATTGGAAGTCGTTTCGATGCTGACGACTGTGTTTTATAAGAGATATCGATTGACCGTGAGTGTTGAGATAATTATCGGAGCTCGTGCACTGTTTGCCGAAGATCCTCCAGTCTCTCGCCATCCTTCGGAATAAGATCCTCGGGCAATGTGCGACTGATCTCTGCTAATTATTGGAATTACCAATTTCACATTACGCTTCGAACGTGTAATAATTTCGAGTTGTATGGTTTCGTTCGTCCGATAACATATTATTATCTGTCGACATATTTCCAGTGCACCGCCATTGTAGTTGCGAACGAGCTGCGTTTGTCTCCGTGCATGCATGCGATCGGAGATTGATCCCTCGAGGTTCAAATTACAGTTAGAATATTTGCAAGTGAATTTTGCTATTGTTTATTTCATAGTTGAATTTCTGTGTAGAGATACAGAGTAATTTCTCTCGGAAATGCCAAATTTCGGATTGCTGTGAATTTCCTTGTGCTAGTCCTGCGTCTATGTAATTTATTGCTACGTCGATGCTAAAGATCGATGGAGCTAAAAACCGCGGAACTACAAGGTACGTAGGTACTAGGTACGTGACCGTCGAATCGTGTTATGTGACCTCCGAATTGCTTTCGAATCGTACCATGTGGCCTCTGAATTGTCTTCAAATTGTGACATGTGGCCTTCGAATTGCTCTCGAATCGTGGCATGTGTCCTCCGAATTGCCTTCGAATCGTGGCATGTGTCCTCCGAATTGCCTTCGAAACGTTTCATGTGACCTCTGAATTGCCTTCGAATCGTGGCATGTGCCTTCCGAATTGCCTTCGAATCGTGGCCTGTTATCTCCGAATTGTCTTCGAATCGTAGCATGTGTCCTCCGAATTGCCTTCGAAACGTTTCACGTGGCCTCTGAATTGCCTTCGAATCATGGCATGTGCCTTCCGAATTGCCTTCGAATCGTGGTATGTGGCTTCCGAATTACCTTCGAATCGTGGCCTGCTGTCTCCGAATTGCCTTCGAATCGTGGTATGTAGCTTCCGAATTGCCTTCGAATCACGTGACCTCTGAATTGCCTTCGAATCGACTGCCCCGAGTTTCTATAAAAAGGAGTCGCGAGGCCCGAAGAATCGCGACTTAGTATTCTCAGATCTGCCAGTTTCAATTCCTACCTCCGAACATATCTGGCAGACTGTATCCCTAACGAGAATAACAGCTGATTTCGAGAGGAAGATTTCTACTTGCGTTTCCAATCTGCGCACAATTTACAAAAATAACGACATCAAAAGAATCTCAAGTCGATCGTATCGCAGCGACATTTTCGAGTTAGAACGTCGAGCGGCTGGCTATCGCCAAGATTCGCAGCGAAACTGCCTCGATGTTGAAGAGCGGGGGATGGCCAGGGGTGGGCGGCAGCTCTGTGAGGCCAGAAAAGTAGCCAAGCATCACTTCCCGGCGAGTAGATATCTCGGTGAGGAGACAATTTCCCGTGTTTTTCGTCATGTTTCAAGTTCACCGCATAAAAGGATCAAGAGTCAATAGTAGATTAATTATTAGAGGCGGTGCGGGCGGCCTCTTACTTTGTGGCATAATACACGGGTCAAACGAGAGCTCGTAAAACCAACGAACCTTTTCCACCGGCAACCTTTTCTCCGCGGGGCCGTGCCGCGCGCGTCGTGTGCACACATACGAGCGGTCCTTCTGGCTAGATGCATCATGTGGAGCATCTTGTTCTTCATCTCGGTGACGGTGCTCGTCCACCCTCCAGCCTTTTTCCTCTTTCTTTACCGTTCCCGCGTACGAGAGGCTCGCCCTTTTCCATCCGCACAGAGCCCGGCAACTTTATGCGTCTCTCTCTTTCTCTCTCTCTCTCCCGCTCTCTTGGTCTCTCCTTCGCTTTCGCCGTACCACCACACCCCCCTTCTTCTCTATCGTATTCTCTCTCTCTCTCTCTCTCTCTTTCACTCGACTTTTTTTCGAAGCTCGAAGAAGAAAAAAAAGAAGACCAAGAAGAGTACCGCCGAGGTAATCAAAGGGGTAGGTGTATATTCGTGGGTACTTTACCCCCTCCCCCGCCCTCGAAACGCCCCGGTGGCTCTCGAGGTACACGAGGAACACGCGGGAGCGTTGCCGAACAATCGTTTCGGGAGCTTTGAAGTTTCCTCGGCTACACGCCCCGCCGCGGCGATCCCCTCGTCCCCGGTCCTTCCATCAGCCACGTACTCGCGTAGGGCGTAGGGGACCGAACCACCGCGTATGGTGTGGGGCGATGCCGGTGACACACACACGGTGGCGGGGAGGGTGCAGAGCGATCGGGGAAGAGGCGGGGGAGGGAAATAGGTCCCGACTCTCCACCCACGTACAACGATAATGCCGTCGAACGTTCGCCTCGTCTTCGCGAACGAGCGAGAGAAAGCGAGAGGGACACGGTGCTCCCGCGGAACGGATGGCGAGTGGGGCACACACCGATACGGTGGAGTGGGAACGGGGAACGGGGGGGACAGGATGGATGCTTAAGGGGCTAATTACAGTATTTTTCCCTCGGAGTTTCGCACGATGGTCATCGTGTTTGGATGGTACCTGCTTTGATTTATCCCTTCACGGTGTCTTTACGAGGAGCCCGAGCTGGTCGGCTTTGTGACGCGTCACGATCGGCGCACTCGGCTCCGGCAGGCTGTCTTCTGTGTCGCGGGGGCTAATCAACCAAAAAGAAGCTCTTCTTCCTCCTTTTGTCTTTGTCGCGCGCGCGCCCTGGCCCGCCTCTCGCCATCTCTCGCCGCCTCCGTCATCGCCGTTTTCGTTCGCCGCCCCCTAGAGCCCGCGCTGCCCCGCCCGCCCCTCCCCGCATTTCTTTCGCGGCCGTGCAGCGAGAAGCCTTTGCTTCCGATGCCGCGTATGCAGAAAACATCGCGGAAGTGCCCACTCATTGTCCCGGAGTGGCAGTCGAGTGCAGCTTTGCCGACGACGGGGTAATTAGTTCGTATTATACTTTGTGACATCGCCGGGGTCGGCCAATGAAGCCGAAGAGGATCCTCCCTGCCGCTCTGTCCCTTTCCATCTCTCTCGCTCTCTCCATCAGCTTTACCTCCTACCGCGACTCCTTCTCCTCTTCGAATCCAATTACGATTTCGGTCCCCGAGCCTCCTCTTCCTGCATTGGACGGTGGACGTTCCGCGTGCCTGCACGAATGAGATCTCTCTCTCTCTCTCTCTCTCTCTCTTTCTCTCTGCCTCGCCCGCTTCCTCTCGCCATGTATCGTCTCTCGCTCTTGCTCTCTCTCTCTCCCGGTTACCCTCCACGTCCCTTGATAGCTCTTCTCTCTCCGATCTATATTTCAGCGCAGCGGAGAGTGGAGGTTGGAGAGGCAAGAAGGACGATCGAACGCGCTAGGTTGACCGAACCGAAGCCTCTTTGTAAACGAAAGATCGTCGAGCACGCCGCGGCACAACGTGCGCGCACTCGAGCATAAAGAGCCGCCCCCGGTGCTACAAACATCCTCGACGTGGCTTCACAAGCCCGGGCCCTATATCTTTTTGCGGCCGTTCAACGGGGTGTATGTACGTATCTCTACTTTGTAACGAAATTCATCGGCGAGCATCGAACGGCCGACGACGAGGGCCGCTGCGCTGCTTGTTGCAGCGATTAGGGATGGCCAGCGGTCCACGAAGCGTCCCGCTCCTCTCTATCGGCTATCTCACTGTCTCTTTATTCCATCACACTCCCTCTTCCTCTCTCTCGTTCTCTCTCTCTCTCTCTCTCTCTCTCTCTCTCTCTTCTCGTGAAAGCAAACTCTCGTTAGCGACGAATCGCATCGAACACACGGCGGAACGGCGGCTCAAAGACATCGCGCGGTATAATTTTCCGTCAGAGAACACATTCTCGCTTCGTTGACTCCGGATTCGAAAATTTCCCGAGGGCCACACTTCTGTTCTCTTCCGTCCGCTCTGTTTGCCGTCGCGAGAGCCTGCGGAACGAGTCACGGGGTCGTCGTCGATGCGACGCGACGGATCTCGCGCGAAAGCACGAGCGGAGCTGAAGGAACGCCGAGAGCAGCGAAATAAATAGAAATAAAAATGTGGAAAGAGAGAGAGAGAGAGAGAGAGAGAGAGAGAGAGGGAGAGTGAAGAAGACGTTGGAGAGGCGACGATCGAAACGAATCGGGTATGAAGAAACGCGCGACGTCTAAGAAACCCCGGGAAAAAGTGTATTCTCTTCGCGTTCCCTTGTTCGGCCGCCTGTCAAGCCGCGCCAGTCGCCCCCTTTTTTCCGTTCCTTTTTTCGGGACGCGCGCATCTCGCGACGCACCCCCGCGTTATGAGCCATCCAGCTGAAAATGGCGTCTCACAGACCCGCGTGAGAAATATTGTCAGACACCGAGGAGATAGACGCGGAAAGCCATGGGTCGAAGGGCGAGCCTGAATCTCGGCGTCTGGCGTGCTTTTTCTACCTCGATGGGAAACGGAATATGGGAACGAACGGAATCGGTGACGGCTAAATATAGCTTTCGATGAATCCGAGTTCATAGGTTCTTGGAATTCACTAAGAAATAGTTTTTCTTGGAACCTCTTTGTAATCCGACTGATATTCTTGTTTCACTTGTATTCAATTCTTTTAGGAAATTTCTTTACGGTGGCGTAAATAAAGTATTGGATTTCTTGGGTTATGAACTGGAAGGTGAATTGATTTTTAATGTTGGAGATAGTGGATACTGTTAGTGATTGACCGTGTGATAAGAATTACAATTGTTATATTGTGAACAACTATTTGCTATTATTATATTGTGAACAACTATTTGCTATTATTATATTGTGAACAACTATTTGCTATTATTATATTGTGAACAACTATTTGCTATTATTATATTGTGAACAACTATTTTATTGTGTTCGAAAATGCATCAGTCTTTTATTTTCCTTAAAACAATTATTTCTAAATATTTCTAAATATAAAGTCTGCACAAATATTTGCAATTTTCGAATCGGATAGAAACATACTCCACGAAGCCACTTACGTATTTTATGCATTTTAGATAAAAATTCCTACATAAAATATCAAAGTTTTGAGCAGGTTAGAAAAATTGAAGAACATTACCACCTTTTCTTAAATATATTAAAATCAATAAAAGGAGAAATACAGTTTTATTGAATTTTTGTTTCTTACAAACTGAGTCAAAAAAATTTTATTTTGTATAAAGCGATCTACTAGTAACCAATAAAAGTTGATGTAATGTAAGAAAAAATTTTCACTAACTGGACGATAAAAAATGTCATGCGGGACATGATTCGCGTGCGAAAGCAAATAGAAATATTTTAATGCAAACAAGCAGTTGTCAGTTGTGATTCCCATTGATATTGCCTTTGAAACGTAAATGAAGAATCCATCCAGCTGGAAATAACGCGTATTAGGAATAAGACGGCAAGAAAAAGTAGCACTTGGGGAATGGTATGCGGAATTCCGTGGAGTGGCGAACGCGGTAAGCAAGTTTACGGGGCGTACCGGGAAAGGACGCGTTGCTCCTTTGAAACGGATCCATTTGTAAATTCGCGAGCAAAGGGTAGTCGCATTCAATTTTCGTCCGACCTGTTAATTTGGTCGGAGCGACCTCGACAGCTGCCGCGGCCTGCACAGACGATTTTATGGGGATTCAGGAGCCTCTTCTTCCCCATTTGCACACCGCACTACATCTGTTTCGCGTACCACTAATACGCAAACTTAACCTACGGCTCGTCTACGTATCCAATTGCGAGCGAACGTGAAAATTGCTGAAGCAGCATCTGGAGCATTGGTCTCTCTCTCTCTCTCTCTCTCGTTTTCTCTCGCATGGCCTCTCTCTCTCTCTCTCTCTCTTGGTTCTCTGAGCTCGCCGCACCGCGGTAAATGAGCTTGCGAGCCTACGCAGCAGAAACTAACCAACATTTTCATCGGTCGTCCCCGGCTCTCTTGAAACAATCGCGTGCACCTGAAGGGTCGTGTAAATTCCAATAGTCTGCAAGTCCGTCGCGGCGGCGGCGTCCGTCGTGTCGTGCGTCGACGTTCGTGCCTCGTTGAAGTTACACGGTGACGCGAAGTCGCGACGGGGCGAGCGGAAAGAAGAGGAGAAAAAATTGTCCGCGTTTGTTTGGTTACTCGAATTGATTCCTCGATCGCCTGTTCTCTCTCTCTCTCTCTCTCTCTCTCTCTCTCTCTCTCTCTCTCTCGTTGACTCTCCCTCTGGTAGGCTTTTTTTTTTATTTTTCCTCCCGTCCGAACTCGACGGGACAGACATCTGCGCGACTGAATAAATCATCCGGGCGATCGAGTATTCGTTTGCGAGTCTCCGTCCGCGCGCTGATTTCCTACGACCGAAATTTCAAACAAATTTCCGCGGAACCGACACGCACACCCCCGCAATCTCGCGGGTGTGAGGCCGGCACCGGGGCCAGTGGAAAAGTTGCGTCGTTAAAAGTAAATTCGGAGCCGCCGCGCCGTTTTATTCCGGAATTAATGAAAACACCGTGGCCGGCCTGCAGTTCTTGAAACACGGCCGGGTACACTTGAATTTTCAGCCGCGTTTTCACCGGCCGGGCTCAAAGCAACGCTATCACAAACAGTGCCGAGTTGTTACCGCGAAGAGGGTATTTATTACGCGGCGCCACAATGCCGGTAAGCGGCGGGAGGGGATGGATTAGCTTATTCGGCAAATTGTTAAAGGTAATTACACAACGGTACCTCCCGTCGGAAATTAGTAGAAAAGGTGGACTGTGTGGCCCGCATCAATATTTGTCGTCAAACAATCGAATATCTCTCCGCTCTCGATTATCATTTATTATGCATGCGTATTAAATGTATGAAATCAAACGCGGATATCGAACTCTGGACTGCGCTTATTTATCCGGGCCCGTTATTGCCGGAGCTTTCTGTGACCAAATAGTTGCGTTCATCCCTAACGTGATACAACATAATATGTCTCAACTATTACGCATTGTCGGAGCGATCGTCGAGACTTTTGCTTGTTGTAAACGATCAGGTACGTTGTTAACCTTTTAGGCACGACGCGCCACTATAGTGGCTTCCGCGGATATCATCTTTTAGAACGACACGCCACTATAGTGGCTTTCGCGGATGTCATCTTTCAGAACGACACGCCACTAATAGTGGCTTTCGCAGATGTCATCTCTCTGGACGACGCGCCACTATAGTGGCTTGCTCTAGTAGTTCATTCGCTCATCGCTTGAACCAAATAATCGTCTTCATATGCATTGTTTCACACTTCTTTTGTCTTCACATCGATTTACAACAGTCTACAGGGTGTCCCAAAAATGTCTCGCAATCCGGAAATGGCGGGTTCCTCGGATCATTTGAAGCAACTTCTTCCTTTACAAAAATTTTCTCCGAGGCACCGTTAACGAGTTATTAACGAAAAACAATGACCAATAAGAATCGGGTACGGCTGACGCGGGCGGCCCAGCCAACCAGCGCACGAAGCCTTCATTGGCTCGGTCGCCTCGCGCCAGCTGAGTTGGGATTCGACCGCCTCGACCGCTGGCGCCGTTGGCTCGGCCGACTCACGCCAGCTGAGCTGGGATTCGACCGTTCGACCGCTGGCGCCGCTGGCTCGGCCGCCTCGCGCCAGCTGAGCTGGAATTCGACCGCTTAACCGCTGGCGCCGTTGGCTCGACCACCTCGCGGCAGTTGATCTCGCCTCTCATTGGTCACTGTTTTTCGTTAATAACTCGTTAACGGTGCCTCGGAGAAAATTTTTGTAAAGGAAAAAGTTGCTTCAAATGGCCTGAGGAACCCGCCACTTTCGGATTGCGAGACATTTTTGGGACATCCTGTATATACAGACACAGAATATACAGTATCAGACTCTGTACAGTACACATTAGATTCTGCCGTCCAGAGAAATAGCCTCGCGCAGAATTCAGCCGTACCTAAAAGGTTAAAGAAATGGTACAACTTGGATTACGTGTATCAATCGAACGAGATTCGTCTAAGTTTATATTATATTATTTGTTGCCTCATTTGTTAGTACTGATTTTTTAATCGATGTATCCTAGCCGTGGCATTGTATTCCGTTCCCTTGGAGTGCAAAGTGATCATTAGTTTACCCTGTAGTCAGAGTTCGGCAAAAAGTAATCTAATTAGTGATTAACGATTATAATTCTTTGGTTATAATAACTAATTTGTAATAATTTAGAATAACTAATTTATAATAATCTACAATAACTAATGTATAACAATTTACGGTGTGCAATTTATAATAATTTATAATAACTAACGAGTTACAATTGCTAATCATTAATCAGATTACTTTTTGCCCAACTATGTCTAATTATAACTTTCCTGATTTCATTTAAGTATACTTATATAAATTAAGGCTATGGGATCCGTGCACCGATAAAAAATGACATATCAGCAAATATATACTTTGCATTACATCGACAATAATCACAGTGCACAGAAACGTTTGCGCCTGAATTGTCGTCAGAAGCTCAAAAGCTTTCAGAATTCAAAAACCCATCGAATTGTTACGCTTCGTATTAATTAATGTTGATTTAAGCCGAACGTTGATTTAATGTCGATTAACACGAATTAATGTTGACTTAAACCGAACGGTTCTTCAATCGTCTGCATCCACGTCGTCGATTATTGAAACGAACGTCGTGGAGCATCGAATGCGATGCATTCCCGTGAATATTATACAGCGCCGACGAGTGCAGCTTGCTCGCCGAGTGCGCAGAAACGCGAGCAAGTCTCTAAGACGGTAGTAATTGAAGAGCAAATTTGAACGGCTAAATGTAATCCCGCCTCGTTAGCATCTTTAATAAGACGTTGGCTGGCGAGTTTGCCGAAACAATTCACGGACACCCAGTATGTATCCAAGAATGGAGGCGGGTAGGATTCGCAACAGCAGCGAGCGTCGAGTGGCGTTCCGTTTATCCATCGTCGCTCTTCCCGTGGATGCATTAAATTCCCACACTGATACGCGTCTCGGTGGAAGCAATGCCGGTGGCAGGACGCGCCGTGCGTCGCCCGACGGCACAGGGATACGCGACGCCGTCGACGACGACGACGACGACGACGAGGAAGACGATGGCGGCGGTGCTTTGAGGGCGCGGAGTGCCGCACTCGACGTGTCATACGGCGCCCTCTAACACTGGCGTAGTGCTCTCTCGAATTATTTTGACCGTACTTTGGCCGGGTTCGATCCCCGAAGACACTCTCGCCCCTTGATCCAACGATCGATCAACCCCTCGAGAACAATGCAAGCGGCCGCAACGAGTGCACCTATTATTTCTACCGCGTGCATTCCGTTTCAAAAGTTCGAGAAGCCTGTATCTTTCCATTATCTTGAGGGAGCGGAGAGGAGAAAGGCTCGTGGAAAAGTAAGTAGAAGAAGAAGAAGAGGAAGTCATCGGAAGCTACGCCAATGGGGACCTAGCCGGCAATAGCGCGAGTCGGCGCCGGCGACGGAGATGGTTTCTCCCCCTTTCTCTCACTCTTTCTCTCTCTCTCTCACACACACACTCACTCTCACTCACTCATTCACTCACTCACTCACTTTCTCTCTCCTTCTCCCTCTCTCTCCTCGTTCCTTAGCTCCGCCACCCTTGGCTGCTGCCCCCGGTGAGCCCGGCACAGGGCAGAGTCGTACTACTTTGATCGCCACTCAAACATTTTTGCTACCCAGCCCCCGCTCTGCTCGCTAGCTTCTGCTGTTACAGGGCCGCCACGCCGCCCCCCGGTTACGGGGAACGGGGCTGCCCGCTGCTTCCCACCAACTAATTACAGTGTGGATCAAAGAATTCATCGACGCGGCCGTCGAGCCTCGACACGACCGACGCCTGTGTGCCACTGTACGTGTGTATGCGAGCGCGTGTGTCTGCCAGCGAGAGCGTGTGCGCACGCGGGCATCGTGCATGCGCCGATGCTAGAGGAAAAGAATGAAGCAAGAAGGGCGCGAAAGGGTGAGAGCCTGCCCGAGAGAGCCGGTGGACCCTTGCTTGCGCTCTCTGTACGCACACCATGCCGCCCTGCGACGTTACCACTCCGCGAATATTCTTGGACGCGTTGCTTCGTCTTCTGCAAAGTTCATTGGACAGCGGCCAACGTCCTCCATTCTAAATGTTTTACGATACTCGATCATTCTTGCGGTTGCTGGACCTGACAGTAGCAGTCTGTAGTTTCGCATTCTAAATGGAAAAACGTTTGCCACTAATCTACGCTGTTAAAATAGCATGACCTTGGAGTGACCTTGACTAGTTTCACAAACGAGCTTCAGAAATCGACAATTTGTAGGTTTCGTTATTTTCAAACCCAATTTAAGACATTAACCCCTTGCCGTACTTTGACGAGTCCGACTCATCATGAAAATTTCTATTAATAACGTATTAAGTATATATGTTATTCTGTGTGTGTGTCCATTAAAATTTGAATAAAATTCTAATCTCTTGTCATCAATATTTAAGCATTCAAGTAAATGTAGGCACACACACACACACACGATAAGCATCAATTTTCCCTTTTAAGAAATTATGGTAATCGAAAAATTTCTAATCGCAGTAACTGCGAAGAGAATAGTATGTCAAGGGGTTAATCCTTTCAATGTGTAGTCCGTACATGGTGCAGCCTTTAATTTGTGAATATAATTTAGGTGCAATTAATATAATCTGTATAGGATTCTTATAACACGAATGTAACGTAAAGGTATATAAGAATAATATAAAAGTAGCTCTGAAAGGGTTAAACTATTTGTCAAAGGAAATGCAAAAATGGTACCTCGTTATCTATACAAGGGTTAAAATTACAAGTGTTATAATTATAATTTTATATGCTTGTTCACGGGATAATATGAAACAATTTAGACACAATTAATTCCTTTGTAGTTAAAAAATTATTAAAAATATAAACGTGGCATGCACTGATCTTGCATTTTACTATTTATAAGAAGTTTCGATTTGCATGTTGGGTTTCAGAGTTAGAGTAGCTTTCGTTGTCAGAGGTCAAAGGTGATTGCAGCAAGCTACTAATTTTACAGTAAGCGTTAAAATTATCGCTTGAAGATTTAAACTGCGAATAAATTGTATGAAACTACTCGCGTATATAAATGTCAGCTGAAGGGTTGCTGTCGCGAAATCACGAAGATCCTCAGGTTTCGTGCGGCTCCAGTACATACTTTGTTGAAGGTACTCGAAAGTTACAGCGGCGTTTCATCGTGGACGACAGAAGAGAAACTTAGAAGGTGCTCGAGTGTTTCCGCAGCGACGAAGAAACTCCCATCGAAGGGTTTCGGTCGGAATATTAAGATATTCGAAGGGAATACGCGTGGTAACCGGACTAGAATCGTCAGAGACATGTTCAATAAACGCGCGCCGCGCCGGGTAGGAAATCCGTTTCAAGAAGTCAGGGATGAAGGAAGGAGAGGGCGGTGCGCGCAAGTAGGTGTATGCACGCGCGTGTACACGAGCGATTTTATGCTCGCCAACCCTCTTTCCGCGCGGCGTAAACCCTCAGACACGAGAGGGAGGCCGGATGGGATTGCACTTTCAGACGTGAATTTTCACGAAGCGAATAAAGCGTGTTAAAGCCCGTGTTTTCGTGACGCTTGCTCGCCGCCACGCTCGAGTAATATCTTAATCCTCTTACACGAGAGAATGGTAACCCAAACTCGGAGCGGCCGGTGCAGAAAAATGGGGCGGAAGGACGAGTTAAGCCCCGGGAGGGATTCCGCGATCTCAGGATCCAACCGGAACCCAGAGCAATCTCCTTTCGATCTAGTAGTCGAGCGTGAGCTGCTTTCGCGAAACATTATCTCGTTTGCTTTTCATTTGTACGAGACCTCCCGCGCGAATTGCCCGAACGTTTACGTCCGCTAATCCAAATGTTAGTTTTTTTTTTTCCCCCGGAAGTAATCCCGGAAAGTAATCCCTCGCTCGCAATTTATACTCTTTTTTTTCCAGTGTTGTTTCTCGCCCGTGTAAAGCCGGCTAACTCCCTAATCGATAACTTTCTGATTTTTATACACACATCCTTTAACCGATCATCCAGGATCTGCTAGCCTGTCCCGGGGATCCTAAGTCTATTATCGGCTTTGTCACGGCACGCTCCTACACTCTTCGGTTTCCCTATGTACACGCTTCAAACGTCTTTGCAGCGGTTTTGGTCAGCGTAGCAGCCGTCTCCAAAGGCGAGCAATTTTTACTGCAGGTATAAAGCTGTCGGCGTGAGGTTCCCGAGACAATATGGATTTTAAATTATCAAGTTAATACAATCTTGAACACGTTACGTACCGAAAATCAAGACCAATAATTCGCATAATATCTAAATAGTTTTATTAGTGAAAGCGAAACTAGACAGTTGAAATTAATCGTAGCGCACGATGAACTCTTTTGCATTCTAAAGTAGTAAATCTAGTAAAATTCAGTTTGTTCGAATATATTGCGATAATAATAAATGTTGAAAACTAGAACACTAAACTAGTAGCACTCGACGTGTTAACCCTTCGACGATGAACCGTACAATCGACCACGTGTGCGACGATTTTCAGTTTTATTCATTAATTTTTCAAAAACATATTTTTGCAGATAATTTGTGTAGAGCTGTAGTGGAACAGCAATTAATTGTGAAAAATTGAGTAATTAGATGAAGATTTAACACAGTGCTATTCACTATAATATACAAAAAAAAAACAATCAAGAAACTTAGATCCGAAGGAACCGTGAATGTTTGACCGTCTAATGGTAAATTATCGTTTTACAACTTGGCTCGCGCACGCGAGCTACAAGTAAGAACACGGGTCGCAAGACCTAAAAAACGTTCATTACCGAAGCCCGGCGCCTGATTCCGGGTTAAACGCTGCAGAACAGTGCACGAAGATCAAACAGCCGGGCGTTATTAAGGCTCTGCGTGGAAGTAATCAGCAGCCAAGTTTCCCGCGGAAGATCCGCGGGATTAACACATGAAGAATGGAGCAGTTCGTTCCTAACGTTGAACAAAAAATTTAATCGAGTTCAATATTGAACTTTCCGACGTTCCACGGAGCCCCGGGAGATCTGGGCGCCAGTACCGGATTAATGAACTAGCGGCCTCGCAATCAAACTTCGTAATTCGTCCGCATTCGAAATTTACAATTCGCGGGCACCGATCTGCGGGACAAGAAAAGCGGGGAAGTTCGATGATTTTCACGATAAAACCGGGCGCTGTCGCGTTCGATTGTACACCGGTTGCAACGTTGCCGGCGCGAAATCAGCATGACAAAGGAGCTGCGTGGAAGGAGCTGTGTGCACCCGGGGCTCTCTCTCCCGTCGGTGTACGTTGCAGTTCGGGGGCAAAAAGGGTGTGTGGCCAGCGAAATCTGTCACCCGGATGTCAATCAATATTTCGAGGGGTTCCGACCGCCCCCTAACCCCCTTTTCTGGCTTTCCCTTGTTCGGAACCCTCCCCGTGCCGTGCCGTGCCGTGTGTTCCGCCGCGGCGGACGCGCGAGTCGCGCAGATCAACGGACCGAATCCGCCCGAGCGGACGAGCGAGCGAGCGGGCAGAACGTTTCGCAAGCCCCCTCGCGGTGATTAATTTCCACTAGGAAATTAATCTGACGGAAAGAATTTGTCGTGCGTGGACGCACCGCGCAATGATCCGACGGCAGATGGGAAGACAGCGCCGGATTAAAGCGTATGACGCCGGGCCTCCTTAATTTACGACACCCACGGCCGCCATTACGAACGTTTCATAAATCACGACTTGGCCGCTCGCCGCCGCTGGTATCGAGTTTACGGTAGTTCATTTGTTTGTTACGATTGGTGGCTTGTGAACCCTGCGGCACCGCGCGTACACCTTCCGCTATAATTCATTGTCGAACCGACTCCACCGTTTGATTTCTCCGAGCTTTTTCTGTATTTTCCTTTGAATTCAGGGAAATTACGGCGGGCTATTTGATTGCCGAGCAACCGTGCTCGGGTAATTGTTACTGATTTACGATCCCTGGCGAGGCAATTGCTCAGATAATTAACGGCCGCGCAACGCAGTTTGTAATCGTTCCTGTTGGTATATTTTAAACGTTCGAGTTAACGAGTAATCAATGCGTGGTCTAGTAATTTGCGCGCGTTCGTGTCTTAAAATAAAACTCTGCCGTGTAATTGTTAGAAGATAGAAACTAAATTCAAATTAGGCAATGATAATGTTGACTCTCGTTGCTCTCGTAGAATTTTCACGGAATTACTCGGAGCTTGAATGTATTCGTTCGTGAAGTAGTATGTATCGGATGAAATATAAAATGGTGTAACGTTGGAAATGATTGTTCTGTTTAAGTAGAAATCGGTATAAAATTGTATTTATACAATTCTATTGCTATTTATACTATTATATTATTATTGATACTATTATATTATTATTAATACTATTATATTAGTATTAATACCATTATATTGTTATTTATACTATTATATTATATAATATGTATTATAATAATTATTATATTATTATAATAATATAGTAGTATCAATACTATATTATTATTAATACATACAATACTCCTGATATTTTCACATTTTTGTCATAACCTTGTTATCTAACACCTCAAACAAACTCAAGTGACGCGGACCAATTTTAGAAAAGTTTTGTTTTAACACATTGTTGACTGCCACGGACACTATAAACAGTGATATAACCTGACAAAACCTAACATAACCTGCCATAACCTGACACATGTATTGTATACTGACTAAATTTATTGTTACGGTAATTTAGCGCCACGTTAATTTATACTAGCATTATAATTTATTTCTCCTGTCTTTTAAAAATTTTTGGATATATAGATTACATTGTAAGACATAAGTCAAAATTTTCGAAAATGTAACTTACACCACCATGACTTTAACCAACTACATGTACAAGTACACGCAGATCCACAATCCGTGTGTAATAAATAATTGCTCGGACAATCGCGCTCGCAATGCCAACCGAAAATTGTCTACCAGGTGTAGTGGAAGCCTTGACAAGACACGCTCCCGATTTAGCATCGGCACCCAATGCCACGGTGGGCTCATTAGACGGTGCTGTAATCGATTCAGAGCCGCTGCAGCGGGCTGTCTCAATTTGTCCGAGCGAGAGATCGATTTCCCTGGACCGGAGCGCCGGTAGCTGCGGACCGATCATCTTCTCGTAAACGTCCGGACCCCGGCCGCCCCCGGCAGCGTCGAAAGCCTCTTTAAACGATCGACAAGCGGTTCTGCCGATCGATCACCGGGTCCGAGCGCTTTCGAGAGCGTGCACGGAATAATTACGACACAGATGTTCCGGGCGTTTCGTGCGGAAGGAGAGAAATCGAGGCAAGCTGCGAGAAGGGGTCGAAGCGGGAGGGGCCGAAGCAGTCCGTAATTCTCAAATTATATATAGAGGAACCCTATGCTCGAGTCTATGTTGTCCCAGTCATCCCGGCTCAGCCGCGACGTCGTCATAACCGTTAACGTTATCTGTGCCGCAGAATATTGCGAGAGAGGGTGGGTCTAGGGGATGAACGGACGGATACGCTGCTACAGCGGAGGGGCGGGGGGCACAGCCGCTCCCCGCCCCCTCGTGCATGTCCCTCAAAATAGAGTTACAAACTGTAACTACGTTTCGGTGCATTAATGCCGCGTAGGAGCGTGAGTCGGCGCCGGTGCCGTCGTCGGAATTCGTGCGGTGCGCTCCAGCGAATCGATCGCGGTTACAACGCCGTTCAGGGGGATGAAACTCGTGCCGGGAGGGCCCTACGCCCCGCTGGATCGTCGCTACAACGGCCACTTTACGCTGAAAATCGCCGCGGCGAGCTGCTCCCGGGAGTATCGTGTTCTTCTTATCTTCGCTTCTGCGAATCGCGCATGAAATAGGATCGCCGAGGATTCAGACGGAATGACGTCGAATGAAATTTGCCGGCAAGTAGCCTCGCTATCGAATGACTGTCGGAGAAACGTTGTTATGACGCGTGGTGTTCGCGCTCTTGGTTCATTTTTCTATCGATTGGTTTCGAGCCGACTGCGAGGCAGTCAGACGGATGGGAGGGATCGCGATTTGTATTATACAGGGTGAACCGCGAAGCTAGAATTTTTCTTGCGCGTGCATCTTTCAGGGGATGATGCACGCTGTGAAGTATTAAAAATGCCGAAGTGATTTTTCGAATCTGTTCGTACGGGAGCATGTCGGTGGAATAAAGAGTGTTGCTCGTTTCTAGTGGTCTTTTCGATGATGCCTTTGGTGACGTTCGAGCGCAAGTTTCGCGAGTGTATGTTTGTTTGAAATTCCACGTTTGATTTGCATTCCTAGGTACATATACATAAATGGCACAGCAGCGAGGCTGACCGATATTTCTGCGTTAATTCCGCGCTTTTCATCGAGAGGAAAAAAAAAGGGGCGGCTCGATATTGGTTCCGACTGACGATGAAGCATAAATACACCAAAGACGCGTATCAATATTCGTATCTTGCACTTTTTCCACTAGTTTCCCTTTCGGCCGAGTATTGCACGTACACGCGAAGGGGGATGAGAATCGAGAGAATTGTAAAGCCAGAGAGAAAGATAGACGGAGAGATAGAGCAAAAAAGAGAGGAAAAGGGAGAGAAAGCGAGAGAGAGAGAGAGGGGGGGGGTACAAGAGACGAAAGGAGTGAGACGGTACGGGAACCGGAGAAAATTAACCCGTCGCGAGCGTACTCCAGTAAAGGC
This sequence comes from Megalopta genalis, assembly GCF_051020955.1. Lineage (NCBI taxonomy): Eukaryota > Metazoa > Arthropoda > Insecta > Hymenoptera > Halictidae > Megalopta > Megalopta genalis. The sequence continues at coordinate 6,304,283 of NC_135024.1, forward strand.
AAAAGAAAACACGCTAGTGAAATATAAAGGATACTCGAGACACTGTAATCGAGTTATATCTCGTAATCCCATTCCTCGAGCGTCTCGCGGCTCGAGGATGCGCATCAATGCGATTCCATATTTCGCGAAATCGTTCCTAGGAATTCAAATGCGCTGGATGTTTCATGAGAAAAATCAACCCCGGTGTTATTTCACTATTGTCTGGCTCGGCATCCTCCAACTGTTCAAATTAATTCAAACTAATTTTACTGCGAAGCATGCTGGATATACATATATATGTATATGTATATAGCTGTCTAGCCTGTCTGTCGCTCGTTTACATTATTTTTCTGGTCGTCATTCGAGAAGCATGTTGAAAGTTTAGCATGCCACTTCAAGCTATTCTTTACCCGTTTTCCCTCCTGCATTTTGTAATATCGGAGTCGGGCATATTTTATTGGAACAACGAATTACAAATCAGATTTTATTCGTAGAATATATTCGAAATATTATTCGAATGAAATTTTATTCGATGTATCGTTTGAACGAACTTTTATCCGAAACGAATTTATTCGAAAGATTATCCGATCGAATGAAATTTTATTCGAGAAACGTTGTTCGAACAAAATTTTATTCGAACGCTTCCCCATCTCTGCACAACGTTTATCTTTCAATTATCGGCCGCATTTATTCCGTGTACTTGTTTAACACGGGGTATTATTAAATTGTAATTAGCACTTAAGCAGACCGGAGAAAAACCGATATCCGTTGTACAATTAACTACAACGCCTGTCGGCGTTGCTGTATTGCAACACTCGAATTCGACAGGTTAAATATCTTCGTGTTATAAATTATCAGAGAGAAGCCAGCACCGGAGCCAATGCCCGATCAATCGCCGTGTAATTTAATTTATCCGCGCTGAAAGTACAATTACAGGGCAAACCGTGCCGTGATTATGACTGCTAAAATCGAGACCGCCGCGCGGCCCAACGACCGAATGGACAGCGGCTCGAATCAATCAAAAAATCCAATAATACCGGGTTTCTGCAAAAACAGATACGCGAGGGCCGCAATTATGCAGCACGTACCGTTCTATGGGCGGGAAATCGAAACACGCCGAATCTCGAACCAGAAATGCAATCTCCAGCTAGTTGGATTCTCGACCTTTGGCCATCGATCCTGCACACGCTTTGGTGCACGATATTCTCCATTTTACTCTAAACACGCTAGAACTTAACTTTCTTCATCACTCGTCGATCCTTGAGAATCTTATCTTCCAAAAAACAAAGTGTTCATACATCGATATTCAATTTAATATTCAATTTAATATTTAATTTAATTTGATCAGTCCTGTGATACGTATGTGTATTATAATTGTTATTATGTATTATATTGTTATAGTCTTGTGCTAAAATGTGGGAGGCGTTGATAAGCAGATCCAAGTACAGTAATGTCTCCCTAACTGACGCTTAGATTGTGCAGAAAAATGGACAATTTGAGAACAGGAGATACGATTATTCCGGCTTCGCACCATGTTTTTATAATCGTTGACAATCGGTAACTATAAAAACAAGTCGCAAGGCTCCTCTTCCCAAATTGTTCATTTTTGTGGACAATCTGAGCGTCAATTAGGGAGACATTACTGTATGTACTTGGAATTTTTGCGATCATGCGAAAATGTTCAAATAGATATGCATAAGTAAATTGAATTCTTTCGTACACAAAACGATAGAATTTAATTAATGTATTTTTTCTTTTATACATGAAATTCAAGATGAAATTCAGCTGGTTGCATGGACACCGCAATTGCGAATTTGGGGAGGATGCGAACGTGTTATGAGCATTTCTTTCGTTTCATAAAAACGTCATAAAAAATCGGCAATATTTCAGTCTCCTTAATGCATAATTCGAAAGTCGGACATTATAATTTGTATTTCAAGAAATATTTTGTCGTTATACGCTTACTTAAAGATTTATTGGAGCAATAAGAAAAGCATAGGTTCCATATATTCAGGAATGCAGTTTTGCAAAGAAATTCGAGGACATTTGGCGGTTTTTCACGAGTGGATCGAAACTGTATCCGCCGCGTCGCAGCTTCTTCATTTATTCAGCAAAATCGCGTGGCACCACCCACCCGGTGCACGTTGCTCGAGGGTGTTAACGAGGCGAAACGGCAAGCAAGAAGTTTGAGGCCGTCGACTCGGAAGCGTGGACCCGTCCGCGGAACGTTCTAAATCTCGCGAAAGGAGTTGACGAGGCCCGGTTCACCAGTTCAGCTTGATGTCTCGAGTTAACACGTCGGGCAGACAGCTGCGCGCGGAGGAACGGAGGTTTGTTTGCCAGCCACTCCGCCGTCTAATAACGTGTAATTAGCGTCCGGTGTATAATTACAATTAATACGCGGCAAGAATCGCCGCTTCCAACTAAACGGTTTCGATAAACAGGTTTCGAAATGTCCTGGGAGAACGTCTGACGGATCCGGCACACCGAATGCCGAGGAGGCCCGCTGATAATTCACCTGATGGAACGAACCTCCCCGACGAAACACGTCGCTCGTTATCGCGTAAGGTTTCTATTTACCATCGAGTTAGCCAGGTATAATCTGCTGCAAGGTGCACGATCTCGTACGCTGGCGTCGCAGTATACCGTTATCAATACCTGGAACGGCGCAACGATTAACATAATCACTGTCCCGGCGGAAACTCTCTTTCTACCCGAGGCCCGCGTGTACGATTATCTTTTTAGCTTCTGGTATCTTGGCCTTGGATCCGGGGGCACCGCGACCGCCACCGTGTTATTAAGGGATCCGATGGGGCCCGGCATTATGCCTGAAAATATTCCGGTTTCCTCCCCAAGTTTTCGGCAGCATCGCCCCGTTCCCTCCTGCCGCGGACATTTCAATCGAGGAACCAACCCGCCGATCTCCCGAGAAGACGTTCGGGCAGTTTGCGAACGCGCCACGACAACCGGGAATTATTAATTCATCGCTAATAATTCGAACCTGCAATCTCCGATTATGATCGCCAGTTTTTAGCCACTTTCTGAAACTATCTGCTCCGGGGCTGCGATGAGAGATCTCTGCGAAAGAGATTCGAGCAAACGCGGGAATCCAGACAGCTGTTCGCCACGAAAATCGTGGAGGTTCTGCTGACTACGTTATAATAGTTAACGGTATTTTCGTACGGTTAAGGTTATTTAGATGGCTACTACACCGCGGATCTGTATGCAAAATAAATACGTTCTGCGTCTGTTGCGTTTCTATCTTTTTCGATTAACTTTAATAAGCTGGAAATGACGTATTGGAATGATTCTACTATTTTTGATCGACCAGTGTTCTAAATTATATTGTAAATTAATCAAATCTATTCGTAACGTCGCGAAATTGGAAAGTTGGAATTTATTGCATCGACTATGTTGTATCATTACTGCAACAGATTGTGTGGAACAAATCTCGTGGAAGTACAGCTTTCTATTAAAAGCTCGATAAAATAACCCGAGGGAATCGTTACATCAAGTTTCGAATAGTGGTCGCAAATAGGAAGCTTTAATCTACAAATCTGTCGTACAGTCAATCAGCACGACAATTTTTTCAATAATTTTGAACGGAAACTAATCTTGATATTCCCACATGCCGTTTGATACAAGAACATTATTTTTTTTATACACAAGAAATTAATGATCTGCGCAAGTAGAGTCGTCAAGCTTTAACCATCTTTCGGATGAAGATTTTTAATCCTTGGCCGGATTAAGGTGGCCACGGCGGCCCCACGCAACTTTAAACAAACACTATAATTGTTTAAAAATTTACGTAATCCTCTATTGACTCATTGATTAGTATACAACTCGAGTTTGTAACGTCTCAACGTAAATTTCCTTGCACTTATTACTTTGAAAGTACGCGATATTTGCTGAAACAATAACTGACAGTAATTTGACACAATCCGGTTAAGGGTTAAACGTATCAAGAGCATTTTCTTCAGAAAACTAGATTATCTATCGGAGACATAAATAACGAGAAAATTGAACAATACGTTCTGATCTTTTGTTATGCACACAATCAAGTTATATGCTTGCAATTTTTAAAATAAGACGAACAGTCGCGATGCCGTCACTATGTCGACATTCGTCCTCAAAGGGTTAAAAAACGTGTCGACATTTTTGTAAAAATTCCGACGGTTGAAATTGCAGTGGCGTTTAAAGCTCGACAGCTCGACAATTTTGCGACATTTGAGATCGCAAAAGTGAAACGCTGAAGGGTGACAACGCCGCCAGAAAGGAGGCCAACGACCCTGTTTGCATTCCGAACGCCGCGCCGGCTCGTGCTCCGAGGAAGCACTATCAGGTCCTATCTGTTGCACTTCCGTTGCAAAAGCTCGACGGCCGTATTTTCGCGCTCGCGCGGCGTCGAATCGCGTTACAGCCGCCGTTGAGACGCAACAGATAAGAAAGGAATCGGCCGGGCCGCCTGTAACAACATAACCTTGACATAACCTTGACATAACCGTCCCTTGACCATAACCTTGACATAACCGTCCCTTGACATAACCTTGACATAACCTCGAAATCACCAGAGATTTCGGTACGAAAACGTTTTAGAGCGACGTCCACAGTTTTCTTTTATTTTAATTAACCCCTTAACGCACAGTTTAAAAAAAGACGGCCAAAAAATCAATTTCTTTTAATGTAAAAGAACACAGTTTAGAGCATTGTTCGAACGACAGAAGAAGATATAGCCGTTGATTGGAAGTAGATAAGCAATATCCAACCAAATCTACATGCTCAAAAGGTTTCCATTTGTTACCGCCACTGATTCAACTTTTCAATGTCAACATAACCTTGACATGACCTTGACATAACCGTCCCTTGACCATAACCTTGACATAACCGTCCCTTAACATAACCTTGACATAACCTCGAAATCACCAGAGATTTCGGTACGAAAACGTTTTAGAGCGACGTCCACAGTTTTCTTTTATTTTAATTAACCCCTTAACGCACAGTTTAAAAAAAGACGGCCAAAAAATCAATTTCTTTTAATGTAAAAGAACACAGTTTAGAGCATTGTTCGAACGACAGAAGAAGATATAGCCGTTGATTGGAAGTAGATAAGCAATATCCAACCAAATCTACATGCTCAAAAGGTTTCCATTTGTTACCGCCACTGATTCAACTTTTCAATGTCAACATAACCTTGACATAACCTTGACAAAACCGTCCCTTGACATAACCTTGACATAACCGTCCCTTGACATAACCTTAACATAACCTCGAAATCACGAGAGATTTCGATACGAAAACGTTTTAGAGCGACGTCCACAGTTTTCTTTTATTTTAATTAACCCCTTAACGCACAGTTTAAAAAAAAGCAGCCAAAAAATCAATTTCTTTTAATGTAAAAGAACACAGTTTAGAGCATTGTTCGAACGACAGAAGAAGATATAGCCGTTGATTGGAAGTAGATAAGCAATATCCAACCAAATCTACATGCTCAAAAGGTTTCCATTCGTTACCGCCACTGATTCAACTTTTCAATGTCAACATAACCTTGACATGACCTTGACATAACCGTCCCTTGACATAACCTTGACATAACCGTCCCTTGACATAACCTTAACATAACCTCGAAATCACGAGAGATTTCGGTACGAAAACGTTTTAGAGCGACGTCCACAGTTTTCTTTTATTTTAATTAACCCCTTAACGTCGCGTCTGCGACGATTCTCGCGAGCCGCAGAGCCGCAGGACGATGATTGCTCCGACGGAGGAGGCAATTGAAGATGTGACAACGGCTGGACGCTTCTGAATCATGTCACACGTCAAATGAATGCTCGGAAACTGTCAACCGGTCCAATTACGTCTTCATACAGCAGCAACCAGCCTATCCACTACCGGCGACCCACCGTGCCACCGTTGTCCCACGCGTCTACCCCCCGGACGACAAAGCAGCCCGGCGACTACGACAGGTTCGATCTAAGCGGTGAAAATTATCTGATCGGTTTATCGCGCGACCTATCAAACCGGCGCGGCGTTCACGTCATCCTCTGTGGGCCGACGTGGTCCAGTGACACATAGAAGCAATTTTATCACCCTCTGAAACGCTGATTGCGATACCGACCCACGTTGCACCGTGAGATTGCGACTCGATCTCCTGCCCGCGCCGATTCCTCCTCCTTGTAACGCACGATCCCGATCATCCAGTTAACGCGTCTTTCTCCGGGAGGAAGCTCTCGCTAACCGGATGATTAATGCGCTGACACGTGATCGTTCGTCGGCCCGTTCGAAACCTGCGCTTGCCCCGCCCACACGGGCCGTCGTCTTTCTTTCGGGAAACGCGGCGGCTTTCGCGAAAAGTTCGCCGAAATTTCGGAAATTGTCAACATACGGTAATGTCTCTCTAATTGACGCACAGATTGTCCACAAAAATGGACAATTTAGGGAGAAGAGAGATTCCTTGCGGTTAATTTTTTTAGTTAGGAATTGTCAACAACTATAAAAACTAGCTGGAAGGCTCGAATAATGGTATCTCCTATTCCCAAATTGTCCATTTTTGTGCACAATTTGAGCGTCAGTTAGGGAGACATTATTGTATATAGCAATAACAAACAAATGTTCTATACATTTCGGAGCATCAAATGCAGCTTGGAGTTTTCGAATATCGTAGCATCATTAACAATAGGTTCGGCTTGATACTTTTAAATTTATCGTTATTGAAATCATAAAGGTACATTTATGGAAAATTTATTCGCTAAAGTTTTATCGGACATATATTATAGTAATAATTGCTAAAGGTCTAAATAAATGTATGTTCGCTATCTTTATGAAACGATAGAAAAAAGCTGTTCTTAGTGGTCCGTAAATGTCGTGTTAACGAGAGTGTACATAATGTAATGGTAGAGAAACAGTTGTAATGGTCATCGAAGGACCTGCTTGATCAAGATTTCCGATTACTTGCAGTAAGCTGTCAAACTACGATATCGAACCGAAAAAATGTTTAATTCATACTGACAAAAAGAAACGAACGTGTCGGCGAAAGAAAACGTAGCCAAGTAAGATCGTATCGATCGACTTTCTTCGACTGGAAGCCGCGTCTATCATCGAAGTTGCCTAGATGTTCGACTTCGAGACGGTTTTGCATATCGTTTCGCACACACGCGTCGGAGCGTTCGTAAGCGATAACGTAATAACATATAATCTGCGAGTGTCTGCAACAAACAAATAGTCCGGGCGACTTTCTCTTACCAGGAAGAGGCAGATTCGGTGTTAGACTTTGGACACGAAAATTGTCGGGAGGCGTGGTGGAAAGGCGACGATATACTTCGTTCCGCGGTGAAATTACCGCGAGTCCGGGCGCGGTATCATTGATGCCCGGTGCCACCGTGTTTGATTGATGTTTCATAAGGTTCCAATTTGCGTAGGCCATTACAAGGAATTGCCGGCAGATCCTTGACGGGTAACAGTTTTGTAACCACCGGGTTGGAACGCGTTACACCGTAACGGTAGTGGCCGTCCTGGTCCGAGCGGGCATGGTAAATAGTTCTCGGACGTCCCGTTAGAATATTATAAAATTACCACTTAACACGACACTTTACGAACATGCGCTTACGACACGGCGTACATCTTAATTTACGCGTCCGCTGGCTTGCAGCCACCGGGACGACGCCGGAATTCACGGAACTGCTCATTTTCTACGACGATCACGAACCAGCCGGGGGGACTACCGGTCGAAATTTATTCCAGCTCACGGATCTACCGATAATTGTTCGTTCCCGAGCCCCGTAGCTACCGCTCCGAGTGTTTTCCTGCACGCAGCCGCCTCGTTCCAGCCGGAATCGCTCGAACGACCGTGTCGAAACCAGCCACATGGAATTCCAAATTCTCCGCAAACTTTAGCACGCCTGGACGGTCAACACTCGGCCGTGGCTCGGCCTGGGTTGGGTGACATTCGCTGTGTCAAAACTTGTCTTATCCCTTGGAACACGGTCCGCCGGGAACACGAAAAAGGGAAACCTCCTTTCTGTTGATTTTTTAGCCGGAGAAAGACCGAGCCTCGCGACGTATTCTGTGCACGATCTCTCGCGGGCATTTCAATCATTTATGGTGATTTGTACCACCCCCGGCAAAAAATGTATTCGAACATCTTTTAAAAGGCGATAACTTTTTTTTTCAAACTCGACCGAATGACTTGAATATCTTCGAGATGTTAGACGAGGCGGTTTTCTTTCTACGGAACGAAAGAAAGTGGTGCCTTTTAAAATTCTTTTTATCCGAGCCTATAACGAAAATTTTAAAAATGCGTTTCGTAGATCTCGATGATTTACGCGCTGAATAAAATTTTTTATTCAATATTCTATTCAAATTTAATAGTGAAATGACGAGAACAACAGAATTTCGAACGTATGCATCCCTTATTTTGGACCACGGATTGCTCATACGATTTAACATAAAAATAGACAAATAATTAACAAGAACAATTAAAAAAAGAACTTTATTTTTTAAAATATTATTTAAATAAATAACTTTTCGAAACATTTTTTAATGTGACTACATCTGTAAATTAAAAACACATTTTTAAAAACTTCATTGTTCCACACTCTCTAGTTCTCGAGATATCTAAAACAATATGGTTTCTACCCTCGGCTTTGACGACTGTTTTCACCCCCTAAATATAGATCATTGCAGATAACGGAAAAGAATCGACGTGTTGCACTTGGAAATGTTCCTTTGTTAAGTTGAATGTTTCTCCTTAACATTCGGAAAGTGAATAAATTAAAACTTGTCGGAAAGAAAGTAGAGCTATTTTTGCACGTCTATTGCATCTGCTCTTAAGGATTCTAATTAACAACAAATTAATGGCAACTCTACTTATTACATTTAGAGAACCAAAAGTTGATATGCTGGGTATTTGCATTACCTTGTCCAACTTCTGTAGATAGCGTTAGAATGTAACTGAAAGACTAACTACGACGAATCTGGGTTTGGGACAATTGAGCACAAAAGGGTCCAGAACCTGCAAACGCTATGGAACGAGCCTGCGCTGAATGTTTTAGGAAGACACATTTTTAATGGGGAGATAACGAGAGGAAATGCGGTCGATTGGCTCGGTGACGTGGGAATAGAGATCAAGTGAATGTAGGAATCTAGAACGAAGGCTCGTTAATAAGTGATTCACGGTTTCGAATGGGACCAGACGTCTTTGGAGCAATCGAATCGATGATGAATGATCCAATGTCATTGAGCGCGACTGTTCATTGTCGGCCGCTCGCGTTCGCCAGTTCTCGTCTGAATAATCGAATTAAAATATTCATTACCGAGAATAAGTCGCAGGTCTCCGCGACGCCATTTGCATAGAACTTCTTGCTCTCTCTCTTCCCCCCTGTTTCTCCGTGTCCTATGAATATATTCCGCGCAAGATGTCTGGTCGGCTTCCTGGTGAGTACGCAGAAGTCGTCTATTTGGTAAACCGTAGATAAATTTAAAACTTCAGGCATCTACCTGCTAATTCTTCGCGGCGTCGAGTAGAAACTTCGTTCTGAATGATTAACATCGTCTCCTTAGCATTCGTTGAGTGTCCGGATAGAGTACCCGCAGCCGCAGTCAATCTTTCATGCAAATGCGGTTTGAGGAGTCGACGTAAACGACCGACGGTTACGACCGAGAAAATCTTGTTGGCCAAGCGAACATTTTTCACGCTCCGCGACAATGGCCGTGCCCGCTGGCACGTTTATACCGAAGGATCTCGGCTTCTTATCAGCTGTTCACACCCTAAATATTGTATCCGAACGGAGCAGCAGCGATCCCGAAGGGTTCGCCAGTGTTCGACGGCTCGCGCATCGATTCCTTTGTTTGGTCAGCGGGCAGACACTTTTACGGGACACCACGGGGATGACTAAGGGAGACAGGAATCCCAGGGAGTGGATAAAGGCAGACGGACGGACGGATGTTGACCTCCCTCGCGAGACAAGAGACGCGGGACGAGAGAGAGACAGGCTCTTCGAGGAAGCGGACGCGGGCCGAATGAGCAACGCGGCCGCTTCGAAAATCGGAAATTGTAAATCGTCTGGCCGATCGAACCGTCTAGCCGGGTCACAAGGTCGCGACCCGGCACAAGGAGGCCCGCGCGACAGGTCGTGGTTTCGTTTCCCGCTTTCGGCGCGCGATAAATCGGCCGTTAAACGCTCGTAAAACTCGCGCCCCGTGGCCACTTGTCGCTGCCGACGGAACTGGGGCTGTTTTCGACGATGGCTCATCTTCGTGGCACCCGGTTAGAGGATGCACTAAATTAACGGCGCCACCCGTCGCTACGTTCGCCGGCGTTTCTCTCCCCGCGCCCACGAGGGACCCGTGAAAATGGCGGCGGGAACGAAGTCGAGGCCGATACCTTTCGCTGTTTATGGGAGGGTGGCCCCGGTCGTTCCATCCAGTTTACGATAATGGATAGTAAATCGCTTGATGAGCATGGGGTGTGATTCCGCACTCGTCGTATCGGCCGATGTTTATCATTATATCGCGTCGGCGTTGTTCGCGCGGCTTCGCTTTTAATCTCTGCTGGCCGAACGCGGCTGGTAGCTCGGATTAGGCTGATGGAATTCTTCGTGGATTGGGCTGCTTCGTTGGATTTATAACGATGGTCTTCGTGTATTTGGTGCGAAACAATTTGCATTTTCGGAGACGAGGAGAGGAGGCTGGATGATCCAGGAAAGTTCAGACAGATCTTGAGACGATGAGGGAAGATTTTATCGAAAATCGTTTATGATACGAATCAATTGGTGGCATTCGTTGAAGAAGAATATCAACTATATTTAACAATAAACCTACCATAACGGCTTCACAAATTTTATTATAAAATTGTTAGGATTAAAGCGACGCCTCACGTAGAAAATAATTCAATCAATTTCTTAAATCAAGCGTGAATTACAATAAAAACGTCGTAAAGTTCAAATGAGTACAGTCTTATCGTTCTTGTAAAGTGCGGTCAACATAGAATAGATAGTAATTGGTTCCTGTCTCTCTCAATTGATGAAAACAATTGTTATTTAATAATTATTAAATAATTATATTTTTAATATTATTATTGTTATTTCGCTGATGTAACTTTTCGGAGATAAACGTCACTGCGTTGACAACGTCAGCCTCGCTCATCCCCTAAAACTTAGGTGTTTAAAGTGGCCCTAAACTAGCAGAATAATTATTTAACCTTTCAAGCAACAAACGATCAGAATTTGACCGCACTTAACGAAATGAAAATACTTCGAAAAAATTGACACCCGCGAACGGATCGATAAGATAAACGTCACTGCATTGGCAACATCAGGCTCACTCATCCCCTAAAACTTAGGTGTTTAAAGTGGCCCTAAACTAGCAGAATAATTATTTAACCTTTCAAGCAACAAACGATCAGAATTTGATCGCACTACCCTTAACCAAATGGAAATACTCCGAACAAATTGACATCGGCGAACGGATCCGTCTTGTCTCCGACTTCGTCAACGGATCGGCGTGGATCTCGCAGATGCATGCTCGGAAGCGTGACCTCAGAATGCAGGATGCTAAGAATAAAGGTCCGCGAAGGCCAGCGTTGTGTACAGTTAAATGGTAAGCGGTGCCAAGCTGGAAGAAGGAAAAGCAACGACAACGACAACGATGAATGGCGTGTCGTGACTCGTTTCTCGATGCTCGTGCGAGCACCTTCGCGCGCGATTTCCTCCCGAAGAAAAGTTCTCCCGGCGTAACGAGCGCGTGCACGACCGAACGATTTCCCGAGTCCTCTCGTTCGTGCGGCACAGATCGATGAACCGATCGGCCGACAGAGTCGTGACTCGTGGATACGCGTTCGCTCGAGATGATCCGGGCGGGGTCATGTGTTCGCGAGCGTGCGAGCGAACAGCGAGTTTTGATAGGCGCCGTTGACGAACATTCGCTTCATCGATACGTTTGTACAGGGCGCGCGAGGGCAGACCTCTCTCTTCGCACATCGAGTCCGCGCTATGTACGTACTTGGTTATGACAGCCAGCGAGCGCACGCTTCTATGGATCCTCGAGCGCGTGAGACTGAACAGCCGGTGAATCGTGGCGTGGCTCTGCAAGACACTCTAGACGCCTAAAGCACACTACACACCGCCTACGGCCGCGATGAATTGACATTTCGCCGCGTATCTGCTGACGACGCGTCAGGTTTTTCTGGTCCGCTCGACCGAACCTGCGTTCGTTCGAATTTCGCTGATGGCACGCCGCGCCGCGCCGTGATCCTACGGTTCGCAGAATTTATAGCGATCGGAGAGAGCCCCGTCTGTTTTCAACGTGCGCAGATTTTTACGCCGGGATTTGCCGGCAATTGACCACTTCGTCTTGCGGTAACTGGACTCCGTGTAATTGTGCGGATAATTTTTAAGAGGGACTGTTCTCGTTTGCTGTATTTGTGGATTCGATGGACGTACAACAACTTGAAATTGTATTCATCATTTGCAGATTACTAAACTCGTTTCTTAATGTTTCAATTGAGTGCTCCGTTTTAATCTGTACGTTTTTATATAAATTCGCGAAGGGAAGGTTCACCGGTGTGGGAAAGGTTCACTTCTCATTAAATAGTAAAACTACGTCACTTGGCAAACCTTCTAATCTACATAATTGAAGTCACTCGATCCCTCGTAATAGAAGTTTCTCTGCATGCATAAAGTATGAAACGTATTCTCGAATTAAGTAAAATTTATACGTTTTGCGACTATTCTCTCTTGACCCGTTACCCGCCGCAATTCGAAAATACAAAAGAAATTAAATTGAGGTTATTAGTTTCAACCTGAAGTTAAGACGAAATAGCGGGAATTAATCCTTAATCCTTTGCGCTCGCGTGGTGACCCCGAGGCATCACTAAAATATGTTTATATCACATTCCAAAATAATTCTTACATCAAGAAAATTTAGATTTGAAAAATTGTTAAAAGTATAAACTGTTGTATAAGTCACAAGACTCAATTTCACACGCATACAATGCGCTCTGTCATATGAAATAGAGACAGCGTAGGTCAAGAAAATCATTCTAGATTTACAGTTAAAATGGCTTCGAGTGCAAGGGTTAATACTTTCATGAAGCACGTGATATGTTCTCACTATTTCGATGCCTGTATTTTATTTAGAAGTTGCAGTTTTTAAAAGGAAAAAATTTGAAAGAGTGTCCCGAAAAAAGAGACATTGACGGATAATGGGTTAAATTAGCGTGCCTGTGCCTACACCTACTATTTGAGGGATTAATGACAGAAAAACGGTAAACAATTATTAGACTTGTGAATTTTGTGAATCGCTTAAGGTAATAAATATTGAGCTAGTAAGTGCAAGAGAATGCATAATGTAATAACGATAGAAGAACAATGCATCAACAACGCGTACTTTCAGAGTTTCAAGAAGAACAAAAGTGAAAGATCCTTGAAGATGAAGGTTTCTATACCATCAAAAGGCCAGCAATTTTATGTGTACAGAGGAGATGAAGAAACTACCAAGCTGGAAGTTACTATTAACCTGAACAATGATCTTGAACCCGATCAATACTGACAAACATACTGCGCATCCGTTCGCGAGTTTTGCTTCGGCTAACGTATCTCTGTAAAAGAGGCTGCAGATACCATCGATCTCACTCCAAAATGTTTCTCCCGACCTCCCGGTCGAGGCTGGTAAGCTCGTGAATTTATCTCGCGTCCCGTATCTAAGTCGGCAGCAAGTTGCAGAATTACTTTATTCCCACGATGAATCCACGTCTAACCGCGAATCCTGGCTGAATGCAGCAAAACCCGGACGCAATATCGTCGACGGTATTATTATATGAAAATGTAGCCGGGATTGTGATTCAACCATCTTCTCTCTCTCTCTTTTTCTCCCTCTCTCTCTCTCTCTCTCTCTCTCTCTTTCTTCCTCTCTCTCTCTCTCTCTCTCTCTCTCTCTCTCTTTCTCCCTCTCTCTCTCTCTTTCTTTCTTTCTTTATGTATGTGTGTATGTGTGTGTGTGTGCATGTGTGCACATTGTGTACACTCACCATCTAGAAGTCCATTAAAAGATCAGACTGTTCCCGCGCCTCGCGCATTAAATTCCGATTCATTCTTGAAAGAGCTGACCTAAATGCGCGAAAGCACGCTCGCGTTTATCGTCTCTTTCAATCATGGATTCTTCGAGGAAACTGAGCGATACGCGAGCATCGAACTTTCTTCCTGAACGACCCAATCGAACACTTCGATCTGATCGATCGAGCAATTTAAACGAACTATGGTAGAATGCCATTTGGAAAAAGCAGTCGATTTCTCGACGGATGATTTCTGTTAAAATGCTCGAAGTCCTCTCATCGGGATTATCCTGGATTAAAGCGCAAATGTTCGAAATGATTTTTAATAAATTCCACCATAGCGGAGAATATTCGATCGAAATCGTGAACGGCGCGCTTGTTCAATGAGTTATTTGAGAGTATTCCGAAATTCATGCAGCGAATCGTGTGCTTAAGTACGAGAATTTTTATATCGTCGCTCTGAATTCAATAAATTAAACAAACTGAAAGATAAAGTAGGGTGACGACCTATGAATGAGCATATAAGCTGTAGGTTTGTTAAAGTGCTCGCTATTTGATCACCCGAATATTATCGCAAACGAGCGGTTCTATTGCTAACAATAAGTTCACGCATCTCCAAACACAATTCTTGCACTGTTTGCTATCTACAGGATTTAAAAAAAAAATGTAATGTGAGATTCTCGTGAAAAATACGTCAAATGGTCAATGAATGAATTTGTAACGCTAAACAACCTATCATGCTGAGACTCCTTCTTAAGAAACGATTAAATAAATTCCTTTATTCAAGCATACATTATAATAAAAATGTCCAAAAGTTTGAATAAATTCAGCTTTGCCATCCTTATTGAACAACTCACGTTAGTCACCATCAGAGCTCAGTAAATTTAGTATTAATGAAATCGATGAATTTTTACGAAATCATATTTTCAAAACATCTGTGAATGTATAAAAGAACAACCGTATAAATTCAATAAATAATAAAAAACTTGATAAACGTCACTTTTTCATATACTGATGCAGCAAACTTCTGTCAAACTCCTACTCACTACTGTCGAGCATTGCTGTGTAAATGAATTAAATGTTAAATTCATTTACCTGAACGCGAACTCCGGTTATTTAAACGAGAAGTAACAAGTATGTAGGAATAATCGGTGGACTCCTATTACACATATGATTCTGCCCAGTTATGCGAACTGATTGCCTGATTCCATACAAACGGAGTACGATCGTAACAGGAAAAATGTTTGTTCACTGTTCAGATTCGCAGTTTCCGATTGTGCAGAGAAATCGAGGGGGCGGGGGGACGGTAGTAAAATACGCGAACGATCCACGAAACGTGCCAAAGAACCTGGCGCCATAAATCCAAGCCGGCTGTTTGTTCTGTAGGAAGCCGGAGGAAGGAGCTTCCTTATGAAGCGCAGCCCACTATCGCTGAACAAATTCGGCGCCGCGTGTATTAGGTCTGCGTCCCAGAATTACGATTTGGCAAGCGGTGCAGCCGCGGGGGAGGAGCCCGCGCGTGAATCGCGGCAGCGTTCAATCGTACGTATCCAAATATTGGTCCATTACTGGATCATAATGCTCCCTCGCCTCCCGTATCAAACTCCCGTCCCGATCCTCCGGAGAGTTTGCCCACGGATGAATAAGGTAGATCGTGTGTACACGGTGCTCGAAAGTGCATTCTGATCTAGGCCACGTTTCCTTTTGTGTCCTGTTATCGGCCCTTGCACCTCGCACAATGGGGCCCGCGGAACATTGTGCTCGAACAGTTGAACTTCCGTCGGCGGAGCCGCGTCGATTACGCTATTCGTTTTTCGCGCGATTGCCATTCCCGACAGCGGGGATCGTAAAAATTTCTTACCCGGCAGCCCCGCCGTTCGCGCGCGTGTCTCCCGGCTTTACGACGCTCGACGGAAGCGAACAAGCCCTCTTCTTCCATTTACAATAATATACCGAGAGATATCCGTATCCTTTCAACGTATTGCCCTCCCCTCCCCCTCTGCCCGCCAGCTTCCTTTCTCCTTCAATTCGCGGAATATCGGGGACCCGCCGACGGCTTCCTTCTTGCCCTCTTTTTTTCAACCTCTATCCGGTCTATATAGTTTCCATTTCCCCCTCTCCACACGTATCGCGAGCGCCATATCACCGGTGCTTTCTACGTTATATGCGACTGTCATCCGGCCCCGAAAAGAATCCCGCTGATACGGGATAGCTCCAATGAAGATCCCGACTTATTGTTTCGAGATATTCCGCCCGTGATTCTCTGCACGCCCGGTCAACCGCTTAAGATTAGAACCCAAAGTGTCCCCTGTTACTTTTTAATATACCGGCGTAGATAGAGAACAAAAGGCTCTTAGTTCGAGACGACGAACGAAAGAGCTGCCTCTTCTTCTTCTTCTTCTTCTTCTTCGTTCAGCCTTTAAGATTTTAAAGTTTGTCTAAGTAATGTATTTTCTTAACAACATTAACGAAGTCAATTTCTTTCGTCAAAGTGACAAAGAAGGGTTTTGTTAGAGCGCGGATATTGAAGTATTAGTAGAGAAGAAATGCTATCAAGGCATAAGGCTAGTTGTGCTATCGAATGTTCTTTAATCAGTTAACTGTCTTTGACGAGTATACTCGTCATACTGCTGCAGTTTCTTCGTGACGAGTGTACTCGCGAATAAACGCTAATTTTATTAACACTTAGCGCTCCGAAGGCTCCGCTACGGAGACATTTGTTATTTGTTCCGTAAATCTGAAGGCTCCGCTGCGGAACCAAATGTTTTTAGCATAGGTTATCGTCGGCGTTAGCAATTGTTATCTGTAGTTAAAACGTGCTAAGTCTGTACCATTACGATTAAACAATTTTTTGACCTTTTCTATGTTTAGCAACATGGAGAAAAATCAATATTATGATGAGAATTTAGAGCCGAGCGATACCGAAGACGTATTTAATTTTGAAGAGTTAAAAAACATTGTGGAAGACAATGTTGGTTATGATTCTGACACTTCAAGTAGTAGTAGCGAAATTATACTACCAAAGAGACGAAGAATGAGAATTATTGAAAGTGAAAGCGAAGATTCGTTAGAAGACTTAGATGAATGGCGTGATGTTAAGGAAAAATTACATATTCCAGATAGAATAGCTTTTCGTGTATTGCTGCAGGTCATTGGACCACCAGTTCCTACAAACATTGAACTGCCGATACAATATTTTAAATTATTTTTCACGGACGAATTGGTAAATGAAATTATAAAGGAAACCAACAATTACGCAGAAAATATTCTAAACTTGAAAGAAATATCTAGTAACTCTATTTGGCAAAGTGAATACTGTGACACTTGTCCAAGTAAATCCAGAATACACATGGGAGATTGTTACCAAAAATATCAAAGCATGGTAAATTACAAAATTTAAAATTTATCTTTTATTTACAATAGGAAAATGTATATTTATAAAATAAATAAAATCAAATGCATTCGCAAGGACGTGTAATCTTTTCCGCTCAAAATAAGACTTCCTTTATCTCAGGCGCTTTGCTCCAAAAATGTGCCGGAGTTGCTGGTAGAGGCAGTACATACTCGAGAAACGCGCGGAGCGCTAAGGATTAATCAGTTAGCTGTCTTTGACGAGTATACTCGTCATACTGTTGCAGTTTCTTCGTGACGAGTGTACTCGCGAATAAACACTAATTTTATTAAATTATACATTATATAAATACGATCTATTTAAACGAAATACGAGGAAAGTCGAACATACGCAGCATAATTACAGTAAATTATACGCTTTCCAATGAGATTGCAACAGCTAACTGGTTAAACTTGTGACAAATGTACATAGAACGTAATACACTAGAAGGTTTCCCCAGTTCCTTTGACGGTATATCCTAGCCGGGGAGAAAAATCTCGAGCATCGCAATCCTCTTAGAAAGAGTTGGGATTCTCCCCGAACGAAATAGGAAAAGCCTTGGATTAGTCTGACGTGAGATCGGCAATCCCATAACCCAAAAGTCGGACCCCAAGGTCGGCCATCCAGAATTGCGTTCCTTAAGGGATGATTCTAAATTATTTCGATTTCGTTTCGATCGCTACACCGCGAAGATGAAAATGCTGTGCACAATCTAAAAATGAATCTGCACTGTGCTTCAGTGCATTGTCCAAGAACATCGGTTCTCGAAGTATCGATCGAAACGATCGATACCGACCGGTTGCGATCGGTGTCTCGGTCTCCGACGAATGGGCTCAAAAATGAATAAGGTGACACGCATACACGCGACGCAGATTGTGTTCCAATTGAGGCCTCCCTTGGCCGTATTATTGATTTCCGCCCTTTGTGTCGCGTGATCAAGAAAATTGCCGTCGTGCTGGCAAGGAAGCACATCAATGCCGGGAAACGAGCTGGATGGAGAGAGGGGATGGTGGTACACCTACCCCTAGGCTGGTAATGCAGCATCCTCTGCTGACAGAGTAGCTGCGAGTCTCGGCCAACCAGATCAGTCTCTACGAGCTCCTCGTTTTCATTACCTAATAATCGACTGCGAGTCGTTTGGACTGTCAACTTTCTACTAAATCATTCTGAATCGTTATGTGCGTGTTCTGGAAACATCGTCGCAAATTTAGGGCGTACAGCGGCCCACGAAAGTGTTCGTATACCTTTTAAAACGTAATAACTTTTTCAAAAGTGAACTAAATGACTTAAATATTTTTTAGATGATAGTGGGACTAGTCTAGTAGACGATGATTTAAAAGCTTTTTTTTAAATTTTGCTATTACTCGAAACGAAAAGAAAAAATTAAAAACCCTCGTTTTTTAATTTTTTTATTTGAGCCTGTAACGAAAATTGAAAAAATTTCGATAGAATTTTCAACGTGCATATATGTTACCGAGATCTACGAAAGACATTTTTCTGATTTTCGTTATAGGCTCAGATAAAAAAGTTAAAAAACGAGAGATTTTTATTTTTTTGTCATTCAAAGTAACAGGAAAATTAAAAAAAGAAATAATTTCAGTCATTATCTAACAGACTAGTCCCTCTATCGTCTAAACAAAATTCGAGTCACTTAGTTCAGTTTTAAAATAGTTATTGCGTTTGTCGAATCACTTCTCTCTCCTTCGTCGTATCAAAAGTTTAAAAAATAATATGAAACACTTCGTTTTAATGCAATAAATAACAAACACATTACAAAGAAATTGTAAACTGTCTTTCTATGACAATGTTTTCGAAACATACACAAATTCATAATGTTTCGAAGCATTAAATTTATCATTTCAATTTTCGAATGTTAAGTAGAAATATAAATTGTGATGAAGACGGGAAAAATATTAATTTCCACAGCAGTTAGCTATGAAAAAAGAAACATGTTTATATTATGGTTAATTGGATCTCCCTTCAAAAAATGTTGAAACTTGATCCACAGATTTAAATCTATGCGTCGGGAGTGAAGCACGTTTCCGATCGGTGGTCGTCACGAGACCCTTATCTCGATGTTTATATTATAAGGCCCTGTGAAGTCACCGCAGCGACACGAGGCACGGGGAGAGGCGGTGTCGCCGAAATCACCGTCGAATAAAGATCATATTCTCCAAGCAATAGTCGATATAATATTATAGTAAACGCCTTACCCTATTAAACTAGCAACTTGAACGTATCGTCGGATTCGATCGGTTCAGCTGTCGGGATTGAACTACTTAGGCACGCAGAGAGCTGAGCGTCGCCGTAATAGGCAACGGGATCGAAGAAAGTGACATGAGTAGGTCGGGTTATAGTCTTCAGGCGCTAAATACTTCAACTTGCGAGCTTCTTGCATGTCGTCGAACTTCGCATATGCCGCCGCCATTACTATAATTTGATTCTCTATCGTGCCCCAGATAAAGATGCCCAGGCTAACCATTGTTAAATTATGTATGCGAAGTATCAACTGAAAGCGAGAGATTTCACGTGCTTGAACTATAACTTGTTCCACGGAGAACTTCTCTAACAACTGTATCGGCTCGTTCGAGCAGCGATTCGACTAAACGATCGTTTATAAAATCAACACTTCCAGGAATAGAATGGAAGAGATTCTTCTGCCCCAGATTCCTCCGCGTCGTTTACCACGATTACAGAAACGCGAATCGAAAATTGAAATCGACAAAAGTTGTCACAAAATTTCACCGGTACTGTAAATCAATTTTTGAACGCGTTTTCCAGCGGCGGTGTCGAAAGAAAATCGACGTCGCTCGATCGCCCGCGATAGAATCTGTAATGGAAAATTAAATGTAGTTTCGAATTTCGCGAGATTGTTAAACTTTGGTAATTTAATGACACGCACACGGGCACGGCCGTTGACAGGTTAAGAGGGCCGGGACCGCTCGCAGCGAAGCTGCGGACCCAAAGTCGTGTTCCGCAAGAGGAAATTAGTATCGCGAGGCTTAAACAATCTTCGGCTCGTTACCAGAAACGACTCGTTAGAAGGATTGCGCGGAGCCGGCGAAAAGTTCCGGTCGTTCGGATAATTGCAGGCTCGGGCATGTCCATCTCATCCCAGGCTCGATAAGCGAAACCACCAATTTAAATAAGATGACCGCGTAATAAGCCGTTCCGTATCGACAGGCCTGTCGTGCGCATCTCCGGGACTAACCATCGCATCGTGGCGGAGATGGTTGCCGCGTCAGAGGCAAATCGACAGCGGCAACAAGAGCGAGGCCGGGAACGAACGAGCGGTGATGCGCGGCGAGGCGAGGCGAGGCGAGGCGAGGCGAGGCGAAGAGCGGTGTACGGGAGGGTGAGACGAGAAAAAGAGAAAGAGAAAACAGAACGCGCCGTCCCGTGGGATCTGTTGGGCATTGTTGAGGGGGTTGTTTGGTTCGTCGCCCGTCGTTCGAGGGCGCCACCGTTTTCCCTCTCTCGCACACCTCACCCCCGTTAACGTCCCGGCCCCGCGCCGCCACCTCTGTCCATTCCTCTTGCCGGTAGGGTGCGGGGCACCTTTCCACGGAGGGGGTTTGGCACGGGTCTGTCACTTGGTGATGGATGATTCTACCCCAACGCGATCAATTCGCCCACAGCGCGTGTACATGCCTCGGGGGGAGAAATTCACCCCACGCCACGAGTCGCGGGGCGTTTTCAAGCGATCTAGCGGAAAGACGAGTTTCTTCGGAGGAGCACGCTGCGAAAAAATTGCGGCCTCTGTATCTGGATCGAACACTCGGGCTGACGTGGAATTGCTACTTGCGAGCTTCCGAAAATTGATTACACCCGAACGAAACTTTTATCGGGTCTTTCGATCAAGACACGAGGGAGTGAAGCTTTTAATAGTTCCATTCGGAACGTAAATTGTAGAGCTTATTCGAGAGACCTGTATTCACGTTGTATGCTCCCACGAGAACGGACAGAGAGAAGTTCTATGTGAAAGAGGATGTGTAAACTGTAAAAATAAGAATTGTTTAAAATCAGAGGGTATAAAAAACGTGTTCGCGTTATGTGCAGATAGAGAACACAACTATCTGCACGAGAGCAGATAGAGAACGCAATTATCTGCACGAGAGCAGATAGAGAACGGTTCTAGTTGAAAGAGAAAAATTAAAAATATTAGATGTAAATATACATATTAAAAATATTAAAATTTTCAAGCGAGAGGAAGGTTTGAGAAGGAATGAAGTGCAGACTAGACCATTTGCAAAGTAATTCGAAATATCGCGGGTTTCGTTTCGCGTTACGGCATTGAGTACGGTTTGCGAGATCGTCGAGGATGCTGGAAAGTTGCTGAAAGTTGCAGCAACGGAGAGCACAAGTGGCGAGCGAACTCGGCTTCCCTAACAGGTCAAACCAGTCGGTACAAGCCGCATACTAAATTCATTCTTCCGAGCGAAAGAAAGAAAGAAAGAAAGAAAGAAAGAAAGAAAGAAAGAAGGCTATCTTCGGTTATTGCCGCTTTCACTGTAAACTGCGCGAGTACAGCAGGTATTTACAGAACGAGATCCTTACCGTGGTTCGTCACGCGAGGGGTTGGAACGCATTGTTTTATTATCGAGCCGCCGGCTTCTTTGGTCGACTCGTTGCGAACGTGTCGGGACAGCGCTGGGGTTCTTCGAAAGCGAATTTCCGGTGTGTTTGCGGTTCAGGGATGCGAGAATCATAAGGCTGCGTGGCGCAGATAGGATAGTGGAGGGTCGACGGGGCGAGGCGGGGGACGTAGGTATCGACTGGCCTCGGTGAAACGGACGGAACCGGGGAGATCCAATAGCCGGGCGGCGCGATAACACCGACAGGGTCCCGTCAATGCTGAAAATGCTAATGATAACGATTCATCTTTTCAGAGGGGCGGTCCCGTCTTCCGCCCACGCCTCCGCCGCCTCCTCCTCCTCCTCCTCCTCCGCGCGGCCGTCGCTCCGAGGCGCAATCTAATTTGCATAGTAAATTTTAATCAATCTAACCGCGAGCGGTGCCACGTAGGTGCGTGTGCACACGCGTGTCCGCGCGTCGGTGTGTATTCCCGGCGCGTGGTAACGCGCCGTGGCCCGTGGTATGTGCACACGATCCGGCGAGGTCGGGAGCTTGCGCTCACCACCCCGTAATTACTTTCCTCTGCCGGTGCACGTCAATTCAAATTGCTTTCGAATTACCTAACGCTGCGCGCGGAGGGACAGAGCCGCCGCCGTAGCGATAGGTGCAGACAGAGAGCCCGCTCGCGCGCCGGAGAGGGATCGAGGACAAGAAAGAGGAAGGGAGGAGGAGACGGTGGTAGCGGGAGGTAGGAGAAAAACCGTGGGCTCCGGGGGAAAACTGCGGAGGAAGCTGGAAAGAGAGGGAATCAAGGAAAAGAAAACGACGAAACTCGCTCTGTATCCACGATTCGCCTCCTTCTCTCCCCGGCTCTCGCTCGTAACAAGCTCGAGAATTACTCGAGCGACGTTATTTTCCTGGTTACATAGCCACGGGCGTTTAGTTCATCGGAGTGCTGTTGCCGCTACGGCCGACCTGTCTAAAGAACTGAAACGACGGTTCTTTGGATTATCGTTGCCCGACAAAAGATAACCGCGCTTATCGCGCCAAAAGGGGGAGAAAAATTCTCTGGAAACGCGCGGCCCGCATTGTTCAGCCGCGACTCGTTCGCTCGCCTGCGACACCGTTCCGAGGTGGCTCACGGCTAACTGGATTTATGTGGGCAAACGTTCCGCGTCGCCGATAACTCTTATATTTGCGTCTGTTCCGCCGACGGAGAATTCAGCGAGTCCTCTCTTGCTCCCTCTCTCTCTCTCTCTCTCTCTCTTTCTCTCTCTCTCTCTCTCTCTCTCGCTCTTTCTCATTTCGCGCGCGGCGAAGGCGAGAGGGTCACCTTCAGCCGCCGATGACATTGCCGATTCTTATCGGCGAGGAAGATTGCCCCGCAAATCCTACAACCTCGACATTTTCCACCGATTATCGGGCGATAACGGTGCCTTCTTTCCTTTACGACTCTTACGTAAGTCTCCGTTGCTATCGGAACGGTAATTGTTTCGCCGTAATGGCTGCTATAGTCCATTAATCTGCCCGCTCTATAGATTATCGCTCTACTTGCGAGTCAACGCGTTCTCAAGATAACTGCATCGCTCATGCGGCGCGATCTTCGGAATATTTAGGTGCATCGCGAATGCGTAGGCGTAAATTGATTCGACGATATCATTTACTGTTGTGCCGATCTTATCGCGCGTGACACAATCCATTGTTCGTATTGGAAAATTAATCTTTGCCAAGGTGTCTCGGACATTCTGAAGCGTGGAGGGGTTTTCGAAGGCATGCGTGTTCAAAGTGATCGAAGGACCGTTCTAACGTTATGCGATTATTATTTGCGTATGTATTATTATCGGGCAAAACCTCGTTACAACGGTTCGTAAATTCGATATACGACACAATTTACAATACTTTAACACTTTAATAGGGAATTGTACAAGTAAGTAGGCTGTATGGCTTCATAATGACGAAAACACTGTATTTATTTAGAGATTTTTCGCCATGTTTATTATAATGTACGTTTGAATTAAGAAAATTCAGTCATTATGTATAAAAAAAAGTCTTCATAATTTCAGCAACTTCGCAACAAAACTATGTAAATTCGGTCGTTTCGACCGGCTCGATAGGTTCGTTAAGCATTAAAGTCTTGCCGAGAAACTTCTTCGAGCAGCTCAATGCTCGATCTTCGTTTAAAGACAACAAAAGCGTCTAAAAAGATAAGAGAGTTCGATGCAATTCTAAACACCCTGTAGTTTCACTTAATTTAATTAATTAATTAATTAATTAATTTCTGAAATCTCGCCTCGAAAAGCACGCGTACGCGTGAAAATTTCGAACCAGCCGCGCGACTGTTCCAGCAACGCGAGCCGTACGGTTTCCCGTGTCATAATCGACGGGGCTGTTATTGTCTCCTAGCAATGTCAACGAGTGAGTAACGATTTCTTGTCGGCGCACATCCCCGCGTTTCCATTTTCCGCGGCATAAATCGTGGACAAGGAAGTGGTCATTCCCCTCTGGTGCCGCGGCCCGAGAATACCCCGGCTATCAAAGCACGAGGGGTGGTTTTACGTTTGCGTGATATCGGCGGTATCCCAGATCGATTGTCCATTTACACGAAATTACGGCGTGCCCGACGGTGCGGCGGTACACACCGGGCCCTCGGCACAAGTCGTTTTCTCGTTCGCGGAGCGAAGAAAATCCGCGGCGTTCGCTCTGATCCGGCCAATTAGCCGTCGGCTAATTGCCGTCGTAGCTCGTTGCACCCCTACAGACGCGGCGGCCTATCATCGGCAGCCGTTCGACGCTATTTATTCTGCCACCGTTACGGTCCTAACGACAGCTGCCGCTCGAAGAAAACAGTCCCGTGCGCGCACGTTGCGATTTTAACAGGCACCGGTTCGTGTCGTTGTCAACCCGCTGGAATCGTCGGGGGACGCTGAACGGGCAATTTGAAACTCGCGCAATCCGTCCGCAAGCGATTCGAGAGAAAGCAGGGAAAAAAGAGAAGAAAAGGCCATTGTCCTCCGGAAATCAAAACGAACGCGCAGAGTACAAAGGACAGGCTGTTACTCACCGTTTCGAAAACAAATAGAAGACCGCGGGGGACCGGGCCTCGGAACGCTCGGCGAACGTCTCCGCGTTTTTTTCGCAATCTTCCAAGATCACCAGTCCAATTTTCACCGGCGGATCGGGGCGCACACGCGAACCAAATACGAAAAAAGACACCGCGCGGCGCAAACGGGACACTTAAGACTCGACTACCGGCACTTTCGGCGGCGGCGGCGGCGGCGGCGGTGCTCGTTCTGTCTGTCCGTATGTATGTACGTATGTATACATATATATATATATACATACGGTTATGTATGTATGTATGTATATATATACATATATTTTACTATCTATCTATACGTGTGGGTTAACCTTGAAAAGGCAACCCGGTTGCGACGATACGCGAGGCTGTTTTGGGTGGCGTGCTGGTGCAGCGGGAGCGCGGCTCTGGGTACGCCTCCTCGTGACTGCCACGCGAACCAGAGAAATCGATAGAATGACCCTGGCACATGCGTGCATCGTGTCCCCTTGCTCGGAGACCACGTAGCAGACCCTAGGAGGAAGCGGAGGAAACGGTCGGGGACGGCGAAAGGAGGCGAGGAAGACGACGATGACGACGATGACGACGACGACGACGACGACGACGGCGACGACGACGACGACGACGCGACGGCGGCGGCGGGGCAGGAAGATGAAGAAGAAGGGTACTAGACGTCTCTCCCCCAAAGTAATGGGAATTTCTTTTCCATTTTCCATCCCTCTTCTTTTTTCAAGCTTTCGCCTCTGTTTCCGTCCTCGAACCCCTATCCGCGAACCCCTTCCCACGGCCCCGCACTCTTTGCTCGCTCTCGGGACTCGGGACGCCCTCGCGAGCTGTCTCTTCCTCGGCGGCGAGCGCCGCGCGCCGCCTAACAAAGGCTAAGGAGGTCTAGGAAAGCCGAGTTTATCTTGCCGATGAAAATGGCCGCGCTACCTAATCGTCAAAGTGGTCCGAACCGATGAGCATGGCTATCACGGGCATAACAGACGGCCCCGGCCCTTTGAAATTTCCAATTTTCTTCTCCCCCTGCCCACCCCCTTCGGTTCCGGTCCAGATCGCTTCGACTGTTTCCGCGGGGATATCTGTCCCCGGTTATGGTCGAACGGACGATTCTAACAAGCTTGTTTTTATCAGGTCGTCGAGCGAACACGTTCGCGCAGCGCGCTCGACCCTTGACCCTCTCGCGAGACTGTGCTTTTGACGATCTTATGGCGGACCTCGTGGGTCCGTTTGGATCCTTATACTTTCACGCTTCGCTTATTTGAGATCGACGGGACCTTGGACTTGGGTAGATAACGATTTGAACCGGCTGATAGGAAGCTGGAATTTAAGCAAAACGTTGCAAACGTCCGTCTGATTTTGAGATAGACCAGGGAATGTGAAATTGATCGACTGAAGAGGTTCGACAGAAATTTTGAACGTCCCAAGATCAATTGTCACTGTGGATTTTAGGGATTTGTGAGGACAATGTGATTTGAAACAATGCGTTGTTTGAAACTGAAGAAAGATGAAGAGAGAAATTTGAGAATACTGATAGATTACTTTAAACTGGTTCAAATTATTACAGGAAGATATTTCTAAGTGACACCTGTCTCTTAACCCTTTTACTGCCGACCAAAAAAGTCGTGCTGTACTTGAGCGAAATAATACTAAACATAATTTAGTAGTTTCTGAAAGAAATTACAAAATTCTTGTAAAATTTAAAAATTGGAAACTTCGAGAAGGAAGAAAAGGTGAGAAATGAAATCGTTGTTTATTGAAAATATTAAGAAAACAGCATTTTCTCTAGTGCAGCCATCAACGATATATCATTGTTCAGCGATAAAAGGATTAAAGCTGATGCATGAAATTTCTATTTTGCATAACGATTCGCAGAGATATTTGCGGACAACGAAAATGGTATTAAAGCTAGTAGATTCCAGCGATCTGAAAGCTATAAATCATTTCGATTCTGCTGCAATAAAACGTGACATAAAGGATTACGCGTGTACCATTCATATTTGACCGTATTCGACAGAAATTGCCCCATCGTAATCTGTTGTATCAGCTATTCCGGGCACCGTAGACATGTTTTAACGAAAACAAAATTTGCTAACAACAAGAATTATTAATGGATCACCGCTTAGCGACGACGTATCGCTTTTGGCAGGGAGGTGCGAAGATCTCCCGAAACGAGAGGATGATTTTCTCATAAAATTGAGAGGATATTTAATTCATGGGACGGCTTAATGTTTCCTATTGACTCGAGGACGATTCTCAGAGAGGTGAGAGGAGGCTGCGAGTCCTGCGGAGGTGTTCGCGCCACTTTTTCTCTTCGGAGCGTTTACTTTTCGCCGAGGCAAGCGGATTGGCGGCGATGTAGGCGAGCATAATTCCGAAACTTATTCCCGGCTAATTAAACGCGACGCGGACAAATGTCCCCCCGGAAAAGAAGAGGAATTTCGAGCGGTCCGCCGCCGCTGCCGGCCGGAGCGAGCAGGAGAAGTTTAAATGTAAGACAAACACGGATAAACCGGGCTGGATAAAGTCCAAGAAATTTATCGTTTGGAAAGGCTAGCTGGCCGCCTGGCTGGAGCTTGTAAATTCAACCCCCGATAAATCCAGCCGTACACAACGGTAAATTTTCATAAGGGTTGGAAAACTCCGCGAGCCGGAGTTCTTTCAGTATCAATCAACGGCTGCGGAGCAACGGACTGATCTCTCTCTCTCTCTCTCTTTTTTTTCTCTCGATCGCGTTGCTCCCGGCGTATATTTTAATGGCTCCGTTATATCTGCCGCCACTTAACGCGTCACAGATACGCGATCTTTATCGTTGATACTTAGCGGCGAGCATTCGCGCGAACGGGCGATTTCCGATTCGATGGATTTTTAATCTGCGATTTCGGAACTCATTGTTAATTACCAGTCTGCGGATCTTTATGCAAAATACAAATTTTCGAAGCCGTAAAATTTTTCGAAGAAGCGAAATACAAAAGAAGATAAAGAATGTAAATAAAAGTAAATTATTTCTGTTACTAATTTTTGTGAGTTGAAAATATAACGTAACGATATTATGAAAATTCTTATATATTTTCACAACTTTATTGATTCAGCTGGTCATTATTTCCATAAATGCATAGAATCCGCAGTCTTTACCATTTACAATCGAATTCACGATGTCAAAGAGTTAATTATGATTTTAACACTTTATTCATTCGCGATGACTTTGTCCATTTTTATGCGCAATCTAATCGCGAATTAGGGGAAGATTACTATAATACAATGCATCGAAGACGAAATCGTCTATTCAGAGATTAGGTCTCCAACAATCCTCGCATTAAATGATAACAGCGGGCGGGTGTGGAAGAAGAAGGAATATGCAGGGGAGGGGGGGCTCTTCACTGCGGGAAAGTTTTTCAAGAGGAGGGACGGCTAACCGTGAAATGTGCAGAAAGGTAGGATGTACGACATCGGAAGACGCGGCGTCAAAGGGGAAAGGACTAAAGGAGAAAGAGCAGGACGCTTGGAGCGGAGCCAGCCTGCATTTCGGAATAGGCGGGGATGCTGCGATGCTGCGAGTCCTTGCCAGAAAGAGATTTTGCATCGTGGCTTTAAGCTCCGCAAGCGTAATGGCGCGGAATTGGGTACGCTAGTAAAATTCTCGATGGGAGAACGCTCGTATAATATCCAGCTCGTTTTTTCCCTCGAAAGAACTGCCCTGGAACGAGTTACCCCGCGAGAGTCCTTTCTCTGGACTCTAGACGCTCCTCCGGGAAACAAGCTTCCTTACGATTAAATACGACGTTAGTTATTAACGAGGATCCGCTTTTTACCAGCTTAACGTTTTCGACGGTAGTTAATTGGAGGGCGGGCCATCGGATCCTAATTAGCGACTTCTTAATCCGACCACCACTTTCGTTTTCCGCCGCGACCGTATTTACATCTTGGACCGGTGCTGAGATTTTCAGCTCGTTTCATTGTCATCTTGACACTCCGGGAGCTCGAAGCAGTTTAATAATTTGCTTCTAACCCTTCTGCAACGGTATGCCGGTCACATAGACACGGATACAAAAAATACGCGAACGTCACGATTGCGTCTGGCATTTCTTAATTTCAAATTATTGAAATTACGAACGCTCTGTCTCGAGAAGTGATCGAACAAAGAGTACGAGAATATCTCACACGAAATAATCTATTATTTCATGCACGAAATTGCTTTTAAATTGATTTATTTGCACTATATATTCTCGAATTTGAAAGACTATTAAATAAGCGTTGATAGGCGAAGCATTGAATTTGAAATTCCAGAAGACTAGGCATTCGCTGTGAGAATGGAATATTTGATCAGTCAAGATTGTGGAGGACAATAACCGGAAAGAGTCTCTCGGGTGGCATCGTTTTAAAAAATTGAATACGCCCGAACTCGCGTTAATATATATATGTATATTCCCACGAAAAGTTCGTCTCCGGGAATAGCGTGGAGCGGCGGCGTCCCTCAGCCGTTAAGGAATTTTTCTCGAGGAAATGCATTACGAATTCACATCCTCCGGGATAAAATGGGGAGACTTAGCGCGACAAGTCCGCAGCCGTGTTTACTGCGCGGTATTAAAAGTTTGAACGGAAACTGGCCAAGTTTCCTCGTCTTTTACCCGCGTTGAAACATACTACTTACTTACCCGAAGCAATCCAGTTCGAGGAATACATCGTGCGAGATAGTGTATCTAGGTTATAATCCATGTAAAAGAGATACATACGTAAATATTTTCGCAGACGAGAGGGAGGACGCACGGCGTCTTTCACCGAACCATAGAAATTCTTAGTATTCCCTCGTAACGGGGGCCATTGTGGAAAAAGTGCTTCCGAATCAATGGATTCCGTCTTCTTTTGAGAGGGCACAATGATAGATTCGCTTTCGTTCGCACAAAGCCTGTTACATCCTTTAAACTCTTACGAATCCGGTTATTGGATTTTCGGTGCATCGCGCAACGCCGCTTTGATGCATTTACCATCGCGTGTCTGCAGTACGAATGCAGTCGTTGTATTACCGTGTAAATACCTTAATATTGTCATATTCGTCTGTAATCCTCTTTTCTGGCGAATTTTCCGTATCCAGTTTGATGGGTCGCCTCTGCGTTTTTACCACGCTGTATACCGTCATTTTAATAAGAAGCCACTAATCGGTAATGCAATTTCTGCTAGTTTTTATTGCCTCTTTCTGTACTAGATGAAGTTATGGCAATGCGGGAACTTTGAGTACAACCTAAGGGTACTTCGAACTTTCTCATTCAAAACCTACATTCATTTTATAAGTACATACTTACTCGCTAAAATGAGGCAAATCTTTGTAATCCACTTTAAATTTTCAGTGCTCGGTGCTAACTTCGAATTGTTTCCGATGCTACTTGCTTTTGCCATAAATAGATTTAATAGGTAAAGAATTGTACAGTAATGCAAAAGAAAATATCAAATTAAAGAAATATAAAAAGTATTTTAAAGCAAGTGTTTCTTGCAGCAAATAATGATCACATTAATTATTTCTTTAATATTTTATAGTCGTAGGTCGAGCCCGACTTGACAATGACTTTTGCATTGGTGCTTATTTATTCGTTGATTTCCATAGGCATAGAGTAATATAAGAAAAATTGTAGTACACCTGATTAAATAATAAACATGATCAAATTACACAGTAACATAGCAAATTTTGAACAAAATGTAGGGAACGAAGAGGTAACCCTTTCAGGTACTAAAAAATATATTGAAATTTGATGATACATTGAAATTTGTTACGCCAGAGAGATCATAATACCAATTATTAGCAAGAAATCATTTTGATTGCAAATTACCTCTACTAACTAAATATGCATCCATTTAAAGAAAACTAAATTGTGTGTGTGACCTGCATAACCTGCATAACGGAGAGGTCACAGATAAAAAAGTAATTTACGTGCACCTTGTAGCTAACATAAAACCGTGTGCATTTCTACTATTAAACTTCATGGAACCTTCAACCATTTATGAAATATTTGCTTGGACATGTACGGACTGGTACATCAAAATTAAACAATAATATTAACTCAGAAACTTGCGTCCACTTGTTTTGATAATTATTTTCCTCAAAATAAGTAAGTGTCCGAAGACTTATGGACAGCAGTGGATATCAAAAAAATCTTCCAAGAGCTAAGGATTAAGGGATTGCCTCTAGGTAAAAGGTCAAAAAGCGCAGCATGGAAAACCATGCCGTAGGTCCGCGATAGAATTCACCATGGAAGAATACGCGTGCTCGGTTAGCCGAGCGAAAGGGATCGCCAGCGCAAAGTGTACTACGTCGGACGTCTTGCGTGGCTTTTAAGAGTGAACCGTGTATCCTACGACCGGTATAATTTCTTTCTACGCACCTTATCGCTTTTCCAATATGCCCGGCAGATGCTACCGTTCCTCTGATAAGATGACCGTGCTCGAGTACCGAGAGCTCGCCGGGGGTGTGGGGAATCGATCGCGTGGCCGATTCTGCTTTTGAAGGAGCCGGCGTTAACCTCGTACGGGCTCCTCGAGCGCGGCGATACGCTTCCATTCTAGGGCCTGTGCGCCTGTGTGCGCTCGCGCGCGGCCGTGTGCGCGCTCGTATCCGCGTCCGTGTGCGCGCCGGTGTGCCGCCAGTGCAAAAGGGGGCCAAAGGCGTTCTCTATCGCGACGGGTGTTGCCATGACACCATGGAACCTCCACCCCGCTTCTAAATCTTTCCCTCTCCCGTACCTCCTCCCTTGTACACACACCCGTGGGCAACTACAATTTCTTGCTTCAAATTTGCCGGAATCACTCGTAAAACACCGTTGGCTCCGCGCGGTGCACGCCGCCCCCGCGTATTTATTGCAGCGAAGCGTTCTCGTGGATCTTTTAAGCTTCGATTGAGCGCGGTTCGTCGTGCCGGG
Organism: Megalopta genalis; assembly: GCF_051020955.1. Taxonomy (NCBI): domain Eukaryota; kingdom Metazoa; phylum Arthropoda; class Insecta; order Hymenoptera; family Halictidae; genus Megalopta; species Megalopta genalis. The sequence continues at coordinate 6,336,256 of NC_135024.1, forward strand.
ATTTTTCTGCTCGAGCCAATCCGAGTTATCGGGCCCGCCGATCGCGAGCGATGGGACACATCCGCGTCGCCGAATAACCGATAACTCCACCAATCTCTCTCTCTCTCTCTCTCTCTCTCTCTCTTTCTCTCTCTCTCTTGCTCTCTCTATTTATCTATCTATCTATCTCTGTCTCTCCGTCTCTCTCCGATTGTATTTATACGCCCGGCGATTTAGGGTACTCGCTCGTCTCCGGTCCGAAGCGTTTCGCGTATTTTTATAGACATCGGAATATCGAGCGTTGCCCCAGTTCCCGCGAGCGACACGCTCGCTCGATTAAATTTGGAAAAGCTAGCCGCGCGAGTCCGCGAAGCAGCCCGATCGATCGACGGCCTCATGAAATATACATCGGCCAGCGAATCGAGGACCAGAAGAATTCTCCCCGGCATGGCGAAACCAATGTAAGCGGACGGCGTAATTAAATACGAGCTATTTTCATTTAAGGGAATGGCCGCGTGACACGGGATCTCTGCGAAACGAACGCGAGCGGATTCTTTCTTCGGCGGAGACTCGCTTCGGCGAGCTGAAATCAACCCCCAAAGTTTTCGCGTTTCTTGAACGTAACTTCGTAACGGCGTGGACGGGGAAACGGGGAAACTCCGGGGGTCGATGTCACCCCCGCCTCGAAGTGATTTTCCGGGGCAAAAAATATTGTTTCTTTTATACTTCGACGAGCTTCCCGTCGAAGGGAGAATTCCACTTACGGAACTTCAAAAAATCAATTTCTTTCCGCCTTAATCAATCGCGGTACCTATGCGAAGTATATTCCGGAAGTTTTCGACGGAAATAAGAAGTTACGCAGATACACGTTTACGAAACGGTAACGCATCTTGCAGAGACGTTTGCTCGAAAAGTTTCAATGTGTTTGCAAGAAACTACCCGCTTTCGCAGTTGATTAGAACGCTTAGAAAAAAAGAATAGTATCGAGCAATTTGAAACTTTAAAAGTTTGGTGTACCGGCGAGATTTTAGGTTGAATACTTTTTGTTCAATTCCAGTTACGGGTCGCCGCAGTCAACGTGTGATGAAAGTATAGCAAATTCTCTCCAACTGTTCCTCAACTTCCCGAATGGACTATTTGGGAAAACGAGATACGGTTATTCGAGCCTCGCGGCTCGCTTTTATAGTTGTTGACAATCTATAAAAACGAGCCGCGAGACTCGTATAATCGTGTCTCCGCTTCACAAATTGTCCATGTTTGTTTACAAACTGTGGGATAATTGCAGAGAATTTACTGTATAGCTCTAAGTAAGCAGATGAAACTATAAAAACTTGAGCAATAATTTCAGTTTAGGTTGATTAATTGAAATTCTTTATTTGTTTGTAAAATAACGTTTTAGGATCAAGATAATTAAACCCCTTCCTTAACTTGCATTCTATTTCTTTTCCCATTCATTTTAATGGATCGGAGAAAATGCAAGATGTTCAATCTGAAGAAAGCCATTTACTTCCCCTTCATTTCATTACAGAAATGTATGTAGCCGAATTTAACGCTGGAACAACCGATGTCTAAAAATGTCTAGCTTGTATTGCATTTTAGAAAGAACAAGGTCGGATTTGTCGAGTTAATATACGATTTTTATTGCGAAACCGAAATAAGCAAATCTATCCAGTATTTCCCTACGAAAGCATTGTTAGAACCTCCGTAATTGCAAGATAAAAAAAAAGTTGCAATTCACCATTTTAAGGGATTCGAGTGTTCCATCGTGAAATAATTTCCGCAGAAGAATATCGCGGAAAGAAAAATAGTAGCGTTTGCATTTTTGTACTTTCCTGGCAGCTTGTCAACCTTCGTCATCGGAGAAAAATTACGAGCTGACAATACGTACAAAAGTATCTTTAGAATCTCGATAATTGTAAAACAGGAAACTCTAGAGATTCGTTATTTTCACGGGTTTTGGTTGTCGTTGGAGCGATTTCCGAAGAAAATAACGCGGAAGAAAGATTTATAGCGGCGTCCGTAGTTTCGAACACGCCCGTCAGACCGTCGAAGCGCGTTATCGCAGGAAAATAGCGAACAGACAATTCGGCGCGCAGTAATTGCATCAATTCGACTTCGGCGTCGCTTTTGAGGGGGACCAGACGTTTCGAAGCGGAGTTTTCGCGCGTCGAGACGACCGACGGTGATCCCCTGCGGCTGGCCACGCGAAGGGTATTTTGTCTTCCGTCAGCACTCGAGCGAATTTCGAATTTCGGATATATGCAGGAGTCAGACGCCGGCTTGCGCCTAGGAAATCTGAATTGCAAATCTGGACGCAATTAAAAGTGTATCGCGCGCGCGCGCGAGCGCGGGAGTTGCAGGCCAGCCAGCCGGTGTACGGACCGTCAGGGGTCGAATCCGCAATTAAGGCGAAACATTATATAACGATCGCTGTCGAGGGGTCGGGTACCAGCCTCTGCGACTCTTGTCCGCAGAAATTAGTGCTCGCTTAAAAAATCGCGACACAGGCAATTAATCGCGGGCTCCGTGCCTGCGAGATACGGAGTTCTCCGGTGCCAGCGCGACTAGATTCCAGGTGAAATCCTCTTACCCCTTAAAGCCACTCGCCTTATACTCACTTTCACGCTATGACAGCCCTCCGCTCTGTTTGATTTCTCTTTTCGCCTTTTCCGTCCGCGGCAAAATCCGGCTGCGTTTCTATCGATTTTCCCAGCAGTCTCCGCCGATCAACTCTTTCGCAGACACTTTTTCGTGATTCAATGTACGACTCGATGCTCAACGATTTCTAATTTAGCCGTTTTTGACGAGTATACTCGTTCGGAACAGAGTTCGGCATTATTCGGATTGTTTCGAATAAATATTTAACTAAGATAATTGCCCGAACGAGTTCCTTTTGGTCGAATGTTTTGGTTCGAACAATTCGTTATTCGTCGCAAAATTACATCTATTTAGGTTAGCACGGTTAGAATATGTGCTTCGGTAATGATATTGATTCGACTATTTTCAGTGGAAGAATCTTAATCTTTTGTAATTTATTTTGCAGCATCAGTGATTAGTAAACTGGATTTACAGTGCGTAGATCGATGTGAAACAGGGAAATCGTTCGAAGAACTTAAGAATACACTGTTCCATTATTTGCTGCTAAGTAAAAATATTAAGACATGATATAAATGGTTAAACATCGATAACAAATTAATAGAAGTTAATATCAGATTCATGGAAATTAATACAGTAAATTCTCCCTAATTGACTCTCGGCTTGGAAACAAAAATTGACAATTTTGAAAGAGGAGGCACGAGATTATTCGAGCCGTGCGGCTCGTTTACCCGGTCACTATAAAAGTAAAATAATCGTATCTCGCCTCCCCAAATTGTCCATTTTTGTGTACAATCCGAGATTAAATTAGGGAGAGTTTACTGTCCATACATGCCGAGTAAATCGTGTTAAAAATCTTCATCGCGAGACTGGCTCGTTATTCGATAATTTTAGTAGTTTAAAAACAAGCCAGCAGCCGTCTCTTCGCGTCAGTATTAACGAGGAAACGTAACTAGTATAACATTCAAGTGGAAGAGCCGGAACAACAAGAGGGATCGATCGGAACATGAAGAACGCAGGCGGCGAGCGATCCACGGTATGTATTTATAAAATTCATTAAACTTGTAGATCGCGGGGACGGAATCGTTATCTTTAAAAGACCGGCTTCACGTAACTAAATATCACTGCTGTGACGTAATTCCGGGTGCGGGGCTGAAAGATGCCAACTATAAACTGCAATTTACTTTAGCACCGTTAATTGCGTCCAACACAGTGCCGCGAAACAAACTCTCCCGGCGGATTTATGCCGCTATAAATATGAGGCTTATGATGTGACTCAACCGAGCGATGAATTTCATTAGCGTGGAAAATTTTCGGTAAGCCGACGTTAATCTAGGCTACCTGTCGGTTTAGCTTTAACCGGATATTGGGACGTCGACGATCGATAAACGCGAAATGCAAAACCCCTCGTGGCCGATTAATGTTCCCGAAAAGGCAGGATTTTCGTCCGCGGACGCGTCACTTGAGAATCACTCGAAGTCTGCGAACATTAATAACGCTGCGTTCGTTCGATGAAATTCAATTTCTTTCTTTAAAACGTCTCATCCCGTCGATACGCGTTTCAGTCACTGATAGCTTCGTAAGCTACTTACCGATCCCAAAGGTCCGAAGATTGTAGAACGTTACAGTAATACACTATTTTCTGCGCTTATGGCAACATCGAGTGACTGTAGATTCAGACAGTAAAAGGATCGAAGAATCAAAAAATTACTGCTGTTTCCTTTTTATGTTTTTATGTTTCCAAATCCACGTTGATGGCATTTATTGAATACTTGGGATTAACAACGTCGACGACGATCGCGCAGCAATGGATCCGATTAATGCGTTGAGTGCCGGGTCGGTAACATATGAATGATACTAATTTTTTAAAAATTCATGCTCAATGCAATACGAACATCCGAATTTAACTACGGTGTTCAGAACGCAACAGATTTACAATACCATCCAGTTTGATAAACTCTAACTCTCTGGTTTCAGTTTCGTTCATTAAATTCTATTTTCGTAGGAACTCATAAACTTTGTTGTTCAACATGTAGCGCAGAAGGTATCAGAGATGAAACTGAAACGCGACATGCAGAAGAGGGTAATGCAAAATTCTAGAATGTATTCATCGGGTTTCGATAAAGCGAGACGCAGTGAGAATTGTGCCAAACTTTCCGTGCTAGTCAGCTAATTAAGATCGATCGCAAGTGTGCGCAGACTGCGGAGACAGACGGCAGTGACGGGGAGGGTCGAAATAATTGAGGAAAACTCGATTCCCGTGCACGGCGACGGCGGTTTTGGGTCTCGACTTCTGCTCGGCCACTGTGTGTCCCGCTAGCCTGATTCACATTTCGCTCTCCGTCACGCCTTAACGGTTCCGTTTTAATTAAACTTTCGCTCCTCTACGCAGCGTTCGTTTGTTCGCAATAGTGGCCACGTTCCCGGCGCGAAATTGCATACTATTAAATTGTTTAAATTACGCTCGGCGTTCGTACTTCCAAAAAAAAAAGAAGAAAGAAAAAAGGAATCCTTTCGTTCGGCTTTATCTTGCGGCCGTTCCCGCCGACCCGAATACCAATAATCATTGACATTTTTCCCGCTGAACCAGGCCGCACAGGAGTCGTACAAAATCAATTCGACACCCACGTCGACCACCACCGACGGATCCTTTGTGTGCGCGCGTACGCGACGGACGTATAACGTAATGATTTCGGAAAAAGCGCGAGGCCGAGGGGAGCGGGGGCTGCCCGATGAGTGGGAATCATCGTGATGGGAAAAATGCGTGCCCTTTCCAGCTCAGCGCATCATATACCGGCCGCTATCGAATGTACATCGTTGTTGAAAGGCCGGCACGGAAGCATCGCGACTCGTATTTTCGGGCCGGCGCCGATTTTTCAGCGATGCGTAATTTTCGAATAAAATTCTGCCACCAATTGAATCCACGGCAAAAATGCGCAATGAATTTCGCGGATCGCGATTTATCGTCCGGCCCCACGGTTTTTAAACGACCGACAGCCGAATAAAGGGATTGAAAAACGGTAGACGAATGATTCTTTTTTCCTTGTCCGTGGTAAATAAAATCGATTCTGTGATTTAGATACCGCGGAATACACATACTACGCGCGATTTCCACAGGCCGCGGTCAATAATAAACGAGCCGACGCGGTGTCGAACGATGTTCTATGTAAGTCGTCGTTTTCAAACAACGGATGTGCGTAGAAAACGAAGATGACGAGTGCTTTGCAATTCTAATGGAACGAAGAATCTGTTGTCAAGTCTTCTGTGTTTGAATACTAATCTATTTTACGCGTTATGAAAATCTCGCGAATAGAGTCTGTAAATACAGAAGCAAAAATATTCGAAATAGAAGCTGAGATATAAATTGTCGAAATACGTACACATATTTATTTCATATAATTTAACATGAAGATAATTATGACACTCCAGAAAACGGAAGTAAACTTTATTCGGTCTGAATATCGGTAATTTAAAGCAATCAACCTTTTCTTCTTAATTGACACAAACTCATCGTATTCATTGATCGAAATATTTTGAAATTCGACTTTATCAAGTTCTCATCAATTTGCTGATACTCGCTGCAACATTTCATTGAATTTTTTTCGAAATTTGAAGGCTCGTTGAATGCTTGAAGCTTTGCAAAGATTTACTGGTTGCGTAAATTTAGATCACGTATGAAAAATACTCGCGGAAAAAGTGCCACACATATGTATTGAGGATCGTGTACATATTCTCTTGCAAAAGAAATTAATTCTGGATTAATAAGAGATTCGTTCCGTTTTTCATTGAAAAATAAACTATACTTGAGTTGACTTATATATATATATATATATATATATATATATAACTTATATATATAAGTTGACTTATAAGTCAACTCAAGTATAGTTTATTTTTCAATGAAAAACGGAACGAATCTCTTATTAATCCAGAATTATATATATTATATATATATAAAGTATGCTATTTAATTTTCCAAATACCGTAGAGACTCTCTTATCTGTAGGTTTATTTTCGCAATATCCTGATAACAATTTATTATCTAAAAATTGCATTCAAGTTCTCTACTAGGCGATAACGTGACTAAATAATACAATGATCAGATAATAGAACATTTGGTTACCAGACTATTGTAAAAATAAATGTTCGGATAAGGGAGCCTCTATCTACAGTAATTTAAAAATCGCGCGATAGTTGAATCGCGAATACTCTCCATTTTTCAATAAACTTTTACCGACTCCCCGAGGAATGTTTATTTCGCGTCAGTTAATTTAAGCGCGTCGATCGGCTATTTCTCTGGATCGCTCGTCGGGGATAAAACGACAGAATGATTACCGCGATAAACTTGTTTTCCCAATTTTTCGCTCGCGCTGAACTAGGCGATTGTCGCACGACTGCGCGGAACATGTGTCACGGCCTCTTTGTTTACGGCTCATTTCCGCAAAGTTTATACGAGTGGAATAAAGTGTGATGTATATACGCTCGCGTATTTACGGGTGCAGGTGACGATCGCTAGACGATGTTCCTGACAGGTTTATGACGAGGCGCGGAAAATAATTCGCGTCCGCGGATCGACTTCATCGAGCCGTTTATTATTCCAGCCGAGTTTCAGTGACAGTCCTGCGAATAAAGGCGATCCCCTGAATACGTTTTTAGACTGCGAATGAAACTCAAAGCGGATCCGTATTCTTTCGTAACTGCGATGGAAATCTTGGTGGCAAATTAAATCACTATTCAATCTGCTCCCGACTTAATTAAAGTATCGTTGTAAAAAAAAAAAGGAGTGAGGAAAAACTCTCGTCCCAGCTGTCTCGTCTAATCGGAAGCTGAATATAAAAAGAGACTGCCATTAAGTTTTAGCGGTGAGAAATCAATAAACGTAACTTCCTTGAAACTCTCAGAGTATCGATATTACGTTCGCAACGTGTACAAAAAATTCAGGGATCCCAACTGTTATAACCACAATGGAAAAAAGTCGGAGCATGATAATTATTTGCTCGATTAACATTTTTCCTTGCCGATAATAAATTAAGAATAACAAAAATAAATTTGCTTGGTCGATAACTTATGCGTGATCGAAACAAAATTTCTTCTTTTTATAACTGTTATGAGCCACGAAAATTAAATTTTCTTCAACGATAATGGTTATTGATAAATAAAAGAGTATTCTCTATATTACAATTGTTATTTATAATCAAAATGATGAAACTCGATATTTTTTAAATCACGTATTCCCTCTCTTTAATTTTGTTATGGTTTATATGTTTTATCCTTAACCAAACAATAAACGAATTTTTGTTAAAATAATTTTGTCCGTCGAAATTTCTCGAATAACTGTCATTTTCAATTCCTGTAAAACTTGTACATTCAACGTTTTGTCAATAAATGGCCCTTTGATGTCAAATTTGTATGTCCGTCACGGGGTTTCTCACGTCCAGTCTCATTTATGAAATACAGCACCTGTTCCGGACCAGCAGTCACCATATTGAACGTAGATAGACGACCGACACGTAATTTGTAGTGGATGAAGGGTTAGACTCCGTCGGTCGTTTTTTATCTACAGTTTGGATCGTCCTTAAGAGGGAGGTTCGAGAATCCATCGGGAGCCGAATTCGAAAAAAGGGGCACCGATTAACGCGAAACCTTAGACGAAGGGCGGTAACCGAAAACCGTGAAACACGTGTTCGATTCTCATCGGCCGGGTTTTTCAGGGCTGATAACGTAGTCGGGACGCATGGTGGCGGCGGATGTTTGCCGGCAAACAAAATCCGTATGGCAGGATCCACACCGGTATTAATTTCAACAGGGCCGTCGGCGTCTGCACGGTGCAACGGCACCGGTGGAAACTGGGAAGTTGCAGTTACCGGAGTCTACCAAAATTGAATTACCTTAACACTTAAACTACTTCATACCGGTAATAACGCGGACAGGTTACGATGCTCGTAACGACGTTGTAGAACGCGCACGATACTCTCCTGTTCAGTGTTCGAATTTCATGTTCTAATCTAATTACAAGCAGGGATGCGAGCCTCGCCCGCAACTAATTATGTAATAATACCCCGCGATATTATTCGAATTTCCCGCGCAACGGCTTCGTACGGTGCACAATCATCTGTGAAACAATAATTTCTCGCCAAAATTCAATTTTCCAACTTTTTCAACTTCTTAGAACTTCGAAATCCAGAATATTAACAATTTCACGTATCTCTGTGATTAGATGCAGCGTTATAAAGGCAGAAAACATGAAATTAAGATTAAAACTTACTGTTTCTTTTCTTCATTACAAAATATAAAAATTCAGGTCCTTGCTGTACTTACTTACATTTCAATTGTTTATGGGTGCCAGAAGCATTTTGTAGCGCATGTAGGAATAATGTTAGGCTTTTAACAATATAAACTTCAACAAGGCTTATAAAAGAACGTTTAAGAATGTTTAACGTGAGACACTTTTTGTATGATTTATCCATTTTTTGAAAGCGCGTAAATTTTTAGAAGTAGACGTTGGACGTTATTTTGTGTTTTGGGCTCGCATCGCCGCGCCCTGGACTCTTGTATCCAATTTCAAAACGGACCACGATTTTTCAGATATTTCCAGGGATCGAGCCAAAAATTCTTCTAACAAGAGTTGACCAGAATTCGCTTTTCTACACGTCAAAATATAAAAACTTCCAAAAAGAAATTTTCCTTTTACAAAAACTGCATATTTTGGACTTGATAATAGTCTGGATGCCGTCGAAACGAAATCAACGACCAACTATACTACGACCTTACACCGTGGAGCAACGATGAAATAATTTTAAAAGCGAATTCACAGATCACTGTACAAACGGCACGAGCGCACGGCGGCCCGGAATCGAAATTAATACGAGCAATAATTTGCTTCGACAAAATGAAAGCCCGCCGAGTGAACAGAAATTCATTGTCCGGGTGTAGGAGGGGCGGCGTTGATAATTCACTCAGAAGGGAATCGCTCCTACTTAGGCGAGCGATCCGGGGAGACATTATCGCGGAACGGTGTGCGATTTCCGCATCGGCGGCCGTTCCGCTCGGCGCCGGCAAAGAAATTAGAATTCCTGGCGGAAAATCAGGAAAGATTATCGTCGCGGAGGCTGTTCCTCTGACGGAGAAAGGAACGAAGGAAAGGGGGAGAGTGCGCGAGGGGGGTGAGCGGGCGGCGGAGAACGGTCGGCGGCGGAGAACGAGGGAAATAGCTCTAACTTTGTCGCGTCTTTTTGCAAAGGCAAAGCTACGGGGCTGAATATATTAACGAAGCCGTGTGCTTTGACGCACACGGACCGCACGCGGCATGTAATTTTTAATTACTAAAAAGAACCATGCCTCCGCTCAACGGTCTTCTTCCTGCGGCCCGCATTCACGGATACCGTTGGCTGACTGTGCCCACGTATTTATCGCGCCCCGCACGGTCTCGCCCTTTAAATATATGCGACTGCAAACGCGAATATGCGAATACGCGTCGGCGCTGCGCCGTCGATTTTTTCCTGCGATCTGCTGTCGAACGAACATACACGGGTCGCGCGCGCGCGCGCGCGCTCGCGGCGGTCTGGGCGCGCGATAATCAAACGGGACCAGGCCTGAATGTAGCCCCCGAACACCGTAATTGATGCAGCTAATTCATCATGTCGTGCTGGCCCGCGTCGAGCCCCCGCACAGAGCACAGAAAGCCGCCGCTCAAATTTCCAACCATGGAAATAACGGCCCGCCGCGGCGGATTTTTTCCTCCTCCACTCTGTCAGCGCCGCGGCGCGTCGCGTCGCGCGTCGCTCGCGCACCGGCAAACGCGAATATCGGAAACCATCCGCGTTAATGAACCGTGACGGTGGACGGGGATTGTGGTAGATTCGATTTCGGCATTATTCAGCCTCGTGTTTTTGTTTTCGCGGTTGTAGAACCATTTCGTAATGCGCGAAACCGGCGCCGCCGCGTGCCGGCGAGGAATCGATTATGCCTCTACAGAGAATCTGCACGGGATTCTAGTTACTCTTGCAATGAATGCGAGCAATTTGACCCCGGCGCTCCGAAACTGTTATTGCAGCCCCTGGAAAAGAATATTCTAACATTTAAAACGCAATAACCGTTTTCAAACTTGGCTAAATGACTTGACTTTTTTTTTAATGTTAAAGAGACCGGTTTACTGTACAGCGATTAAAATACGTTTTTTTTTAATTTTGTTATTACTTGGAAGGACAACAAAAAATGGAAAACTCTCGTTTGATTATCGTGATAATTTTAGTGCTTCGTACTTCGCCTACTAGTTTTTGTTGGAATACAACGATATCATCGTCGTAAGCGATAGACGCACGGGGGTAGGTGGCGTTCCTTCCCCGGCTGCGAAGGGACCCAGGCGGGGGTGTGAAGTGGGGACTGCAAGTCAGTCCCAGAAAGTCAGCGAGCATAAGCGCATCAAGGCACTGTTTCCCGTTCCCTTGTCTACACTTCAGCAAATATCTAAACACAGCAACGTGGAAACACCGACGCACATAGTCATTTCTAACAGTTTTCGTCGGAGATAAACAAATTCTCAACCCTTAAACGGATTATGGCAGCTGTGGTAGCTCCACGCAATTTTAAACAAGCCATTGTGTTAGTTAGGTTCATATAATTATTTAAAATTTAATATAATCCTCTATTGACTCGTCAAGTTTGAAATGTTGCAACGTGCAACTTGCACTTACCAACTTGGGAATATGCAACATGCACTAAAAAAATAACTGGCAATAATTGGCAGTCCGGTTAAGGGTTCAAGTACTAATTGCTGTTCTATTACTGATAGAGCAAAGCGCTTCGTATCCACTTACCTAAAATTGCAATCGAAAGTAACTTGAAGCAATAACAGGGAGGGCTTGGTTGTCCGTCAAGTGACATCAAGTGTTTGGTTGTCCTATAAGCCTGCCAATCCTGCGACAACATAAAAGGAACTTCATTACTTTCACCTTTCTAGTGCCGCCTAAAAAAAGAGTTGTGTGTACCTGAGCGAGAAATACGAAACCTGTTTGATGTGGTTAGGTAAAGGTTCGGAAAAAGACCGTAAGAATTGCGCGAAGCCTGATAATTAGAAAATTCAAAATAGAATATAAATTAAGAAGTGAAATTGTTATCCACTGTATTAATAAAGAATTTCGATGGTTGTGGTAATTCTTTAAAAATTATGCTTCTAGCTATGTAATCCCTCAAGATATTCCATTTTATGTAAAAGTCTTTCTGATTAGATTAGTTAACGGTTAGCAAAAGTACGAGTAAACTCGCTAATCTCTCAAGATGCCCCAATTTGATTAGTTTCTCGCAATCCACATTGTATGCCTTTTATGCCTTTTACGCCTTTTACGCCTTTTAACTGTAGGCTCACTATGAGCTGTATTTATATTTTGACCCGAATTGTTTACGTTACTTTATCGATGATCGAGCCTGCCGTCAGCTGCCCCCCCCCCCACTTGCTCTCACTGTGTTTACTAAATTAGCAAGGAGAACAGTCGTTTGAGCAAGAAGCAGTTACGTCGAAAAACATAACATAGACTTTCTATTTCTAAATAAATGTTTGTAATAAAATTTGGCGTATCTGGTTGCTTCTTTTTCACCTATTCTCTATAACATAATTTCATTTTCATAGAAAAAGTTACTGAAAACATGCAGCCTGTTGGATTCAAATATAAATCTGGCGAAAAATTGAGTATTTCACACGTAAATAAAGAAATTTGGATTTCATGAAATGCGATCCGACTCTGCCTTTCGTTCGATCACTAAACCTTTGGACATTCTACGTCCAATATAAATCTCGCTACTCTATTTTATGTCATTGAACGATCGCAGGAACAGAAACTATTTATTCCAATAATCCACAGAGCCGTTCGTCAAAAAACCTGAAAATCGCTTTCCCGTCGGTGTTTGTGTACTTCGCGCCGAAAGTTTTCCTTGCCGTCTTAAAATACAACATAAAAGCCGGCATCCATCGATCCGTCACGGTCTCTTCCCCGATTGTCGCTTTTTTATTCCTCTTTTCGGCGTACAACCCTCGACGCGAAATCGATTATGAAAATACGGGGCGCTCGAAGGCGAAGCTGCCTGGCATTCAACGTCAGCCAAGGAATGAATGCCTTGCTAGTCATCCTTCTTTTACGCGCTCCTTACGATATTTCCTTTAACACTTGAATCTCCTGCGCTTTCACAAGATCGTTCGGTGTTTCGCGATCAAAGCCGCCCTCCGGATCGGAAAATGAGTTGAAACTTGTCGTCGGACGTGCTTCGGGCGTGTAATGGAAAATATAGGTTGAACGGGCAGGGCCACCGGGTTCACCTATATTGGCCTGACCCTCCGATCGCTCCGATTCATATGTGCCGTGTAACATAATACAGAACGTCGGGTTTATTTGCAGAGTGTGTCAGAAAAGCCCTCGGAGATTTCGCCTTTCATATCGCGGTCCCTGTACTGGCCCGCGAATGCAATATACTCCTCGGGAGATGGAGGAAACGCGCCGGGGAACGGAGACTGTGCGGGTGGGGGGCGGAAACTGTGATTCAAAGTGAGGGGAGGGGGCAGGGTTACGAACAAATAAGGAAACGGTATTAAATTCGTTTCATTCTTCGCAGGTGAGGACGCCGCGCAAAAAGTCCGGGAAGCGATGATTTGTGGCCGAAAGTTTTATATTAAAAAGATCTGTTTTCCTTCGAAGCGAAAACCTATCGAAGGTTCAAAATCCAAGATATCAGTCCTTCGACAGCTCCACGAGCTAAAAAAATGAATTTTTCTTATTATTCCCTGTAGAATATCATATGCAAGCTGTGTAGTACATTTTAGCTGAGAAAAAGTTGATTAGAAGTGATAGTAACTTTTAAGTGCAAATATGTACCTCGAAATGTGAATTCCATGTGGATTTTAACATGCAGATGTTCGCAATGTACTACAGTAATCTCCCTAACTGACGCTCAGATTGTGCACAAAAATGAACAATTTTGGAAGAAAAGATACAATTATCCGAGCCTTGTGGCTCGTTTTTATAGTCGTTGAGAATTCGTAATTATAAAAACGAGCCACAAGACTCGAATAATCGCATCTCCTCTTCCCAAATTGTCCATTTTTGTAGACAATCTGAGCGTCGATAAGAGGGACATTACTCTAGTTCTGTGACCGAAACAATGCGACTGCGGCTGGACTGGAACTTAACAAGATATTTCCAAGGAAAATTCATTAGTTATTCATTCTCTTACGAATTTTAATATACACGATTTCAGAGGCAAAATTTTTGTTATAAATAATTGAAGTCACTTTGATCTTTTTCAATATTAACCTCTTAACGTGCACACTCGAGTTAACTCGAGCGCGCTAAACTGGCCAAACTGTGCACACACTATAATTTTTCACACTCGAATGCAATCGAGAATTGAAAATAACAATGTGAAAGCAAAAAAAAACCAATCGTTTTATTGATATTTATCGTTTACATGGGATTGTATATAAACTATAACACTTACTTATTCAAGTATAAAATATATCCTTTTACTACTTATCACTTACGACTTATCTCTTCCTTGTGAGCCGCTTTCCGACAGCGTATTCATATTCAGATTCTGATTCGCTCATTTTTCAATATATATTTTACTAAAATATAATGTAAAATATAATAATAATAATAATAATAATAATAGTAATAATAATAATAGTAACAATAATAATAATAATAGTAAAATCCAAAATTGCAAAATCCAAAATTGCAATAAAAATTTTGATTATTTTTGTATTTTTGTAATTTTCTTGCCAAGACAACGTTTTGAATTGTGTTTTTTTACATGAAAAAAAAATGATTTTTTTTGGCCGGCCATTTTCAAAAAAGCTGTGCATTAAGGGGTTAGTACGTATGTTTGTCTTTGTAAGATTATGGCCGGTGCCGGGACGAATTCGATGACCTACTATACAATGACCTTAAACCTTGTAACAACGCTAAAATAATTTTGGCCACACAAATTACCGCTTCCCGGACTACTGTGCGTCGATAGGAGAGAGCGCGGGCTCCGCGGAAAAATTCACATCCTCGCGGAATATCTTGAGGAACCTTTTGCGCCGCTCGGTATTCTTCTGTGAGGCGGTGCCAGCGGCAGGTGTGTAGGTGAACGTACACGAGGGCGCCGTACAACCCTTTGCCCTGGCGCCCTTGCTTTAATTTCAAACAGCGTGCCGGTAATTCCCGCATCACGGGCCTGAAAAGTCTGAACCGTGAAACGTCTCTCTCCTTCTCCCGCCCGTCTATCCGCCGGGTCCTTTCATCTCTTTCCGTTTTTCATAGCCGCCCCCGAGCTGCCCCCGAGCCGCCCCCGTCCCTGCCGTCGTCCCCGGTCTCTCCCTCGTTCCCTCTGTTACCTCGACGCCGTTGCACCGGCAGATCTTGAAAATTCACAGTTCCGGTGTCGAAGAGAGAATTCTCGCAAGGCAACGGTGGATTAAGGGATTAAAGGATGCGTGCTAGGCTTTGACGTTCTCTCGTTTCTCACTTCTCTCAGCGTTTTACGACAGGAGCATCGCTTTCCAAATACCCTTTTTCTTTCTTCTCCGCCTATCCCGATCTCTCCTCGTGACCGTGGATCCCTGGGCCCCACCCACCCCGACGTCCTTTGCCCTCGTAACACGCGACACCCCCTTCCCCCCCCGTTATTTTCCCTTTGAACCGCTTTCTCTCGAATTGACATCGCTCATTTCGCGTTAATGTTCGCGTTACGGTGTGGCTCGCGATCACGGTGACTCGGTGTCTTCCCTTGTTCGCGATAATCAAATGCTGTTTTCGTGAATTAAGGGGGTATTCTTGTCTAGAACGCGTTCTTTTGTCTTCGTTTTATGAAGAAACTGTGCGAGTTCGTTCATCGGCGTTTTCTTTACTTATATTAATTACTCTTTCGACAATACAATAATGTCTTTCTAATTGACGATAAGATTGTCCACAAAAATAGACAATTTTGGAAGAGGAGAGATACGACTGTTCGAGCCTTGTGGCTCGTTTTTTATGGTTATCGATTGTCAACAACTATAAAAACGAGTTGCAAGGCTCGAATAATCGTATCTCCTCCTCCCAAATTGTCCATTTTTATGCACAGTCTGATCGTCAATTAGAGAGACATTACTGTGTTTGCAATTTTTGACAATCGAAAACAGTCAAAATTGGCACAGAGGCTCGCGAGCAATCGTGTATCAAAAAGATGCACGCATCGCCCGTTTTCAATCATTCTAATTTGCTTCTCTGTTCAATTATAGAAACTTGCGTTTTCTGATCATTCGAAATATCTTGAATTCCTCGACATTCTTGGGATAAGAATCATCAGTACAATAATGAAATAAGAATTATTGCCTCGCAGAACGGCGCTATAACTAGAAATACAACTAGAAAATATAACAAGAATGAAACGAATATTTGAAAAATACATCGGTTGGAAACTATTATAAAAGTCGTATGGTCAAATGGCGATGTGATAACGTTGCACGTAAGAAATTTAACCAGGAAATTTCAAAAGTCTCATCTAATTTTAAGCGAAAAAGGAATCATGGTATCGACCACCGTGATTACGCAGCCACAACAGTGGAATACGTTTGTACGTCGTGCGCAAGAAACACGGTACACATATAGAGTGTTTTGACCATGTTTGAGCGAATCGAAGGCAGCGCACACGAGTCGAGGTTGGTCTGCGTAGCGCTTTGCGACCGGTTGATAAAGAGATCGACGATCGAACAGAGACGTTCCGTTTGAAGCGGAAGGGACGCGGAACGCCAAAGGGAAAACGGTTGCTAATCACACCAGCCGGACGCGAAAGGAATTGCAGATTCACAAACACGCGATCGCCGTCTCTCCTTTCGACGTCTGTGCGATCCGAGGCTGGTCGCGCCCAATAAGCCGGTATTGTGCAAGGCGCCGCTTGTAAAACGAACCCCGCCGTCGTCGGACCATTTCAATGGGATTAATCAATTCTCGGTCGAGTGCCGGTGATTTGCAAGGTTTTTGATATCGAAGTGTCTTCGCTGCGACGATTCTTACGCAGAATCCTCCAGCTAACAACCGGGCTCTTTCTACCTCGATAATTACCTCTGTTAACTACCCGGCCGGCCTCTGAGCGATCCAATCAGCGGGTTCGGGTCACTGAGATATTATTATGAATACGCCTGTGCAGAAGAACGCGTCTTCCGATCAAAGAGCCCCGGACACCGGGCCAAAGGAAGACGCGCCTTTACCAATCAATGAACGCTTAGTCGAACGTTTAATTGCAACGGCCGAGTACGAGTTCGTAGCCACCTTTGCGATACCTTATACTTATTCAAACGGTTTCACCTTTACCCTTTAATCAACCGATTCGGTACATTAGTAAATAAAGATGCTCTCGGTAGAAGCTGGTTTACCGAACACTAGATTCTTAACCCGAGAAAGATAACTTACGTCGCAGAGGCGCCTGCGAAGACTGTTGATTTTTGTTAATTTTTCATAGAGGTCTAGTGATTTAAGTTTAAAATTACTTAAAATATAAAAAAATATAATATAAATGCATTTTATTTTTACAATAATGCCAAACCTTTAAAATGACTAGATTAACTTAAATAAATATCCATTGTTAGTATAAAATTGACGCCTTAGAAAAGCATGCGCCTCTGAAGCGTATGGTTATCTTTTACGTACGTTGTCATATGGTTATCTTTCTAGGGTTAAATTTCATTTGCTACTCGCGTCTGCGTCTCAATTCGTCGTCGAATAACTTTGGAAATTCCTTCCTTGAAAATGAAAAATTCTAGCGAGAAGGATGAGCGTGAAGTGACTCGAAGAACGGTCTAGAATTAAACGAGTAAATGCGCTATAAATTATTCTTCCGGATATGTTCTATACATGTATATTCCAGTACAATAATTCGTCAAAAATTGTCGAGGTAGCAAAATTTCATTCGTTTCTTCGCAGGAAGAGCCATATCTCTTAGAC
Source organism: Megalopta genalis (assembly GCF_051020955.1). Taxonomy (NCBI): domain Eukaryota; kingdom Metazoa; phylum Arthropoda; class Insecta; order Hymenoptera; family Halictidae; genus Megalopta; species Megalopta genalis. The sequence continues at coordinate 6,353,784 of NC_135024.1, forward strand.
AAATTAGTTCACTTTATTGCGATTCATTTATTGTGCGATAAGTTTCAGACTTCCTAGGCATTTTTGGATTATATCAGTTTCTGCGTGTACGAAGTTAGCACGATTAATCATACTATTAATCCAATTTTGAGATCCTATGCTGTGCGACGGTTCACGACAGAATAAAACAGTGTGCGATTGTTTTTTTTTTAAATCGATGGTACATTCACAAGGTGCATGCAGAATCAATAGAAACATAATCTAGTCCTAATATTCCTTCAAAACATCAGCGACCACAGATTTCCGACGCGAGCCGCGTCGTGGTAACGAGACATCGTCCAGAAAAAGATCTCCCATCGGAGTTTTCCGACCAATTCGCTTCTTCGCCGGCTGGCGGGTGTAAAGGTGAGAAAGTTAACCGGGAGATAATTACCGAACTGATCCAGTCAGCCAGCGACGCGAACTCGTATTAACGGTCGGTTGGCTAAATACCTGGCATTGTCGAGTGTACTTGCCGGCGTGTGGGTCTGTACGTGTACGACTCGTATTACAATCTGCGGTCGACGGATAGTGGTAGATGTGGGATCCAATCGGGACATTGCCTTGGGGCAACACGGGATCCCCTCGATCGAGGAGGCGTCAGTCGTGAACCGTTTCATTGGTTCCTGGCACACGTGCACCGCCGCCACGTCCCTGTACGTGTACACGATACACACGGATCGATGCCCGATTCCGTGCGAAAAGCCGGCGGAGCCGTAGTATCGGCTCTGCGCGCGTTTTAATCAGTTTATTAAATGCACCGGTTCCGCGAGACCGAGTCGATTCGCTTTGATGTGGTCCTCCTGGCCCGGCTAGAGCACCCTTATCCGATAGGCGTGTCAGCCGCACTGCGTAAGAGCTGCGAAAATTTTAAGTAGGCACCGCGGCAGAGAAAAACGCAGCTTTATGCTGATCCACGAGCAAAATCAAATTTTACCGTGTCTGCGAGACGCAGCAGTCGTCTGGTAATTTCCAATATGTTAGTCGGTGCCCTGATCTGTAATTTTGGATGCGAGCTAAATGAACGTTGTGCTTCGATCGTCGAAGTATAATTAGTTCAACCAAGAATATACGTCGATCGATTACCTCAAAATTAAATTTTTCCATCTATTTTAGCATCTTATAGCATTATTAATTACAGCATTTTAGCATAGTATAATTATCCATATGTTTGAACATCGCAAATCAATCTACCTTCTCTATCTTATCTTTTTTTCATGTTTTATATTTACTATCCATAAACATCCGGACACCTAACAAATGTTGACAAATAATATATTTATATTGTAACATATTCTTTAATGAAACTATTATTAGTAGAATGGATTGATTTTATGTAGTCGACAAAAATTCGTTTTCATTTGGATTCGATTGTCTCCACAACTGCGCCCTAAAATTTTAATACAATAGTACTTAAATTAACATGTGCCTCAATATTAGAATCGTCTGATATTTAACCCTTTGCGGTCGAAGCTATTTGAATTCGAAATCCAAATCATGACTTCTGATCTACAGTAGTTCTATTTTATATAATTTATTGCGACTTATGCACATGAAATTGAGCCTGTTGACAAGTACAATGCAATTTTAATAGTTTCTTTTCAAGTAGAAACGAGTCCAATGCTCTTAGAATGATTTTGAAAAATGGTACACCAATTTTTAGTGGCGCCTCAGAGTCGTCATTCGAGTGCAAAGGGTTAAATACTTCTTACCTGTAATCAACTTATTCAAAGGCGTATTACGAACAAAACGATTTATTGTACAAATCAATAAAGGTAACATCTGTCACTTTAACCAAGTAACTGTTGTATTGTCTGATCATTTGCATCCATAACTCGATTATCCCGCAAAACCTCTATTTCTATAATTTCACTGTAACAATTTCATCAATAACGACTGGACTGTGAAGACAGAACTGTGAAGAGATCGGAAGAAATCGTCACATTATTTCCAACTTTCTACAACATTTTCGTTTAACTTCTCTTTCCTAAAACAGATGTAGGAAATCTTTATTTTGCATAAAGATCCATAACCTAATAATGTCATAATATCCAGGAAAAAAATACTACAGAATTGAAAAGAAATTGCCTGACGAGACTTTGTTAAAAATCTTTCGGCTACTCGAAAATCACTGAACGCCGTACATTTCAGGGCCCGGACGTGTGTCAGATAACGGTGGATGATCGATGAGCACGAAAAGATGGTGGCCAGGTGAGTTTTGTCCGGCAACGAAGCGTAAATACGCGCGACAGCCGCGGCCAACTTTGACGCAATGAATATGAATGAGCGTAACCCGCGCGCGGTTCTTGAAATTGCGCTGGTGAAATTTGAGCGGTGTTCGTTGTGGCGTCCGTCCGTCTCTGCCGAGCCTGCCCCGCCCCCTCCCTATGGCTGCGGCCCGTTGGGAGAGGGTGCTTGTCGAACAGCGAATACCTCCGCGGATATGCCAAATCGAATGTGACATTATAATGGAAGCAGCATTAGTGGTTTTACCGGTCGCTTCGACCGAGACACGGGAACACGCCGCCCAGGGAAAATGCCGGTGGAAATTGCGAGCGCGGCGCGGAAACGAGGTTTCGGATCCGGCGAGGAGAGAAAAAAAAGGACGATCTTGATCGTTCCGCAGGCGACCAGCCCCGCGGATTTTATCTCGGTGTATCTCGGGACTTGTACCTTTCCTTATCTGGGCTTCAAATGAGCGAGGATATCTTGTTTCCGCGACGCGAACTCGCCCCCTGAATTATGCATTTTAAACTTTCGTAACCTGTGCCCTGTATTTGGGAAGGAAAGCAGGAAATGAAGATTAATGGAACGCCGTCGAGATATCATCCTGGTCTCGAAAGCGTTGCGCAATTTTCGTGAGCCAACTTTCGGACGCCAAAGTACCGGTGACTTTCGAAGTTTCTTCGGCGACGAAGAATCATCGTAAAAATCCTTCTGGATAACTGAGCGCACGGGGGTTGCACTCGTGGCTTTTTTATACTGTCAAAATCAGTCCAAATGTGGCGGCGACGGCATCTAGTTCCCCAGGAATTGTTGTACAGTAAATTCTCTGCAATTTTCCCGAGGCTTCTAAACAAAAGTGGACAATTCGGGAAGACGAGATACGATTATTCGAGTCTCGCGATTATCAACAGCTATAAAAAGCGAGCCGCGAGGCTCGAATAATCGGCGACGAAGAAACATCGTAAAAATCCTTCTGGATAACTGAGCGCACGGGGGTTGCACTCGTGGCTTTTTTATACTGTCAAAATCAGTCCAAATGTGGCGGCGATGGCATCTAGTTCCCCAGGAATTGTTGTACAGTAAATTCTCTGCAATTTTCCCGAGGCTTCTAAACAAAAGTGGACAATTCGGAAAGACGAGATACGATTATTCGAGCTCGCGATTGTCAACAGCTATAAAAAGCGAGCCGCGAGGCTCGAATAATCGGCGACGAAGAATTATCGTAAGAATCCTTTTGGATAACTGAGCGCACGGGGGTTGCACTCGTGGCTTTTTTATACTGTCAAAATCAGTCCAAATGTGGCGGCGATGGCATCTAGTTCCCCAGGAATTGTTGTACAGTAAATTCTCTGCAATTTTCCCGAGGCTTCTAAACAAAAGTGGACAATCCGGGAAGACGAGATACGATTATTCGAGTCTCGCGATTATCAACAGCTATAAAAAGCAAGCCGCGAGGCTCGAATAATCGCCTCTTTAATATCTCCTCTAATATCTCCTCTTCTCAAATTGTCGAGTTTCGTTTAAAAGCTGTGGTACAATTGGGAAGATTTTACTGTATAACTAGTCGCAGTGGTTCGAAAAAGAATAACTGTTTTCCCTAAAGAAAGACTCCTTGTAGTCGCAGATGTCTCGTCGAAAGGTTAAGGGTCGCGAAGGAGAGATTAGAAAAAGTCCCCGAAAGCGTTCGGATAGCCTCCGTGCGTACGAACACAGTTCATAAAACGATTCCCCGATGTTATAAGAAACATTTATTGCCTTATCCAAGTAACGTACTAACTCTCGTGATTCCAGGACCCTGAACGTAGAACATTCAGCAGTAAGACTGCGCAGGAATGCGGCTGCGATTTCAGAAATCCGCGCGGACCGCTTAAAATGTCGGCGGGAAAGCAGCGGGAAACCGGCGGAAGTGCGAAATCAATAACGGGCGACGACGGGCGATTTAACGGAGCACCGGACGACGGGCATGAGAAAAATACGAAACACCCGGTGGAATATTGAAGTATTAAGAAGAGAATAAACGTTCCCATTACCCCCGCCGCGGGGATCATAATTGTGCCGGTATTCAACGGCAGTCTCGGCGGTACGCACGAAATCGACAAGAAATAACGATCTTGTAAACACAATGCGTCGACGAGAGCCCCCTGCAAAATTCTTCGCTCTCCCCTCGGGTAATTGGTCGCCGCGGGTGGTGAACTTGCTCTTCGTTACCGTTCCGAATGGTCGTTACACGTTTCGATGGCTCAAGGACCGATCCCGAGGACGATTCGAGCCGATTCGAGCCGGTCTCCCAGCGTAGCAGTCCGCCAACGATCAAGAGAGAAAGCGAGAGAGAGAGAGAGAGAGAGAGAAGACTGGACCCGATTTCCCTCTCGGCTGATGACATTAGTCGACAATCGAATCGGACGCGAGACACGGAATTTGTCGCGGCCGGTGACAGCGAAGGGGAGGATCCGACGCACGTGTGAGCAGTCGCAAATTAAAAGAAAGCAATAAGAGTCACTTTAGCCGGAGCGCGATTGAAGGCTCGGCCAGGGTTAGGGGCGCGGGGACAACTTGACGAAAATCCAATTGCCACTGCTGGAACCAAATGACTCATTTGTCGCTCGATTCGCCACGACGCGCGACGTTCTAATCCCATCCCGATAAATTCTTTCGCACGAGCTGGAACCGATTGGGCTTCGACCGAATTGCTTCTGAGCAGACTGCCAATCGTTCCAGGCTCTAAAGATCTCTTTTGAGAACGAAGTAGACAGGCCGAAACTTCGTTAGTCGCATTTCGCTCAGGATTCTTTGTATCGCACTCTAGAATGCGAAGTGAACCGTCTCTGTGCATCTGCATACGTCTTTAGCTTTGGATGATCTTGAAATAGGATTTGTGGAATCCGAAAATGACATTTTATCGAACTGTTAACACACACACACACACACACACATTGATCGCGGGTCGTCTCTGACAATTTGATTGAAACAGATTTAGAATATCGTTTCTATTATTAACCCTTTGCGGGCGAGAATTTCTGAAAGCACATTGGACATTTTCCTGAAACAACTAGATTATGTACCAAAGACTTCAGTAATTGGAAAAAATATCTGGAGTAAAATACGCTGTCCTAATATCATGCTGACATTCGTCCACAAAGCGTTAATACGCTATGAATTTCCATTTGATTTTATTCAGTTCCTCGTCATAAAGTGTTCCTGCAATATCTTTCCATCCAAAGCCGTCGTTTCATGAAGTAATGGTTTATGCAAACAGAGATACGCTTTTCAATCGGCAATATGCGAATAACATACGATCTTTTGAAGCAATAAGAATATTTTCCTTGTAGAAGCAATATATTCTCGTTCCGTATATAATCAAGTTATACGTTTGCTACCGTTGGAATAAGGTACAAAATCCTGATGTGAGCACAGCGTCGACATTCGTCGGCAATTGATTAACTAGGCGTTAGTGTGGTATAAAAATTTGACGTCATAAGTACAGTAATGTTTCTCTAATTGACGCTCAGATTGTCCACAGAAATGGACAATTTGGGAAGAGGGGATACGATTATTCGAGCCTTGCGGTTTGTTTTTATAGTTACGAATCGTCAACGATTACAAAAAACCGCAAGGCTCGAATAATCGTATCTTCTCTTCCCAAATTGTCCATTTTTGTGCACAATCTGGGCGTCAGTTAGGGAGACATTACTGTATAGAGGATTATTTCATAACGCAATCAATTTCCTTAATAAAATGTCTGAAAGAATAATATAAATAAGAAAATTCTTAGTGAAAATGCATTTGTCAATAATGCTATAAAAAATGTATCATTATTGTCATTTCGTGTAAACCAGGTTGGAAACATAAAAATCGATGGGATACGTCGCGCTCCGCCACACCGACACCAGATTGATACGAGAAACGATATTCTACGTTTTGCTCGAGATTTCTACAGTTTGTAAAGTTTGTCCGCTTAGAAACCGAAATCAGATTCGAGGAAAAACATATTTATGAGCACTGTAGTGACCCGGAGACAGCGTCCAATTGTTCGCAGCGCGGAAGGCGCCAAAATTATGGCAGAGAAATAATGGACGGCAAGAAAAGCTAATGTCCCCTCGGATGCATTAACCCGCGAGCCGAGGGCACAAAAACACTTTGCTCGTTATTCTTTACCGTAATGTACAAGTGGCGGCGAGCTCGCATAAAATCTTCCTGGCGATGTCCTTTGTTCCCGCGGGCCCCGAGGACAATGTTAGAGGCACCGGTGTTTAGCGACTCGATGCATGCGATTGCATTATTTCAGAACCGCGTAGCCCCGGCGCCATTATGAATAATGAAATACGCAACTGTTCCCGGGGACGTTTCCGGCCGGTTGGTACAGTGCGCCGACGGAAAAAAAAGTAATGGATTATCCCGTAACGAAATTTATGAAACAATCTGCATAATTTCCTCTGCGGTGCGGAAGCGATGAACCCGGGATTACGGTGCGTCGATAATCGCACGCGCCGCCAGGTCAGAGTTCTCTCTCCCCCTCACCCTCTTTCTCACTCTCTCTCTCTCTCTCTCTCTCTCTCTCTCTCTCTCGTTTTGGCGTGACTTTCGAGTGGCTGGTCGGTAGCGGCCGTTATTTCATTGCGGCCATCAATATCCTTTTTTCCATCGAGTGCGTGTCACCCGGAAGACTGACAACCGGCCGATGACGAGGAGAAAAAACGCCGGAGCCAGTGGCTCGTCTACGTTCGCGCGCGAGTTTCCATTGTCGTGAAACGTTCTCGTTCCTGGTGTGTCTCTCTCTCCTCTCTCCACGGTGTCTCCGTCTCTCTCTTCGCAGCTCGTCCCAGGCTCTCTCGGTCCCTCCATTGACAGTTCGAACAGAGGCGAAGTGTCGACGATGGTCGGGGCGCCGATTCGAATCTCGTACTCAAACGCGGACTCCATTCATGGGAGCATAATGGGCTACGGAGGAGAATGGAGGGACCACGCACACGCGTACCTACGTGTGCACAAGCCGTGACAGTGCGAGAGCTTTTGCCACAGCTTCGGCACAGCACGGGATAGGTCCTGCAGACACAGCCGTCGACGTCCACCGACGCGACGCGTCGCGACGAGACGCGACGCGCTGCTGCTGCTGCTGTTGTTGCTGCGTGGATGCTGCCGGGCTACCGCTGCTGGCTGTTCGCGCAAAAACGGAAACCCGCCCGTTGATACGCGCCACCGTTCTCGCCGCTGAATTTCCCGTTCGCGTCTCCGATAAATCCTTTATTAACTGTCGTGCTCCGAAGCGCGGAACTTACGGCCGGAAGCTGTGGGGAGATCGAATTTTCCTCCTCGCTCGGAGCGCAGACGACGGTTCAGCTGTCTGCGCCGCGCGACAGACTTCCGACAGTATCGGGACGTATCTAAATGCTGGCCGATCCTTGCGATGGCCGGTTCTTTTCACCGACTGTGTTTTCGCCGCAGCTTCGTAATCGTTCTCGTGGGAATTTTGACGAAATTTTTCACAGGGTTTTCATATAAAGAACGCTAGAAAAATTTTGTTAAATAAAACAAAGAGTGCATGAGATGTCGACGATTTATTGATATCAGTTTCATGGTGGTTCACAAGGCATTGACATATAATAAAGATCAATATTTCGAAAACATAGAGAGACAGATTTATCAATATTTTCGTTTAATACTGTAAACGCAAGGACGTTATGTATTTGCGACTTATGAACAGCAATCTGCAGAATAATAAACGTATGATACGGTAATAATCGTTAGTAGTCATATCGCGACGATTTCACTTTTGTTTGCTTCTCGATCAAAGTATTCGATGTAAGTACAAGCAGCGAGAACCGCGCGCGAAAACGTGTACCACGCCGCAGACGATTCTAAATCGTTTTTCTCCACGTTCGATTCTAAATCGTTCCTTTACTCGCCCGCTTTCCATGCTCAGGCAAAGTAGCTGCTCTCACTTCACAGACCATTGCCCGCTGATTAGAGGCACTTAAACGCGAACGACACGATTCGCATCGTATAACTCAATCTTCCAGGTACAACGTTTTTGTTTACGTTGCCCCTGATCTCAGTCGCCGCCGCGTTCGATCGAGAATTTAACGCGGCGGAAAACAGTTAAATCAAGCAAACGGTCCGTCGACGGGTGAAAAAAACGGCCCCGGTCGATCAGTAAATTCTTATTCGTCGTTTCTGTCCGTTACACCCAGCCGGGCTGATATATCCCCGACGCTTCGCAGCCGATAATGAAATAAAACTCCGCATCCCCCGTAAAATTAATATCAATTCTTTCGTCTTCGAGAGTGCACGCGCGTGGAAATGAATTCATAACCGAGCCCAGTTTATAACGAATTCACGCCTGATCGGTTTATTTCGCTGGACGGCCACCGAATCGGCGCGCATTCGATCGGCCGAATATAAATTCTCCGTCCGGATACCGAGGCATAAATCCGCGGGGGCGATTTAAACGGTCGCGTTACACCGGCTGATTTACGGGCACTGATAAATTTTCGACGGCGGTGTTCGCCATGTCAAGTTCCGCCGAATATACTAACTCGTCCCGCGGTCATACCGAAACGAATCGACACAATCGGGACCGAAAAAAGAGGTCAATATAACTTGCGCGATTTTTGCGCAAACGGTGAAAAAAGATCCACAGTTAAACTTCATGAAAATCAATCACAGTTCATGCGTTTTTTAGCCGTCGATTGTACCTGGCGTCGATTTGATACTATTCTCAAATTTCATTCTCTTATCTGAAGCTTTATTTATATAATATCCCGATACCGAAGGATTCTCTTATCTAGAAATTTAATTCGAGTTCTCTGCTAGGTGACAATGTATCTAAATAATACGATGATTAGATATAGATATATAATAGAACGTTCGGATACCAGAGTATAGTACAAATAAATGAGAGTGTAATATGAGTCGCTGCTCTACATATATTATCCTGCTATTTTTAGGAAAATTGATCTCAGACCACGTGACTTACATTTTTTTAACGTGAAGAATATGTACCTATTGTTATCAATGAGAAACCTTATTACGTAATTTCTATGTGAAAAATTCTTCGTTCTATGCGAAAAATGTGAAGAGAGCATTGTATAAATATGTTCTCCTTACTTTTCAATAAAATAGTTAGTAAAAGAAATTGCTTGCAATTAACTTTTTACGACAGTGTCAATTTGACACACGAGGGACACATTAAGTTGGAAAAATGAGGGTCGGCTGAGAGTTAAATGGATTTGCGAAATCCGAGGCTCGAATAATTTAATTAATGAGCTCGAAACCGTCGAGGTAATATTTATCACAATTATCGCGTCTTCAACTCGTTTAGGTGCTACGAGTATTAAATGAAAACTCGTGTACGCAACCGCGTTGCGACAGACGTCGATTTTTACGAATCCGGCGAAGAATTGTGTCAGTCAGATATGACGGACGTGGAAGGTTAATTGTCCTGACGTAATTTTCTACCCGTAGAATAGCTGGGTAGATAATTATTTACACCCACATTTCTCTTCATCCCACTGGACGTGTATCGTGATGCAATCATTTCTAGATAGATACACTTTGTTTACGAGCATCGAAACGCTTTGCGTAACACGTTTTATAAATTTAGCATACGATTTAAATTATTTTAAGCCCCACGCCTATGAAGGACGCCCATGCAACCTGAACCGATAAGATCCTTTAGCAAAACGTCGCACGAAAGTTTCGACGTGCAGTCGAAGAATCCAAATTCACTAACAAACGATATTATTACACGATACAATACAAAACCATGTTATGCTTACGATAAAATCAAGTCCTGTTACCGTCGACGTATGTACAATTCATCGCGTTACAGAACGACTGTTTCGTTCTTTTTGTCTGGTTCAGAAACAACAAAGCGCGATCAATAAATTGACCCGCAAACCAGCTTGTGTGCAACGCTCCACACGCGAACAGAAAGCACGAACAGAACAATCGTGTCAATAGCATCTGTATCTTCGCTGCTACGATATCACGGAGCAGGTTACGTAACATCGATAAAACATCAGATATTTCAACAAATCCAATAAAAGTCCTAATAGCTGCAGACGGGGCTGTACATTTGTTAACCGTGAAGGACGATGGTAGATAGAGAGAATCGGGCGGAAGACTGCTACGGCGGGGAGGGGGAGGGGAGGGGGCGGCCGAGGCTCGGCAGGGGTGAGTTAAGCTACTTTTCTGATGGCGGACGATGCACGGCACACGGTCCGCCCGTGGAAACGGCACAAAGTGGACGGTTTCTGAAAAGATAATGGAGCGGACGGGATACGTGAATGTAAGTGGAGTTGCAGGAAAGCGTGTCGAGCATTGTTCCGCGTATTACACATTCCCTGTGTCGCGTCTTTAGAAAAAAAAACCCTCCGCCTGCGTTTCTCCGTAAGGCAGAGATAGGTTGTGTACACGACGGAAGGTCCGCAATACACGCCTTTTTTCCCTATCTCTCCGCCGTGACGCGAGTTTTGTGTTTACACCACGCAAAAACTGTTGGGGGAATGATGCTGTCGGGTGCCGCGCGCGTTCACAAGGTGAATAGGAAGCGACGAGTTCCTCCTGGTTCGACTGCCGTGCAACTGCTCCAAAGAAAAACTGCCCTAAGCAACGTCCGCGGATCCAATTCATCGCGTAAAATCGTGATAGCGAATCTCTGCCGACCGGCCGGGAAACGGCACCCTCTGCCGCGCGTCGATGTTGCCAGTGAGACGAAAAGAAAAAAAAGAAAACACAACCCTAACGGTCCTACAGAAGTTCCGACAGCAGCGACACCCGGGGATTACTAAGCAATTTTGGTCGAAACCGGCTCAGAGATGCTTGCGAAAAGTCACTGCATCCGCGTTGATACAAATGAAAAGCGATGGTTCGGATAATAGAGATTAAGTAGGGAAACCGAGGGTTGAGTCGGTCTATCTGTGCCCGCGTCCGATAGGGCGGTAGTCCGGATAAAAGAGGCTACAGTATCATTCGCGTTTTCTACAGCGTGTGCGCGATGAAACCTTTCGCTGTGCCAGATGGTAAATGAAATAGAGATCGACGCGAAAGACGAAAGTTTCTCGAAGAGATCTTGTTGAAGATATCCTTTTTAACCGCCTTGCTTCTCGTCCAAGGCGGTGCAACCGGGTTGACGAGTGTAAATCGAAAACTGTGCCTTCCACTTTCAGCAAACCGTTTCAGGAAGTAACGTTTTCTCTTTGCGTCTTTCACGAGGCGAGGCAAAGCGCGGCAGGGCCGGGTAAAAAAGATATACACCCCTTTAAAATCTAAATTGCTTCTGATATTGCCGAGAGATGAGAAACTAAAGAAACATTTTCTGAATGCTGTTACGTCCCCGGGGAAACGAGATACCGAGTCGTGGGCTTTCTGTAATGCCAATTCAATTTATTATAGAAGTGGACAAGAAATTGCCGGTGAAAATACGTAAGACGCGAGGCGAATTCTATTAGGGGTTGTTTACGGGGCTTCATGCACCTAGCTCGTTTCAGAATACGTATCTTTCCCTGCGTGCGGAACTGTCAAATACGAGCGGAGTAACGGAGCCGGTTATTCTGGACATGATTTGTTCTCGCGCATAATTAGCTTCATATTTGTCGAATAGAATAAATCAATCGAATTTATGCAAATTTTATTCAGAAGTGAACGAAATATCTACAGTAATTTCTCCCTAATTCGCGCCCAGATTGCGCACGAAAGTGGACAATATTGAAAGAGAAGATGAGCCTCGCGGCTCGATTTTATAGTTACTGACTATAAAACAACTATAAAAACGAGACGCGAGGCACGAATAATCGTATGCGTCGTGACAACAAAATGGATTGTTCGTTTTAGAAACAGACGTATAATCTGTTCAACGGTGTCCTTTGCAGTGGCGCCCCAATCAATTCCACATTGTCTACAACGATGAGCTAATCAAAACCAAGAAAGGATCGAACGTTCAACCGCTTCAGTGTCATTGAGAGATCAAGCGATAAATTTAACGGCACGTTGGCTGCCGACGCGTCAAGTGGCGCGCGGTTTAAGCGGCAGCTGAAGGGAGCACTGTTGATCAACGTGACACCCGAGGAATTTAAATGATCCCAGTAATTAAGGAACCTCGATCGGCAGTTCGCGAGCCGGAATTATTTGCTGGCGTCGCGCGATTTCTTCAGCCGTGGGGTGCCGTGACTGGCCGATTATTAAGCTCGCCTCTAGTCAACGACAATGGCGTCACTAATAATTACTGTTCACAATTGATATTGAGCAGCGCGCGTCAATGTGCCCGCGACTCGCGGACCGTGCAGTTTTCCATAGATCCGCGCGAGCTCCTTTCAAGCCGAAGCCATGGCGGACGGGCACAAAAGAGACGGAATGAAAGTAGTTTACAGAAATGCTGGCTTCCTCAGGGTCAATTTACGCGAAACAGCGACGGAACGGTGTAGCCCGTGCCTCGCTCCCCCTCCTGTCCCGGGACCAAGCCTTTTATTCATAGTCGGCGAAATGAGATTCGCTCGAAGGAAATTCTTCCGTCTGTGACACCGTTGCGCGAATAAGAACCCCCCCGATTCACTCGTCCGCGTTAATTAAATGCTCATTTTATCCGACGATAATTAATCCGTGCCTTCTCGCGATCCCGTCACCGTATTGTACACGCGACACCATTATCTCCGCTCACGAAATCGTGTGGGCGAGCCTCGGGAATCGTTACACGCCTTTCCTGAGGTTCAGCAGCGTAACATCAATCGACAAACATTCTGTTAGGTGTACAAATTAATTCTCGTTTCTTTATAAATAATCAAATTACTGTTCAATCGCCGAAATAATCAGCATCGATAAATCTCCGTCAGTTTTCAGACAGTCGACGAATCCTCTTCAACAGTTTGAAGAAAGACGATGGTTTTGCTTTAATAAACTCGGCAACGCTTTCTTCGGCGTCTTCAGATGTTTGAAAGTGGGAATCGACCAAGAATTCGGAACAAATAGAGACATAATTGAAACTAGAAAATTAAAGTTGATCATATTGGATGGTATTTTAACTCTTCTTCAATCTGAACTCTCGAAAATTCATTCAAATATCGACTGTTGTCGCGCTTGTTTAGAATTGTACAAAACGAAACTATTTCGATAATTTTCTATTTATAAAGGGATACATATCAGTTCAACGCGATCGTTGTAATTAATTCGTGTTGCCGGTGTTAAAATGGTAGGGAAGTGAAGCGTAGAGACATCATAAAAATCGAAGAAACAGAAATATAAAACTTTGATACGCTTTCGTGTTTATAACGAAGCAGGAAGGGATGCAAACTCCGATAAGGTGACATTCGGAACTTCGCTAACTTCGAACTAAAAGTTCCAGACGTGCACGCGCACGCAACGAGGTGCAAATAATTTTTGAGATCGGTCACGAATAAACGCGTTCGCTGCCGCTTAGAATAAACAAAAATTTCATAGACGGAGCCCGTTGGCAGCCGGATTTACGCGAAACTGGGGCTTTCGAAGTGGCCGCAGGGCGCAGAGGCGTAATTTTCGTGTCGCCGTGCGAAATGTTACAAAAACTTGTCAATGTTCCCCCAGTTTACAGCAGTTTCCCGTCCGTCGATCCGAGAAAACCCGGCGGAGCGACACGGCACGGTGTCCGCGATTTCGCCGGCCGACAGGACTGTTTTTGACGCGTCCCATCGCGACGGACTTTTCGTTCCTGGAAATACGATTTCGCGCGGTGAAACGCGTCGCGTCGAATTATACCGCGCGACGGTGCGCACCGTGCGCATCGACGTCGCTATCGATCATCCCCCGTGGTTCCCGTTCCAATCGCGGGGAGAGAGGGGGGGGCCCGGCGATCGATGTTTTTTCCATCGGCGACAATTTGTAAGATTGCCCGTTCCGCCGCGCCGGGCAACATTTTGCGAGCGGACCGATTGAAAATTCGCGAAGGCAATTTCGACGTGTTTGGCCCCGGACAGAGGTGAGGACCGGGGCGGGGGGGGTCGAAAGGGATGTTTGCAGTGGTCGACTGCGAAATTTCAATTACGCGTGTACCCGGGCTGATTCGATTATCGGGACCGGCTTGATTACCGATTCAATTGTTGCAACGAGTGCACCGAGGAATTTGTTCCTGTTTGCACTAAAGCGCGGCCGGCTGCATCTATTATGCAGCGCGATCCTCGGCCCTGCTTGTTCGCACTCGCTGACACCTTTCCCCGTATTATAGCGTCGCGTCACACCGCTCTATCACACGGACATCCCGTGTAATTTTCTCTTCCCCGGGCATTCCGTGTCTCTCTCCACCACCGCCGACTTCTCGCTCGCTCTTTCTCTATCAAACACACTCTCTCTTTCTCTCTCTCTTTCTCACTCTCTCTCTCTCTCTCTCTCTCTCTCTCCTCCCGCTGCCTACTATTGCACCACCGCCGTGCTAGGCAGAACCGTTCTCCTCCACCTCCTCCCCTTCCTCCTCCGCCGCCGACCAACTTTTATTCTCTCCCGTTCACGATGCGTCGTATTTCCGAGGGCGTTAAACGACATAATGCGGCAATTTTGTTAGGCGCTGCCAGCGGATTCGCGGAGGTGCGAATAGCGGCGGTGGCTCTTATCCTAAAGGGCCATTAAGTGATCTTTCCCCGATTATTACTGTCGGCCGGGAGATTCCATTTCAGCCGACGGTGAAAAACTGGCCGGATAATGACGCCCAGGAAATTCGCGACTCACCGCCCGGAAGAGACACTTCACCATGCTAATGTGTGCCATATTATATGGGATTGTGTACAATCCGAAGTAACAGCGAATTTTCCGCGGCATCGCGCCGCCGCTGCGGAAACATTTGCCGCGACACGATCGTTCCGGTGGGACGAGTAAGCGCAGGAAATTTCGCCGACCGCTGCAGCCGAATGAGATGCAGTCCTGCTGCTGCCTTGATAATGGACTCGTGCCGCTCGAAAACTCGAGATAACTCGCGATAATTAATCGACCTTGTTATTGCAACAATATTCCCGACTCGTTTTACCTATCCGCGGTTTATAGAAGCCTTTATAAAACCGTGTACACTTGAAACTAATAGGATTTTGATACCGGTGCAGCGCTAACGATACGATACCAAAATCGTTGCAGCACCGAAATGTATGAATTCCAATACTGAAATAAACACCGGTATTTTTGGTGATACGACAGATGTTAATAAAATGATGGATTTTAATTAATACGTTTATTCGCGACTTCGTCGCTCGTAAACATGGTACATACGATCATGAACATGCTGGTAATTACTCTGTCTTCGATATCATAGCAATCGTGGTAACGTATGGCATTTTCAGTATTCGTTAACGTGAAGTCGATAATAAAATAATACTAATTCTAGAATACTTAACAATGTATTCTAATATTCTAGAATCATTTGTTAAGTATTCTAGAACTAGCATTATTTTGTTATCGACGTTATAATAAACGTAACGTCGATAATAAAATAATACTGGTTCTAGAATACTTAACAAATGGTTCTAGGATACTAGAATACATTGTTAAGTATTCTAGAACCAGTATTATTTTATTATGACTTTCGAAGTATTATTTTATTATCGACGTTATAATAAACGTAACGTCGATAATAAAATAATTCTAATTCTAGAATACTTAACAATGTATTCTAATATTCTAGAACCATTTGTTAAGTATTGTAGAACCAGTATTATTTTATTATCGACGTTACGTTAACGAATACTGAAAATGCCATACAGTACCACGTATAATACTTAAGAATACTGGTTCTAGAATACTTAACAATGTCGCTAATTACCTAGCAGTAGATGCGACGTTAAACCAGAAAACAAAAAGAAATATACTTAACAATATTTGGGAATTATAATGACGTAAAAAAGCCACAAAAATTACCGATAAATACCGGTCATTTATTTTGTTATCAACTATTCTTTACAACGTAAAATATACCACATACTATTGAGTTGAAAAAGCGACCAATTTGCAGTAAATATCTGAAAACATTTTCATATTCTAATGATTTTCACTAGAATATTTTTCAGTCCGGAAAAGAGAAGTTTAAATCTTTAGTTGCGTCACTGAGTTTTATTTTGCGAATCGACGTGTTTGAATTTAAAAGACAACGGTCACTAAAACGGGCGTAATTAATGATCGTTAGACAAGATCGAATTTATCGACGTGCGCGTTATCGTTCGATCGATACGACGATCGTTCCACCGTCGATCGATACTACAGCGGAGGAGCAGAGCGCGTCTGCATTACCATCAACCGAGCGTTCAGGAAGTTTTACCGTGGATCAATAAATCTTGAGCCGGGCTGCCGACGCGCGCGGCCGTAATTTATCATTTCCGCCGCGGAACGTAGCAATACCATAAGAACAAGTTAAATGAGAAACATAGAAAGTTAAGGCGCGTCGCTGCGGAATGGCGACGGGCATTACAAATTCCGCGCAGACCCCGGCCAGATTCCAAGATAATTGTGCCGGAACACCGGCGTGCTACCGTCCGGGCGGAAATGATAATTTCAGCGAAATTTCGGCCGTTTAAAGCCGGGAGATTCTCGGTTTCGGAGCAATCTGCGATCTAGAACAGACCGCGGGGCCGGCCGGTCCGATACTTTCGAAGTAAAAATTCACGAAACGACGCGCGCACACAACACCGATGGACTCCCGGCTCCGTCTGGAGATGAGCCCTTATTGGGTGCATTGTTTCCGCGGCGAGAGCCGGCTGGAATACGCCACGGCCATCGCCATGAAATTGAACCGAAAATACAATCTGCCAGCAGCAGTAACGGAAGCCGGAGTTCAAGCGTCTAAATCGCGACGTGATCCGGTGAAACTCCCGGAGAAATCACGTCGGATCCGGTCGCGGGAAGGGTGAGCAAGAGGCTGAGCGTGCACAGCGACGCAAATAAAAGGACGATCTCATTTTGCCGGGGAAAACTAGGGAGGCACTGCATTGCGGCAATATCGCGCGACCGAGCAAACCCACGACGGGGTCCCGGCGTGTCTCGAAAAACAAGGGTAGGTGCGGCCAACTGCGTGGCCGGGGAGGGGGGGAAGGTAAGAGATAAAGACGCGGAGAGGCAGGGAGAGAAAGGTAGCAGCAAGTGGGTCTTGCCGTTGATGCGATTTACGGGAGAACACCACCCTGACGATTCGAAAAAATCGATCCTTTTTCATCTTCTTAACCCTCTGCACTCGAGTGGTGACTCTGAAGCACCGCTAAAATTTGTTACGTCACGTTCTAAGATAATTTTCATATCAACGAAGTTTGGATTTAAAACGTTGTTAAGAGTGTAATTGTTGCGCGACTCCCAAGAGTCAATTTCATATGCATAAAATGCATTTTGTCGTATAAAATAAAAACACTATAAGTTAGAAAAATGATTTTATATTTACAGTTAAAATAGCTTCGAGTGCAAAGGGTTAATGTTGCAAGAGTGTAGAGTGTTATGTCAATGCGATATGACGAAATTCGAACATTTCGCGATCGAAGATAGAGTTTTAAAAAAATCTCACTTCATCTCGGAGGTAAAAGTTACCTCAAAACTTTTTTTATGTGCGTCAGAATTATTTCATATTTTACGTAGATCTTCTTTATAGAGTATTTTGCAATGCACCGGACGATCTTTTTGATATAACTATTTGATTTTTTATAAACAGTTGAAATTTTGTTTTCTGGAATAAAGACAACTTGTTCTTCGAACTGCGACCATTTCTACGATAATAAAATTTTTCGAAAACCCGTACGCTACATTTCATATAATAGTTTCCCGTTTATGAATCAATAATATATTTTCTTAATTCGGACAATAATTTTATAATTCAATCAACGATTTACGAGAAGGGGTTTCGTCAACGACGAATATCTTCGGCACATCGTACAATTTTTAATTGAAAAAAATTGGGAAACAAAGCTGAAGCTAAATCTTTCATTTAACAATCATCTATAAACAAAATTCGCAAGCTTCGCCGATCTCTCAACACCACAGGGTCGCGTCCCCGTTTAAGATGAACAAAGGGTGGAATGTGGATAAACAGAGACGGGCGGGGAAAAAAGTCGAAAGGATCTTCGTCGATCACGAGAGGCAAGGAGACGGACGCAGAGAAGCGTCCGTTGCTAGCTGGAATGAGGCAGCGGCGGCCGTGTATCCTTTTTGATCGTGCGATCGGTGCTCCAGAGAGGATCTGGCAACAACGGCTGGAGGGGGAGTGATCTTGCAGGAGCATTGGCCACGCGAGAACGCGAAGAAAGGACGGAATCGCCGTAGGTGGAACGAGGGCCGAGAACACCTGAGCTCACGGGAGGGAATGAGAGACAAGGAGGGAAAGGGTCTTGGCGTGGTTGCGGCGCGGCGGAGGCGCGGAGCGGAGCGGCGACGGGACAGGAGGCAGGCCTGGGTCCAGCTCTCGTAAAACTCGTCTCGTACTCGAGAAATAGCTCGCGGTGAACTTGGAAACTTCCGGGCCGAAACCGAGCATCCCGGCTTTTCCTCCGGTTTCGGTGCTTTTGTTTCTCTTTTTCTCTCTCCCTTCCCCCCCTCTCTCTCTCTCTCACTGTTCTCCCGGCCCGGCGAGGATCCGTCGTCTCTCCTCCGATGTGTGCTCGCGGTGGATCTCGCGGGAGTACGTTTGTGTTGTAGAACAACGACGAGGGACGCCTGGCGAGAGCGTGCGACGACACAGGGAACTTTGAGGAAACAATGTCTCGCCCCGTGGGAGCGCAGGACTCGGCGTGGATCGGCTGAAAATGCAGTGTGTCGACCGCGAAAATAATACTCGTCCACGTGTGTTTCGGCTCGCTTAGTCACCGGTCTCTCGAGGGCGTATCACGGCTCGTTCGTAAGCTTCGCCAGGTGAGAAATCCGGCCGTGGATGCTGTACCGTAGTTTCTCGCGCACCTCTCGAGGCCGTGTCGTCCGCGACTCCGCCGGCGTCGACCGTTGAAACGCGGTTCCAGTTGCGACGGGCCACCACCGGTCGTTGCCGAAACTCGGCGTGCCCGTGCACGCGGCGGCCGTGTTTGTTGTTTATTCGGGAGACGATATTGAACGCGGCGGACGCCAATCGACCACGCAAATCCAAAACAAACCGGGAGAGCCAGTCGCGGTCGAGATTCGTGCGCGGTAGCTGCGCGGATAATTTTTCGAGGTCGAAACACACGCCGGTGCCTCGTACACAGTGGTTCTCGTTGTTACGTATTCGACATCGCGATATGGAAGTGGCGTGAAACCGGTCCAGTGGAATTATAATATATCCGTTCGAGTGAGAAACGAATTCGGCGCGGCGCGAATTCGCGGCCACGACGTCACGGGAACGCGTCCGCGGATTTTTAACTGGCGACCTGCTCAGCCAGCGGATGGACAAACAAAACCTTCGGTCGGTGGATGGCTTTTTAATCGAATCACTGCGTCGGAATGCGAGATGCGACGGGGCAAATGACCGGCCGCCGATCGGCTCCATCCCTCTGCCTCCGCCTCTAGCCCCCGCGCGCGATTCGCGCGCGTCGCAATCGGCGCGTGACGCGCTCGAAAACTACAAAACCCGAACTAATTAAAAGGGAATCAGCCAGCCGCCGTGACACAAAATCTACGGCATCGATCGGTGCGACCGCGGGGCCGCGGGAAGCGTGTGGGGGAGGGCGGGCCGAGGGAGAGACAGAGGTCGTGTCGCGACGCCGCGCAAATCAAATATTAATCGCGCAATTAGCGCCGATTGTACGTTAATCGGTTTTGCTTTTTTTCCGCGCCCTCGCGCTCTCGCGTGGTCGCGCCTCGCCTATCGCGCGCACACGGCCACCCGGAAAATGTTCGAGACGATGACACGCGTCCGCCATTCACCGGCCCTGTCATCAGTCATGGGCTTGCTTCTGTTCGCGGCCTCGTTAATATCGGATTAACGCCCGTTGCTTCGGCTACCAAACCAACTAGCCGACTGTCGTTCGATGGCGGTCTGCCTATTAGAAAATGAAAAGAGCCTTTGCGCGCGGGATTGTCCCGACTCAATTGCCTGGCTCAGTGCGCGAGGGATCGTGATTTATGTTGGCATACCGGTGGAAATCGTTTTCAGACCATTGTACTATTGATTAGAGATTTTCATAGTCGCTTGAACAACTGGGAAAAATGAAAGCTTTCTTAACCCTTAACTATCGCATTTGTTAAAAACTTGTGTAACCGCTGTTAGCGGTCCCACCGACCGCTGATGTTTATTCCGTTATTATTGACACCGAAGTGTTGGATAAAAACGTTAAAATCTATTGTTCTTACATCATGTAGAGCTTCGAGTTCGATCTAGTAGAAGCAAGTGTTTTAGAAACGTTCTCTTTTTTACGTTGTTTCTTCCAATTCTGGATAAGAATTCTGAATAAGAATGGATAAGTAATTAGTAGCGGTCTCGCAGACCGGCGATATTAATCAAGCGTTAAGGGTTAGCTATGCTCGTTGTTAGACAAATTAAAGACAACTGTGCATATTTTGATTTCAAAGCCGCCATCGAAAAATCAGTTGAAACTCGAGAAACTAGAACGACAGAAACTCTCATGTGGCGTTATTCCGATTTTTATTATTGCTGGAACTGCGGATTTCGTGCGTCGATAACAAAAATTAGTGACTATGGGATGTGTGAAGATGTTAGAAAGAATTTAAGAAACAATTGTATGTAACTTCTTCTCCTGACGATCGATTCGAAGTACACTTTGCACAAGGATCCGCAGTTCGCTAATCCGTAAACGGTGTTCGAAGCTTGCCCGAATTAATGAGCTGTTTCGCATTGAATACAGTTGGTGATTTCCGATAGAAACACTATGGGAACCAGGGCCGTCGCAGTGGGAGCGGCGCCAGGTGCAGCGGGGGTGTCTGGCGAGGCTGGTTTAGCCGGCGTACCCAGACTCCTGGAGGACCTGGCTCGTCTATCGGAGGACAAAGATACAGCTGACATCGTCTTTCTGCTTGGACGGGACGAGACGCCGGTCTACGCTCACAGAATTATACTACAAGCGAGGTCAGTATTCGCCGGTTCGAAATTGTTCCGCCGGCAGTCGTCTTGTACCTCGGGCCAACGCAAATTAATTATGTGATATTTACGCGTGGACGTTTTCTCTCGGCGAGAGAACAAGCGCGATTCTCTTTTTCCCAACCGATATCTCTCGGCGTCTCCGGGGAGACAGGTACGTACAACGTCGTCGGGAACGGGACAAGCAACCGCGGAAATTTTATTAAACGAATCCGTTTGGGATCACCGTGGAACCGGATTAATTGTTAATCGCAATATTGATTAAAACAGCCGGCATCGTTCACGCGTCGCCGTGCCTCGGAGGCACGGAGCGAATCCGAGAAAGCGCGAGAAATCACGCGGAAGATTAATGCCCGGGATGTTCTTGTGTTTCCGGGCGGAGAGAATAGCCGAGATAGTAGCGGCGAAAAAAATAAATTTGCGAGAGAGACGGAGGGAGGGGGAGAAAGACAATGGGTGTCGGCACTTCCGGAAAATGGAGAATTAACGCAGGCACGTGGAATATTTACGCGGTCTTATCGCGATAGTTTTTCTTTCTTCCGGGGCGAATGCGGGATGAAGCTCGCGGACGTGCAACGAACCGCGAGCGTACACGTTCGAAAATATCTTTCGGCCCGGCAAGAAAACCGCGGGCTCGCTTAAAAATCCCGGCGAGTTTGCTCCGCGGCGTAACCGCGTTACGAAACTTTTCTCTCGTAGCCGGCACGGCGGAAAGGGCTGCGGTTAACTTTCCCCGGGTAATTGCGGGCCGGAGCTCGACGGAAGGGAAATGATAACTTCGTTAAAATCTTGAAGTCACCGGCACACCTATACATAATTCACCTGGCTTGGTAGCGGCTCGGGGCCGGAGGGTCGTTACGGAAGAACGAAGCCCGCGACTCGAAGCGGACTAGCTGATTTCCGCGAAACAATGTTCGACCCGGCGAGCCAGATACGAAAACCGTTGCTCGAACGGGCACGAGCGGACGCGAGCGGAGATCGCGCGGAGTCATCGAAGTTTCTTGCGTGCGGAAGGGGCGGCCGGGCTCGTGGTACCGATGAATTTTAATTAAGAGGCTCCGAGGATTGTTACGTCGAAATGAATCGATCGAACCTTCTAATTAGTTGGACAATAAGGGGGGAGTGGCGCGCGGTCGCGTCCCGGGAGCAATTTTCGCCGGGTGAATTCTAATTGTTGTAAGAAGGGAGGCCTCGGCCGGCATTAGGAGGGGGGGGGGGCAACAGCGTCGAAGCAGCGGCGACATTCCAACGGGACAGGCCGATGCTAATTGTAAAGTCAATTACGATATTCCCGTGAAACCCTTTTGATATCGGCGCGGGAGGGAACACGCCCGGTCCTTTTGTCGTCAGGCCGCTCTCTTTCCCTCTCCATCTCGGCCCCGTCGGCACCCGGCCTCGGAAAATTAAGTTACGCATGCTCGTGACAGGCGTCCGCAGGAGAAACGAATGGACAATACGCGACCGCACTCAAAACTCTACGCGGCGCTCTCCGGTCCGGTGAAAATCCTGACAAAGAGTCGCTAGCCCCCCCTCTTCGCAGCCCCTTATCCCCTTGTAATCCTTGTCATTTCGAAACGCCGCGGAAACGAGAACGACGCCGTTCAACGGCAGAAAGAAATTGAAAAACAAGCCCGTGCTTCGACCATTCGATGGCACTCCGAGCTAAATCCCAAAGCTGCGGGGCTGTCCTCCTAGCGACGCATTCGCTTTGCTTCCTGTGTTCGCGAATTCGCGATCCCCCGCGTGCCAGGTCTTTGTGCAACTTGCATACTTTCTTTTTTTTTTCTCGGTTCCAATGGTAGATGTCAAAGCAATGGTGTGTTCTCGCGATCCTAATGTGCTTCCGACCATTTCTACTTCTACTATCGTTGTTTTGCTTAACCCTCGGACGATACTCATTCTCATAACTGATGCAATTGTCGCTGTTTATGACCGTTCTCGGCATTATTCTTTTGTTCCTAATTTATTTCATTTAATTGCCAAAATGCAGTGATGATGTAAATACTTTGATGTAACTGCAATCCGAAGGTTACAGTAAAAGATGGATAATATTTATTATATGTTTATATTCTTATATAATTATTTTTCGTACATGATAAATAATGTGGCGGCTACCTCCAGACCCGCCAGCAGATGGCTGTTGTTAGAGAAAAGGAGGAGGGATGACGTTTCTTCCGCGGCCCGCTAGAGAACTCATCAGTAAGGCTATCCTTAGCGAGCCCTTGCTTAGACGTTGGGATATCGGTAGGAAGGACGAAGTCTGCATGTATACGAATCGAGGAGGATCGTTGCTTGCGGGAAGGTCTGCTGGCGGGTCTGGAGGTAGCCGCCACAATAAGATGGATATACATGAATTATCGGAACTTCAATTTGTACAGAACAATTTGTATAAAAGCAACAAGTGTAAAGTAATTCTTGAAAGGTAGTCCTACAGAAAGCGTCCAAATATTTATGGATACATAGTACTGCGTTTCTTCAGCTGCCCTTCAGCCGAAGACCACCCTTAGAGTTAGAGCAATTGAACAAAGTCCCTATAGAATTTCTATTCGTCACTTCATACTGTTCGCCGTTCTCAGCTGCGACCTGCAACCCCTCGACCATTAAATAGCCTTCGTAAAACTCGAATAAATTATTCCATCTTCGTACTGTGATCAGAAGCCAGGCCGCGATAGATGATTTGGTGGTTGCAAAGTCCTTCGGAGAATTTTTCGAGATTGCTTTCGGGGTGGCGGGCGCAGCTTCAGTTTCCCCTTAGCCAGGAGCCGATAATGGAGCATGGTGAGTGCCGGGCGTTTCAAAGTCACGGGAAACAAGGAGGCGTGACGCGAATTTGAGTCTCGTGCACCGGAAGCGAAGGCGGTTTTTGCGCGGAAATCGACGGAGCCGCTATATAATCGCACGCTTGGTCGTTAGTAGCGCAGCCTGCGGCGACATTCAACCCTTGCCGCCGTGAAACCAAGCAGCCGCGACCCTCGTTTTCCTGCGCCACTAGCCCCCTTCCCCTAACATCCTCTTTCCGCGTCGAGCTCGTGAACCTACGTTACCACCCCCGTGACACCTCGTCGTCACACCAGACGCGAGCGCCATGCCCTATTCTTTCCTCGGCGTCGCTCGTTGATATTTGGTTTTCTTTGATTCCGCGGCGGGCGTTCGCCTGTGATTAGGGAAAAGCTCCTCTCACTCTGCTTTCCTTCGGTTTCCTCGTTTTCCTTTCTCCCGTCTTCCTTTTTTCTTTTTTTTTTGTTTCACCGCGATCCTTTTCCGTCCGCCGACTTCTTGCGCGCCTCGCCCCTGCCCCCGCCGCATTATCACGACGAGGCACACGCCGCGTCTTTATCTCTCTACTTAAAATCTGCTCCGCGGGGTGCCGGGCGTTTCCTTTTTCTCCGGTCGAACCGCCCCGAAACGAACCCCGCGAGTTCAAAGATAAATTTTCACGAGCAATCGTTTGAAGTTCACGGCGGAGATTACGTTTCGCGGTGCCCGAACGTTTCCCGGCCTCTAATTTGTAGAAATCAACACGGTGAACTATAGCTTTGATATTATGCGCCGCAGCCCGCATCGTTACCAAACTGCACGCGAGAGCGTAAAAGTCGAGCTGTTTCGGTCTGTTAAAGGTGGAGCCCCGCAACCGCACCTCTGTGTAAATACACGCCGCGCCACGTTTCTGTGTGCGCGCGGTGCTGGTGTTTTTAATTTTTTTGAGCACTAGTTTTCCTCTGTCGACTCGGCAACCATGTTTCGGTAGCTCGGGCCACGATTTTCCGACTTTCCCCTCGCACGCCTCACTCTCTCTCTCTCTCTCTCTCGCTCGTACTCGTACTCGTACTCGCTCTTTCTTTCACTCTTTCTTCCTCTCTGTCGATGAAGCCGAGCGTTTGTTAACGCGTCGGTTATAATATCAAAGCAGCACAGGTTGCATGCCTTTTCCATTTGCGCCTGCTCTTTGACGGATTTTCTTTTGATTCGATACGAAACCCCACCCGGGCTGCACGGGTACGCTTTCGACTTTCCTGGCGACTCTCAGTTTTCAGCATCGCGGAATCTTTTCGCCACGGTCGTCGTGGTTAGTGGTATTAGAAACCATTGTCGTTTTATGCTGGCGGCCTCTGTGAGCGAGAAAGAATCCGTTTAAGGGCTTGTCCGCGTTTCCCGCCCTCAACCCTGCTTCTTCAAACCGCCCCCCTTTTGTTTCTTTCCGCTCGCGAACCGCAACGGCGTTTCTTTCCTCGCGCAAGCGAGTTTTGATATTTCACCCAGAATCCGATCTTGTGTGCGCACCGTTTCCCTCTTGCTTCTGAGCGGTCTCGACGGTGTTCCGCGGCGCGCGCCGGAAGGCAGTGGGTATGTGGGATATTTTTTAAGTAATTTCCGCGGACGCACGATGAAAAGTGTATTCCGAAGAGTGCATCGCGCGTGCGGCAGGCGCGCGGAAAGAGCTTGCATTCGTTCCACGAGAGACTTGTCGATGATGAAAGCCGCCCCCACCCCACCCCCGCTTTGTGTACCTAGTGGCGCAAGGTAGAGAATGGCTGCGGCCGGAAGAGAGGCGAGATCGAATGTTCTCCCAATGGGTCATGGGGGATCCGTTTCCAGCTCGAGGTGCCAGAAAAGATTCGCTCCGGCGGGTGTGCCGCCCGGCTCGCCGTAGGGAGTGAGGGTGCGAAGTGACTTTTTTTTCGAAGGTCGCCATTAAGCTTCTAGAGGAGAACGAAAACCAAAGCCTGGCCGCGCACGCAGCGAGTACGCTCTCGGTGGCAACGGAGCTTCCTGACGAAGTCAATTAAGCCCTTTTGTAACAAGAAACACTGGCAGAAGTGGGAGCGCTGCTGACGAAAGGCGAAGTGGTGGGTGTTCGTTAGAAGTGCCACGCAGCCACGCCAGGATCCTATAGCACGCTATTATACGCGACGAGCCTCTCTTACTTTATTTCTCTCGCGTTCTTCGCCGTCATGGTAATTAATGCTTTTTCAAAGTCGATGTCTTGCCATTGATTTTCCTAGGTGCAAGAACTTTACGGCGGCAAAGAGGATCGGCACGCCCGGAAACCCCACACCTGTACGCATGCCACACGCCCATCCAGAAACATTCCGACAGTTCATACATTACATTTACACCGGCAAGGTAAATAATTCAGTCGGAAAGGGTCCCGGCAAGTATTACCGTCGTTTGTATCTTCGAGACCGAGAGTCTAGTGGTCGGGAGAAGAATCATTCCGGAAGCTTTATGGGGGTTGAAATACGACGACCCGCCCATTCTTGGGAATCATTTTCACTAGTCTTCATTATAGTCCTGCGATGTTTTATTAACACGTTGCATGCCGTGTCAGTCGCACACGGGCGACACTAATTTTTAACAGGGTTTTCAAATTCATTTTTATTGTAATATATTGTACGTTTCTATAACGCAAAAGAGTTCAACTAATAATTTCCTGTAATAAATTTGAGCTTTCTAGTCTCGGTTTCGTTAATTAAATGACTTTAATATCGTAGAATTTTTGGATTTGAAATTTATCGCTCTTAACGTATTAATATAGTCTTATTTGAATCAGTGTCACATCTATTGTTAGAGAAAAATAGTTGTAGCGTCGTTGTCTATGCTTTGGTTCTGGTTCAGCTGTATGTCTTTGTCTATTGGTAGAGCACAAGTTTTCCTGTAAATCTTGAGAGTCGCTCGATTAACCTTTGACGCTTCTCGCAGCTTCCAGCGAATAAATTTTTCTCCCACTCAGGCTTTGAAGATATTAAATGTAGCTATGGTTATCGCCCCGCCATGAATAAGAGATCGCGAAAGTTTCGCGTAGCACTAAAGACACGACACGACCGAGATTCAACCAGTAACTTTTCTATAGATCATGCTACAGGACAGTGGCATCTTCGAGATGCTGTGCCTCGCCCAAGAGCTCGGAGTCGAGGAACTTTGGAGAAGTTGCGAGGAACACGTCTCCGCCACTCTCAGCCCCGGAAACGCGTGTGCTCTTTTGACTGCAGCCCTGGATGCTCAAGAACGGGTCCCTGGTAAGTTATTCATGGTATCCTGTTAAAAGTTCAAGCATCAAACAATTCCCATTGTCGAAGTTGCCGATTCGACTCCCTTTGGAGAACGTGACGCGAGGAACTTAAACTATTTGCTGCGGACTACGTTTAATGCCTCGAATTTTCGAGTGCGAAACGGTCGAACTTCTTAAGTGTTAAATCACCATTGTTTTTGAATGTGCCAACGTTTGAAGCGGTTGCGCGAATCTTCGCGTGTTTCTTTGTCGTTTCGTTGAAAATATTTATAATGCTGGAGCTGAAGAGTTTCTTGGTTTAAAAATCTTATTTTTCTTGGTAAATGCAGGACAGTTAAATAAGTTAAATATTTAATTTATTTACAAAGATTCTGTACGCGCATACGGTAAGTTATCGACTATAAGCTGCTCATGTTTGGCACGTTTACCACCAAAGCAGCACGTTATAGGAAAATACGGGGATAGTAAAATAATTTATATTGCTCTTCCCTTCCGGATTTTCTTCAATTTTACAACATGCTTCTGTTTTTGAGATTTGACGAAAAGTAGATGCATTTATATCCAGTCGAAAAAATGATTTTATTCATTTATAGTTAACGATCTAGTTTATATATCGAACATTAGTTGATTGTTTCGCAATTGAACAGTTCCTTTCTGTAATTTTACTGTTCAACCAATGTTGCATTATGTTTAAAGTAATCGCAAAGAATAATAATAACGAGTTACAGTAACCAGTTGTGATTTCATATACATCGTAATTATTAGTGCATTTTTATCTACGTAAATGTTTGCACATTCTGTTTCATCAAAATTAATGGTTAATTATTTACGTTAAATTAATATATTTCATTACCACTCTGGACTCTACTTTATCCATGGAGTTCTGGTGGTTAATGCAAAACGAGCATACAGATAGCGCTGTTTCCCTACTAGGGAAATTTTACAACGTCAGTGATAGCAATACTCAAACATTTGTTCCTGGAAACTTATATAGATATTTTGTTAAATTTTATCAAGGAGAAAATTTCCTTTCCGATCCCACCGAGTTCTAGTCTCAGTCCACGTTTA
This sequence comes from Megalopta genalis, assembly GCF_051020955.1. Taxonomy (NCBI): domain Eukaryota; kingdom Metazoa; phylum Arthropoda; class Insecta; order Hymenoptera; family Halictidae; genus Megalopta; species Megalopta genalis. Next base: position 6,382,088 of record NC_135024.1, read on the forward strand.
ATTTTTCGGTTCGGAATGAACTTTTCGACATTAAAATACTTCTTAATTTTGAGAAAAATCTCCATAAGTGACTAGAGAGTGGTAACAACTGACAGCAGTTGGTAGGACCGTGACGCTACATCTTCCGGCGTCCGGCATTTACGAAGCACGCGTTTATCAAGCGTTGCCTGATATTTTTTGAAAAACCATAACAAAAATGTCGTACAAGGGACCGCAGAAAGTCCAGAAGGTGATGGTACAACCCATCAACCTTATATTTCGATATTTGCAAAACCGTTCGCGTGTGCAAGTTTGGCTGTTCGAGAATGTGAACCTTCGTATCGAGGGTCATATAGTTGGCTTCGACGAGTACATGAATTTGGTATTGGACGATGCTGAGGAGTACCATATGAAAACGAAGAACAGAAAACCGCTGGGACGCATTATGCTGAAGGGCGACAACATAACATTAATACAGAATACTAATCCAGGGGCGAATTAATTACCGAAGGATGACCTAACCTCGAAGGACATCTCCGGATAAACACAAGCGCATTATCTTGATCCCAGCGAGGATCTCGTGTGTGAATTGTATACACATGCAAAAAGTGATATTTGTTGGACACTATGCGAAGACATTGTTGACACTTCGAACACTAAACGTGGCGCGTAACTGAAGACGATTAGAATTAGATAATGACAAATTGATTAGTACAAATTGTCACCGGATATCACTGTCATCTTGGAATGGCAATATCGTACCCGAATAGAAAACTACCTTTTTGTAACGATTTCATACCTTTCAAGGAATCTAGAACATTTGTACGTTAAGAACTGTGCCCGCAGGGTATGTTTCTTCCAATAAAAACACTACGATCTGCGTTTTGCTCATATACAGAACTGTACTTTGTTTTATACTATTGATTTTCCTCAACAACTATGGATGTAAATATTACGCGATGAAACAGTTACTGTACCAAATATGGAATTGACTTATCCTTAATAAATATTTTTGAATCACAACGTTATTGGTAGCAATTTAATGTAGATCCTACGTAGTTGCTCCGATCGTCTGTACGTACTATTGCAACCCTTAGTACATACATCTCTTAATAAATATTCATTTCTCCATAGTCCGCATTATAGAAATTATCTCTAGTTTAGAATTCAATATACAATTTTGTAATAAAAATATATTTTATTTACTATAGGTGGTAAAGGAGCATGCTCATCTTTTATTGAGAGGTGCTTTGCTTTCATCGGAGAGAATGCAGTAGATACGGTGAAAACGACAGCATTCTGCAATCTGCCAAAGGATGCGCTGGTTAAACTCATATCTTCGGACTACTTGGGCCTGGAGGAAGAGGACGTTTGGAGAGCTGTTCTAAATTGGGCTAAATATCAGGTTCTTTCTCCTTCAGAATTCTATTCCATCTCTGAGTACATTGAATCCCTCGAGTTCCAAGAAGACTTGATGCTCTGAGCATGTGTATGTTGTGCAAGGTCACCGACCTTATGTCGCATACGATTACCGGGTCCTTGGGTCCTTAGGTTCTTGGATCAGAATTTAGAATAACGAGTTAAGAAACGCTTAACCGTGCGGACCACGCTCCTAGGCAGGGGTGACGCAGCCTACTCAGCACTGGACAGAGGAGGAGCGCGTGAGGGTTTGCCAGCACTTGTCAGGGGTGATTAATCACGTTCGACTGCTGCTGATCGACAGCCAGGTGTTCGCCGAGGAAGTAGAGCCAACCGGAGCTGTGCCAATAGAGCTATCCTTGGAGAGGTACGAATTTTTCAATCCCGATCGCTCAAGTGGCTCGAAATTCCTAAGGTACGGTTTGCCGGGAAATCTTGTCTTCCTCGGAGGCTTTCGATTTTTACGCTATGTTTTAGGTATAGATATGCAGCGTTGCCGAATAAGTACGCAGAGATCTGCGCGGACAAGCGGCTACAACCGAGAGTAAGTCCGTTCCTTTTCCCTGGATCGCAAATTCTCTCCCGGGACAAGATGGGCTTCCAGCGTCTTCTGAATCAGTGGTACGGATCACCGAAACAGAGCTGGCGTCTGGTGTACCGGTATGTTCACTTTGCACCTGATATTTGTGCGCGCATTACGATATTCTAAACGTTAATCTGTTTCAGAGCATCTAGTCATGGTTACTCGGCGACATCGTTTCACCGACACTGCGATGGTGTTTGTCCAACATATGTGATCGTATTGGTAAATAGTTCTACTTTTTGAATCGTTCCTTTTTGCAATATGAAGTTTGTACGATTTATTGATATTCTTGTTGATGATACAGGGTACTCGGGGAGAAATTTGTGGGGGTTTCAGTGATGCTCCATGGGGCAAGACAAATGCTAAGGGACATTACATTTTCTCTCAAAAAGCCTTTCTCTTTACTTTAACGAACAACCAAGACGTGCCTCCCACGAAATATGATATTGTGAAGAGACCATTCGCCATTTGCTATCATCCAGAGTGAGAATCATTGTCTCAGTGATCAGTCTGAGTAGAATACAGGGTGTCCTAAAATTATGGTATTTCCGGAAAATGAGGGGTTTCTGACGTCATTTAAAGCAACTTTTTCCTTAGCGAAAAACAGTGACCAATGAAAAGCGAGATCAGTTGGCGCGTGACGGGCGAGCCAATGAATGGAACCGAGCTCGCTTCTCATTGGTCAGTGTTTATTCGTTAATAACTCGTTAACGATACCTCGAAGAACATTTTTGTAAAGGAAAAAGTTACTTCAAATGATCTCAGGAACCCCACATTTCCCGGAAATACCATAATTTTGGGACACACTGTATAATCTAACAGATTTCTAGAACATTCCTAATCTGCTTTTTTCTTTCAGCATTGGACCAATTTTTGGAGCAGGAGCCGATCTGCTCATCTCCAGCAATTGCAATGTGAACATGGAGAGCTACAGTAATCTTCCTCACAGTTACGATGGAGAACATGCCTCCACCACTGTCCTCATGGGAGAGTACCATTTCTCTGTAGTAGACTACGAGGTCTTCACTCCTAATCATCCGGTCGACAAATCCGGTCATTAAGAAACATATAGGCCCTTCCTTTCATAGATTTGTGCATAGATATATTTGCATGTGTACAACGTGACATGGAAATGTACTGTTAAAATTGAACATGCAAAAGTGGAATTTCTTGTTCAGTTTAGAGACGAATTTAAACTTCAATGTTCACAAAGCATAATTAGCGAGAATATAATTTTTATACTTATCGGATACAGATATAAAATGCTATACTATACATGTATCTCTGGTTATTAATTTTACTTGTTTATACGATAAAATTTTATCGAACTGATGGGAAATAAATATTACATGATCTTTCGAGTATGTGGATTACTGTAGAACATTATATCGGGCCGTCTTGTTAATTAATCGAATTTACCATTTTCTAAGGAACTAATTCACAATCGATTGTGAATTCGCGAGCGAGGCGATCGTTAAATTGGTTATGTATGCGTTAACAAGCGAACGATCGAAATCGACCGATATTGGCTTGCAATTAAGGATTTGGCTCTGAACGGGATTAAAGTATGCCAAACAATCGTTCGTGTTCCGCATAGCAAGCGGACGAGGATGCTTGGTTACACAGACCGGTTCCCAAGGGGCTTGTTAAATCATGCGTTAAATTGTGAACAGATGTCTTGGAAATCTAATCTGTATTACAACGGCGCGCTCGAAAGTAAACGTGAAATGTGAAAATCTACGGAAAAATGCGAACTGCTGAATACGCATTAGGGGCTATCAAAGGCGCCGGTGACACGGATGTACGTTCGGTAAGTAAGATCGTGCTTGTTCCATGCACCGTTAGCCAAAAATTTCAACCTGTGTAGTCGGAGAGCCGTGTAACCACGCGCTCTGCGTACACTAATTAAGTGTTTCGAACAGAAATCTAGGAAAATCGAGAGGAACGATCGTCCCACGCTTTCTTTTAAAATCGTTCGAGTAAAATTCTCCCTTACCTTCTTGCCGCCATGTTCTCCTGATACGTCCAGATACTTATCCGCCAGTTTAAGCGATTATCCAAGAATGCAGCCCTCGAAACAGTCCACGCGATTATCTTAACACGTTGAATGCCACGGGGGTCACCGGTGACCGGCACTTAACTTGGCGGTGACGCCATGGGGGCCACCGGTGACCGGCGCGCCTAAATTAATAGAAATATATATAATTTAAAACAAATATGAATATCTAAAATTTGGTATTATTACCATCGTCAATTCAAACAGTGACCCCTGCCGCAATTAACATGTCAAACATGATTATACACTGTAACTTATCTATTGCAGATAATATTTCAACATTATGTGTATCGCATAAAAGAAAATTCATCGTGGCGCCACGGACTATTTCTGTAAAACCGGCGTGGCATTCAACGTGTTAATCACGCTCACCCTTTGTTTCGTACACTTTTTACGACGACTACTTATCGAATAAATAAAAATACTAAGCAAACCGCAGATGGTAACGTGTCGCATTGCAACCGTTGAACAGCTCATTTAGATTCGACTTTAATCGTAGTACGATAAGCGTGCACTTTTAGAAAATGCGAAAAAATTTTGAACTCGAGTAATTAGTGGATAAACGAATATCGCTTAAACGGGCGAGAGTTAAGTAAATAACGGATCTTTTTGTAAAAAATCTGGAGCCGCGGTGCAATGCGCTACGAACCGGATGCGCGCATGCATCTGCGCATATATCTTTCGAAAGATCTGCACATCGAATTGAATCTGAATTTGAATTTCGTGGCGCGCTTGATAGATGATTTTCTCGAAAAGATTACTATGTTTACACGCGTGTAATATTATATTTGTTTTCCTATATCATCTGCTCACTGCTTCCATTCGTATTCCTTCATGTGTATTTCAAAATGATTATAAAACTCCTGTCGAAACTTAATGGTATTTATTATTGAAAATGTATCTAAGACTTCGTATAAACATTAACATCTTTATTTCACTTTTCATTTCCAATTGTTATTAATCGTCTACTTAAAATTAATGGAGTACTGCAAGCGTTTGAAACGTAATCGTCCTGAAACATAAAATTTTAAAATTATACATCGAATCTCGAATCAGTTGCATATATCGACAAATGTTTCTTTTTTTCAATTGGCTTTTCTTCGTTGTTTGTACAAAACTGACGACAGCGCGTTTGGTCGTCCTAGTTTCGCGCGTTTAAGTAGTTCAACGTGGCAGTGTGTTGGCTTCCGTATCTCTAATGAATCGCTAATTCTACGATTTAATGGTCGACGCGTTTGCAAGTCGGTTTCTCGGCTAGCCTGAACGTCACCAAAAGCAGCGATACATCGAAACACGGGTTATTTTCCCTAATGAAAGTTTCCGAGTAGATTACTTTTTTTTTATTACCGAGTATTTACAAGTATAGGGCCCAGGGATTGGTGGATTTGTACTTTACTTGTAAAACAACAGCATGGCTTCGTAATTGGCCTAACAGTCTAGAGATTAGTTGTAGTAACGTGTGAACGCCGAGAGATTTAAATTAAAGGTATAATAATATATTTATATTTTAAAAACTCGCAATAGTGCCGCGGTCGATTTACAAAGTTATTTTAAACAACGAAATTATACTGTTCAGGATAATTCGAGGATCGTTCGCTCGAACATGGTAACAAATGATCGACAAAATTTACAATGATCGATATAAACTTAACATAACCTTAACATAACTTCGACATAACAACTTCGACATCGCTTCGACAAAATCTAATGTTCTCATACGCAATATCCTCCGCTTCGTTCGAAGATCATTCAATTACTCTGAACAGTGTAATTCGTTAGTTCATGTACAAGTAAGTACTGGCCCGGGTCCCATTCGCGTCTCATCTACACACTTTCATACCCTTCTTAATCGCTAATTGAGATACTTCGGTACGAATCAAGGGTCCTACAGTGTCCTCACGCGCCGCCCGTGGGACTTAATTAAATACCATACATCTACAATTGCACGTGTCCGAAATCAGTGTCTAAGATGCGATTAACAACATTCAACCAAAACATAAAATACTGGCCATTTATTGACTACCTGGATAATCCTTGATAACAAGTAGCTAACGAAGCATATGTGTATAGAAAGTCGTTAATAAAATCGTCGTTGCGTTGTGTCGTTGACAATAAAGAGACGTTCTCGTTCAACGTCATTAATGAATAAAATACTTTCGGGAAAACATTAACTGCCTACGTATGTACAAAATCTATATACAGGATCGTAAATACCATTACATGACAAAGCTCTACGACCGTTAATCTCACGAACATCGCCACAAAAACGTCTCACGTTTCATCAGAATCGAAGTTCATCGTCAATCATTCAACAAAACAAACAACAAAATCGGTTCCCTCGGAGCGAGGTTCCCGATTCCAAAACAAAAGGAGACGGAGCTAAACGCACATCAAATTCTCTATCATCTCGGGATCATCCCTGTTCCTTTCCCACGTGTGAGATCGCTCGGTATATTCTTAGTCATGGGACATTCTTCAGAAGTCCCCCGTCTCGTCGCCAACCGATCGGCGCTAACATTTTAGGGCCGGCGAGGCGTCATCGGGTTGGCGCGGACCGCGGCAGGTCCTGAAGCCGTGCTAAAAGCAAATCTGTGTTCGACGAGTCTAGGCTCGTCGGCGCGGACCAAGGAGGCGGGAAAAGTATCGTCCGCGCGGCTGGCAAAGCGGATTGCCGGGGTGGTTGCCGGCGAGTACAGGAATTTTACCGAAATTCCCGCGCCACACGGGTATTTCTCCGTGACGGACCCCGCGGATCTTCTCCCGCCGAGAACGGTCCTCGTATCGGCGAAGATTCTTCGCGGCGAGCGCGAATAGGCTTGGGACAACGGCAGAGAAGAGGCGGCGCGGAGCGGTGGCGACGGAGGCGTTTACATTGGCAGGCGTCGAACGCTTGTAAGATAAAGCGGTTGGCAACGTTCTACACGTGTACGCCGGTTTGTAACGCACGTTCCGAACACGTGCACCCCGCAGTTTGACGTGTTTATCAACCGATGCACCGGCTCCGTCGCTCTCCCGCTTCTGCGAACGCGTCACACGCCGCGCCGCGCCACGCCGCGCCGCGCGCTGCCATCTCGCTCCATCGCACGATTACCGCGGCCCGGGAACGAGCGCGCGCTCGTTAATTAAACCGGAGGACTCTCGTTAAAGTCGATTGGCTTTTGCGCAACCAGCCATCGATCGGCGACTAGCGATCCTCACCGTGATTACCCGGAATTGAGACGTTAATCCTTCATTCTTCCCTCGAGCCATGCCGAGTCGCGACGCTGTTTACGCGGATCGCGCGATTCCCGCGAGACCATTCGGGCGCGAACGATTTGTCCTTCGAACGCGCGATTCCTTTACCCTGGCACCCTAGAATCGGGCCAATACCAGCTGAAGCGTTCTATTCGGAATCGATACAACTGCTTCCAACTCTCGACACGCCGATCGCTTTCCGTCATTGCGTAAACAAACATCGGCTCGAAGCTTATTACACCGGCCTAACCGGGCTAACCGGGTCGTAGAGCTCGACCTGAAAGTCTTATCTCTATGATCTCGTTGTCAGGTCAATCGGTTTCCCCTTTTTCAGCGGCGGACTGCTCCGATCGCTCACGCTCCCCATATCGATTTCGTCGGCTTCCTCCGTCTTGTTCTTCATGGTCGTGGCCTTCATGGACAGGTCCATGGGATCGTCTTGTGGTGGCGTGCAGTCCGCTTCCGGTTCCGGGGAGCCGGTAGGCGAAGCGTCCTCGGAACCCTTGATAGGCAGCGGGGAGTTTCCCGGCTGCGTTCGTTGTCTTTTCAACACCGCGTCCAAGTAAAATCTCTTCGTGTACGTTTCTCCGGTGTCTATGTTTGGCGAAGAAGTTTGCCTGGACGCCAGCACGTTGTGATTGTGGGCGTATCTGTCGTTGTTGTTGTTATTATACTCGCAAACCTCCTTGCCGTCGACGTCGACCGTGCTGGTGGTGGTGGTCGTTGTGGCGGAGACAGCGTTCGTGATGTCCTCGATCGCAGGCGAGTGTCGAAGGAGATTCGAGGAATGGTTGGGTACAAGAGGGTGGGACGCGCCGTGTGAAGCGTACAAATGGTACGGAGAGAACATTGTGAGGCTTTGGGGCGGCAGGAAGGCAGGAGGTATCAGAGACATTCCGCTCAGATGGAAACCCAACGGCAAGGTCATCATTTCCTTGCTCAGCGCCGACAGATCGGCCACTGAGGGTTGCAGGTGCGAGTGCAACGGCCGGAAACCAGGGTGTCCCGAGAATGCGGCCCGCCGCTCGGATATCTCCACGGAGCTGTCGCTGTTATGCGACTCCGGGGAACTTATGCTCGGCGAACTCGAGTTCTTGTAGTCGTCTAGGCCGAGCATGAGCACATCGTCTTTCCGCTGCGCCGCGTGGATGCCGATGGGTGGGCTCATGGGTTTCCCCTGTTGATGAGCCAAGGATTGATTCGGCAGAGTTTGCTGGAAGTGGTGTTGCTGTTGCTGTTGTTGTTGTTGCTGCTGCTGCTGTTGTTGTTGTTGCTGTTGTTGTTGTTGTTCCTGTAGCAGACAGTGGATTTTGAACCAGTTCGACCTACGACCGTATCGCGAGCCGGACTTCGACATGCCGACCATGATGCATTTGCGCAGACGACATGCCTTGCAGGCGGTCCGATTCTTCTTGTTGATCACGCACTTGCCGCCGTTTTTGCACTCGGTGATGCTGCTTAGGTTGTTGTACGATCGACCGAAGAAGGACTGCAACAAATCGAGAACACGGTTCGTTACTGCTAATACGGTAATTAAGGTGACATCGTTCCATCCCGGCGGACGGAGAAGGACAGCGCGCGCGATTTACATGCAAATTGAGAGCTCAAACATTTAGCGAAAGATGAGCGACCGTTCGCGCGACTGCAGCGAAACGCGTAATGAGCACAGGGGAGTCGTCGCCGGATGGTAATAGCGTGCTGCTCTCGTTGTCTCATTCATGGCTATGCCACGGGGAACGGACCGGTGTAGGCGCGTGCGGCCTACTGTGCTCGTGCTAATTGCCCAAATGGTGCAATTCCGTGATTCCGACACCGACGCAGCGCGACGGCGGCGGCGGCAGCGGCTTTCGTGTTTCCAGCTAGATAGTTCCCTTTCATTCGCATAAATTCCCACGTCATTTCTTTCTGATTTGCCTAAGCGCGAGCCCGCGCCCCTTCGCGCCCCTCTCTCGCCCGTTCTACGCTCCGCGCGTCGTCTTCGCGTTCCACTTCGAATCGATTCTATCTGCACCGAAAAATACCGCTCGTTCCGTCGGACGGTATTGCGATCGCCGCGTTATCCTAAATAGACGAAGCGAGAAATCCCGACGAACGCGCGTTACGAAACCCCGGCCGATTTAAGACCTCGTTCTTTATAACAGCCATCGAGCGCCGATCGGCCTCGTGGCCCGCAGCGCACCGTGCATTTAAGCCGGTGCACCGAAACACCTACAGCTTCCTGTGCAACCCGCTAGAAAATTCTGCCCTTCGCGCGGCTAATGATCGGCTTTTAAAGGAGAGACACGACGCGACGCGGCGCGCGACGTCCCATCCACTTTCGCTTTTTCTGCTCGTACGCACGGCTATATTATTAATCGTTTCTGGTTCGTTTGTCCTGAAAACGAGCTCTTCCTGCGGCCCAGTGGTCCCGATGCGCGGGCTGCGTCGCCGGGGTCCGCCGTGTTCCACTTGTCTCAGTCATCGTCGTCGTCATCATCGTTGTCGTTGTCGTTGTCCTTATCGTCGTCGTCGTTGTTGTGCTCGTACTCGTCCTCGGTCACGTCGTTCGGTCTCGTCTCCCAACATCGACCGGGTCGACGAGGCGAGGGGAGGCCGGAGCCGGAGCGCGCGACGCTTCAGGAGCGATGACACAATCGAGAAAATGCTACCGTTATTACGTGCCTCGGATGGTACCTCCTCTCCTTCCTCTCTTTGGTCGCGGCACACGCTCCGGGATTATGCAAACGGCACGGCACGGCACTTTGAAACCCGCCGCAACGCCGCGCCGGCTGCCTTTTCATCGTCGAACCTTCCAGCGCGATTGTTACGGTTTCCTTTCGAAAACTCTGACCCGCCGATAAATAGACCGGCTAATTACGCCACGGTGAACTTTCCTAGCGCAAAGAAACGTATCTGTCTCTCTCTCTCTCTCTCTCTCACTCTCTTTCTATGTGTGTGACTCACGCCGCGTTGCGGGACGAGAAAAATAGAAACGAATGCGAAAAAACGGACAGCCTGAAATCCCCCCCCCCCCAACTAACGGATAACGAACCGTTGTCCTGCCGTTCCCATTGGTTTTTACGCGATTAACCGCGGAATCGGTCACCCGGTTCGGTTGCCGGACCCCGCCAAGGACCCGTCGCGCAGCGGATTCGCGTTCCTTGAGTTTCACCTTTGCGCGCAGCTAATCGTGGGACAGATCTACGGAAAGACATTGCTCGAGCAGCACGTGTGCGCGCGTTTCGTCAATTCGGCCGTTCGGGGAGCCTGGCTTCGAGGCGGTGCTTCCGGCGCTTCGCACTTGCCTGCCACAATTGTTTCCGCCCTAGTTCACCATTACGTCACCTCGACATTGTTTCGTTTCGTTATTTTCGTTTTCAGGCCCATCGTAGCATGTCAGCTCCCCCTCGCTCGTCTCGCCGCCCCCCGCCGACCGACGACTCCGTTCCCCTTTATGCTCGCATCGCGGCCCGCACGAGATACGGAATACCAACAATGCTGCTACCAATTCGACCGCGAATACAGCTCCGAATATGTACATACGCCGGTATTAATTGCTCGGCATCTGTCCCTTTCGATGTCTCAAGTTCATCCGTGATACAATTTCTATTATCTGCGTGACGCGATCACGCGCGTTATCGAGCTACAGAACTACGTTACACTCGCTCGTGTCGCGGTTTTGGCTGTTGTGTGTTAATTGAGTGGTAAATAATTGAGTGTTCACTCTGGGGAACTGTCAAAGGGTCTTACCTATAGTCTTACTTATAGTCTACTAGACTTACTTATAGTCTATAGAACTAGACTATAGTCTTATCTATAGTCTATAGAACTAGACTGTAGTCTTACCTATAGTCCATAGAACTAGACTATAGCCTTACCTATAGTCCATAGAACTAGACTATAGTCTTACCTATAGTCTAGAGAACTAGATTATAGTCTTACCTATAGTCTATAGAACTAGATTATAGTCTTACCTATAGTCTATAGAACTAGACTATAGTCTATAGAACTAGTCTATAGAACTAGACTATAGTCTATAGAACTAGTCTATAGAACTAGACTATAGTCTATAGAACTAGTCTATAGTCTTACCTATAGTCTATAGAACTAGACTATAGTCTTACCTATAGTCTATAGAACTATACTATAGTCTTACCTATAGTCTATAGAACTAGACTATAGTCTTATTTATAGTCTACAGGGTGTCCCAAGAATGTTTCTCAATCCGGAAATGGCAGGTTCCTCGGATCATTTGAAGCAACTTCTTTCTTTACAAAAATTTTCTCCGAGGCACCGTTAACGAGTTATTAACGAAAAACAGTAACCAATAAGAATCGAGTACGGCTCACTCCGAGGCGAGGCGGTCCAGCCAACCAGCGCACGATGCCCGGTTCCGCTCATTGGTTCGGTCGTCTTGCGCCAGCCGAGCTCGCCTCTCATTGGTCACTGTTTTTCGTTAATAACTCGTTAACGGTGCCTCGGAGAAAATTTCTGTAAAGGAGAAAGTTGCTTCAAATGACCCGAGGAACCCGCCACTTCCGGATTACGAGACATTGTTGGGATCAAGTATCAGGTATAGAAGGTATAGGTAAAACTATACCTTCAGGTTCTGGCTGTTGTGTGTTAATTGAGGTTAAATAATTGAGTGTTCACTCTGAGAAACTAGAAAAAAGCTCATAAGCTACCTTCTCAGGTATAGAAGGTATAAACTCTTTGACAGTTCCAGAGAGAGAGAGAGAGAGAGAGAGAGAGAGAGAGAGAGAGAGAGAGAGAGAGAGAGAGAGAAGAGGGAGAGAGTGAACACTCAATTATTACTTATATCTACACCTTCAGGTATATAAGGTATAGGTAAGACAGTTCCCCACAGTAAACACTCAATTATTAACTTCAGGTATAGGTAACTAGGGTACTCGTAACTAGAGGTACTATACCTTCAGCTAATAAAACTTTCTCGAAATCTCAATAAATACTTTGCTGTTCACTGGATGAATTCTTAAGCAGACCACTTATTTTCCGATAAGTTCCTTGTAAAATATCAATTATAGTCATTATTACTCCTCGGATTCACCGTTAAGTCTGTCAGTGTGATTTCTTCGTACAATAAAATTAAACACACTTTGATCGCCGGCAGTTCCAGCGTTAACCTGCAAGTAGCAACTTGCAACAAAAGACTAACAGTGGCGCGTTGGAACGATTTCGAGCAATTACGTCACGTCGCAGGATCAGGATCGTACATCTATTAGAACTGTATGTCGCTATACTTTCAAATTCGTGGACACCGATGCCTGGCTAGCTTCTCGCAATAATTGTCCATCGTTCCAACTAAACGCGATTGCTTTCGGAAGTTCGGTTGACACGCATGCCTAGTCAAACGTTTAACCTCGGCCACGAAGCATTTCGTGAAAGCGTTCAGTGTTTCTCAGCTTTACGAAACTGCGGAAAAGGCCGCCTCTGGCAACCAGCGAACACGCGGAAAAAGTGACACAAAGAAGGGGAGATATTCGTTCGAGAACATTTTCCAATGGATCTCGACGCGTTCCTCCCGAACGACCGCGCCACTTCGCAGAAAGTGGCGCTTCGTTCACCGAAATCCGCGCGTTCGTTTGATCGAATGTACCTTTCCGTTGGTAGGATCAAGCACGAGGGGAACTCACCTTGCAACCCTCGCAGGTGAACGCGCCGAAGTGGAAGCCGGCCGCGGGCTCGCCGCACACCTTGCACTGTTGGTTCATCTGCAACAGAAGATAATGGCTTTGTTTGAATTCGTTCTGCGGCGATATTAGGCTCGTTATCTGGGATTCGTGTCGGCGGCGTTCTCCAAGGATTCGTCATTCGCCGGGACGATTATGAGCTTCCGTTCCGGTGAGTGACGAAACCGAGGGAAAAGAAAAATGCGCATGCGCGCGCGCGCGCGACGTCGCGTAACGTCCAGGCATATTTCTACGGTTCGACAGAATCACAATGCAGGCGTTATCGTGCGGCCAGAACACCGATCGCGTGATTGGGAAAGAGAAGAAGCCCGTTGTGCAATGCCGGCGGTACGCGCGAATCGCTGGATCGTGGCAAAGCGGTGCGTGTTACGTTCAACGAGCGGAAAACCCTCGGTGCACTTGCTTCGTCCCTCTCTTTCCGACCGATTCCTTTCGCCTTCTTTGGCCGCTCGTCCGGAAAACGGATCGCGTTCTCGTTTTCACACCTTGCCGATTCCATTCCGCCCTCCTTGTTACGTGCTACAAAGATCTCGAGCATCGGGGAAGGGAAGATAGGGCGGCCGCGCAGCGCAGCGTCGCGCCGCGCCGGCGACGCGGAGGTCCGATCGCTCGTGAAACTACTCGACGATACAGTTTTTACGACCGCCTCTGCATCGAGAATTCTAATGAAGCCCGGGAATATGGGACAATAGTACTGACCCACATACATAGCCCGAGGGTACGCCGTGTCACCTGCGGCGACTTTCATACATGACGGACTGTCGCTAAATGGGAAAGTAAATCTCAGCTAATGGAAGAGACATCGATTGTTTGATCAACGGAGTCTCTCTTTCCTGACCTACACCCCACAGTCGTTGACTCTTCTCATTCGCGGACGCTCCGTGCCTCGGCGTGCCTACGCATACTTTTAATTCCACGTTCGATTCTTTTTTCCCTAAGCGGCCTCCCCTTTCCCCCGCCGCTCTTCGGGTTCGCGGCCGCTTATGGCGGCACCATGCCGTAGCCGACGAAATTTCTTACTCTATATTCGCTTATTCAATAACGCACAGTGGTACAATGAACAGTTTATACATGGTTACTCGATGGAGTGTTTATCATTGGGTCACATCTGAAGATATTAGAAAACAATGCATCACACTAACGGGAAGATTCCCAAGAGGAGAAGTTTAATTCGACGTTGATTCGGATCTACGAATCCTACCGTACCTCTATATTTCCTTTGCAAACAGTAAAACTCTGATGTTTTGCGAGTAAAGTAAATTATCAACTCCTTTTTATATTCTTATGAAAATACTCGTAACAGAGTTGCGACGAATATTTCGTAATATTCCAAGTTCAATCGAGTAATGTACAGGTTGTTGTCTTCGAATCATAAGATTTGCGATCAACGTAATACTTTAGTAAAGATAAAAACATCTTACTGAAATTGCATCTGCTACAGAGATATCATCGTTGCTTAGAAAATTGTCCAAGGTGTTGAAAACGCTGCATCCGTCAAAGTCCGACGATCCTCGAAGAAGAAGAAGACTCGAATTCTTCGAGCAGAAAGAACTTTGCTCCGGAGTACGTCCAGGTTAGAATTGATTGTCTAAACCTGTCGGTGACTTCTCCGTGCACGTAGAAGTCGCCGCCGAGCGAGCAACGCTCCTCGACTTCCTGTCGCAGACTTTCATGTCCGCGTGGCATTAGGCGAATCGTAAACAGACCGGGTAACGCGTCGAAATTTTCGTTGGTCGTTCCGGGCGAAGATGAGGAAAGTCGAGCGGGATTATGCCAGAGCGTTATTGCTTCAACGTTCTTTTCGAATCCAGCGGAAAAACTGGCGTATCCGTGGCGATGTGGCAATCGTCGCGGTTTGCTTGGTGGACCTCGACGATTGCTCCGACGCGGCGCGAAATCGAGCGAGCAAGCCGAGCGAGCAAGCCGAGCGAGCAAGCTTATTGTGCGCGAGCGAGCGAGCGAGGCGACCAGCTTCGGAGGAAAGAGAGAGCGCGCCGGTTAATTGAATTTAAATGACGACGTATTCTCGTTAAATACTGCCTGCGGGCCCGGTTGATATTTGAAGTGGGGGAGAGAGGATCGGAGCGCGTCTCTCCCTGTTGCGTCTGGTTTGGGCTCGGCCCAGAGGGATTGTTCTGCGCTATTAATTACCGATAGATGCTGGCGAATCAATAGTCACTGGTAACGCTCGACGCTCGACGCTCGACGCTCGACGCTCGACGCTCGACGGCGACGAGGACGAAGATGACGACGCGATGGTGCGCGCCCGAGGTATCGCAACCTGCACTGATTGCAGGTGTGCATCCGGTGAGCCATTCAGGGGGTGCCTGCATACTCGAGCGTTTCACGTCGATGCACGGTTGCAACGTGCTTTAAGCCATATTGTTACGGTTGCGTGTCGCAACGGCCCCGCGACCGTTGATACCGGCGAGTTTACCGGCTTAATAGAATCGACGACGCGCAAAAGAATGATAGATGATTCAATGTTCCCCGCTAATAAATGACTTTTAATTACGGCCTCTCCGCGGGCACAATAAAACGGTTGATTAATTAACCCCGCGCCGCGCTCGTTCGCGCCGACGGACCGTGTTTAGGAGTTACTTAACGGAGTCGCTGCCTCCGCGGGGTCGCTAATGATCGTAAAATATTGGGACGATAATTATTTCTAATAAATCCCGCGATTCCTGCGACTATTCCGCCGATCGATCATCGAGGAAGAAAAGTGAATACCCCGTGGAGAAAGTCGCGGATCCTCCGGGCAAACGTCTCGATTCCGATCGCGCCTCACCGCCACGAAAGCTGAACAATAATCACCGGGGACCCGATACATTTGCCTAGGATTTCCGCGCTAACAACAAGCCGGGGAAACGGTCTAGCTAACAATCATCGTCGCCAAGACCGCCGTGAGGATCGACCGCCGGATTATCAACGGGCTCGCGCGATTGTTGCGATCGTTGCGATTGTTGCGCTAGCCGGTCGGAACCGTGTGAATCGTAACGACTCCCTGCTAACGGCTCGTTACTTTCGATCGCGCCGATCGGCAATCCCCCGCCGACACTCTTCGATCATCGTCGATTCCACGGAAAGACACTCGGCGGGACGCGAAGGTGCAACCGGCGAGCACGTTCCACCGTTCAAAGGGATCAATCCGAGTTCCTACGTTCCCGCTCGACGCGGCGATTGTCCTCCTTTCTAGAGCTGACCTTCTCGATAAAGACACTTACCGCTCTTGATCTTCCGCTTTCAGAAAAGAATGGCACCGATCGGCGATGATCCCGTGCCGCGCTGAACTGTGTTCCCCACGAGACACCCGTGAACGTTAACTTCGGAGAGGCACCCGCGCGTCGAATTAGCGGATTCTTTCTTCGTTTGCATGCGCGTGAAAGTCGCGCGTTTCGTCTCTCACGGCGGAACTATTTTAAATGACCGACGCCTCGTTACTTTCGTCGCGGCACCGGGAAAACAAGACGCCACTAGAATTATTCCCTCGCGACGTTTTTTTTTCCTTTTTTTTCTTCTTTTTCGCCTAGCGACTTATTTACGCCCGCGGAATCGTCACTGCTTCCGCTTTTCGTTTACGACTGAACGCTAACCGCCGTTCACGGGACTCTTCTGCCGGGGGTTGTTAAAAAGTGCCATTCAGTTTTTTCGCCAATCAAGCTCTCCGATTTTTAACGGGGACGCCCCCGAGACCAGATTGTAAAGTAAGAAAGGTCTTCTTCACCGAGCTTAGCACAACACCGTTACGCACCTTTCTATCGGTGAAAATAGCTCTCTGTATACTTCGAGAGCAGTAAAGCTCTGGACGTTCCCGGTTCGATCGGATCGGCAGGGTATGCCGTGCACGGTCAACTTTTTTAGTGCCTGTTGCCAGCTGCAATTACGGGGATAGTTCGTAGGAAAAAGTGGTGGTGGTGGTCGTCTGGGCAATATTCCAGATGTTATATTGCTTTGACACCTCGACCAAAACGTGGGAACAAAACATCGGGGATGCCCGTCGTTGCGAAGGCAAATAAATTTTTTAAAACGAGGCCCGCACCAGTCCGAGCACCCGGCACCCTTCGTGGGGCTCATCTTCGCAAAGTAACCGCGATCCAGTTAGCAGAGAGCAGCTTCCGCTCTTTCGAAACGGAGCGCCGTTCCGCAACGCGCACTCCGGCGATCGGCCTTCGCGCGATACAACGTGGACCGTTTGTTTCCGATGCTATTATTCCATCGCTCCTCGATAACCCGATTCAGATTCGTATCTAACGATCGCGCAACGCGTCGAACACGCTCGAAATGGGAACGCGACGGCTGCGTTTCCCGCACAGCCGATCCACATATTCACGCATGTTCAGGTTGGAAAAATCGCGTCACGCTGCGTTTTCCAACGGATCGTTTATTCGCCTCGGCATCGAATGCAAATCTGCGCGCCGCGGAATCCATTTCGCAACGGATTCACGCCGCTGCATCATCTCGTCGCGTCGCCGACAATATTCTGTCCGTTATCGTCGCGATCGCGACAGATACGGGTCTGCGCCGATCGGTGCCAATTATATTAAATAATTAAGCCTAGTCACGACGACGGCCGTAGAGGTAAGCGAAAGTCGCAGCGTTATCGCGGATTTCTGAACGATATCGTCAGAATCTTTGGACGCACTGCGACGCGTTTCGCTTCGCGACACGACCAACGACAAAGAAATCGGTCGGCTAGACGCGCTCAAATTACGAAACGCACGCGTCCTTCGCCGCTTCTGCTCGCTCGTAGGTGTGCACAGCGAATCAGCTCTGTTTAGTCGACGTAACGAACGTTGCACGACGGAGAGGCTGGTGCCGATGATAAATGCATTATCAGTCGCGGTTAACGCACTATCACTTAACGACGAACGACACCGCGTTACTTAATTCGCGACGCGATGCGACGTTAATTGACAAATTGAATCGCGAAAAATTCTGAGACCGTCTTAAATCTCGGGCGTACCTTGACAGTAAGAACGTTCACGTTTCCCGGGCAGTCCTCAACGGCGGTATCAATGGTGGTCGGTATACATCAAAAGCGGCACACTATCCAACACTTCGTCACCATATTGTGTTTCGTAACTGTCGCATCCAGATTCGTGACACACTGATCGATCGGCCCCAGCCACCGTAGCGTCGGCTGCCAATTTTTGGGAAGTCCGCGCGAGATCGAGCGATCACTGACGAACGGTAATCACGATCACTTGGTCCCAATCACAAATCTCCGGCGAGCGTTTTCACTGTTCGGCGCGTGGCACGAGGCTCGGCATGGCGCTGCGCGGGAAAATCGGCGGTGCGGTTTCTGGCGGTGCACCGATTCTGGATCGCTTTGCGAACGAAACCGAACCCGCACCCGTTGTCTCTTTGGTATCCTTGGAAGAGAAGCAACCGGGCGGTCCGAACGCTTTTGTCAGCTGTTTAAAGAACACTAACCGGGAAAAGTCCAACGATATTTCTCGACTCCGACCGGATAACGGAAGCAGATGTGACAGAAGAAGCGAAACATGGAGAAGATTCTTGACGCCACGATGACCGTTAGGTGAATGACTTTGGAAGGCGAGGGTGTCCACGTCGATTCTTGAATCAGCCCCCACCTCTCCGATTATTTTCTGCGGTCCCACTTCGTTCGTTCGCTCGATCGGTCGGTCGCGCGTTCGTTCGTTCGTTCGTTCGCTCGTTCGCTCGCCAGCTAGGCTCGCGCGCTCTCGTAAGTATACTTCGAATGGGCCTTATGGGCACACTGTGCGTCGGATCAGCGGAGAAGCGTGCAGGGTCCATCCGCGGCACAGGTGGGCTGTGGGTCCTGTCGTACCTTTGGTGGGGGGTCCTGCCGGACGGCCAGAGGGATCCTCGCGGGCCCCGAGGAAGGGGTACAAGGGAGGGGCCTGAACACGGTACCCTCTCTTCGCCTCTCGGCCTCCTCCTCTGCCCGGACCTCCTACCCTCGACGATCTCGTGGACCTACGAGACACGGGTTTGCACGCTGACGGTGTCGATAAGGATCCTGCGGTTTCGAGGACCTTTTCTTTACCCCCCTCCTGGCAGCCACAAGCTAACGCTGCCCCGAATCGACGGTAGGATCTTTGTGCGGTAGCAAGTATCCAATACTTTTTTATGATCGTACCCGATTCAAGAATCGCTTACGATTCTTTTCGACGGGATTAGTCGGAACATGGAAAGACCCGAGGTGCATCGGCCGGGCCTCTTTGTATGGACCACGGCTAATCTCTGTTTCTGTTCTTTCAAGCACTGGTAAAATAGTGGTCTGGAGAGGATAACAGAAGCTATGGGGTGCGCAATTCCTGAGAAGTGTTTGACTTAAAGGAGATTTTCATGAACGATACACTTGGATACAAGAAATTACACCGTGTCCGCTGTTTGCGGAGACGGACTCTTTATTGTTGCATTGCATAATGAGACAACGATTGTTATAAATAGAAACCAGAGAGAAATTTTATCCGATTTTGCAAATTATAAAATCTTTCAACGTAGATAATTTAGTTACTAATTTAACCATAACTGACTCATAGTAACCCGATGGTATGATCCACAAACCCTTTTCATTTTGCTTAAATACTTGTACAAGGTAAAGGTTTTTACACAACGTACAAGGTTTTTTCGGGTAGGGTACCATGATGGATTTTATTGCAACCTAAAGGTGTTGCGGATGCCAACTGTTTCACAAATCGGGTCAATGAGAAAATTGAAGTACACGCGTATTTTTTTTTTTACAACCGGCTGTTACGTAACAGTGTTTGTACAAGTATCTTTGCATCTGTTTAATACTGTATCTTTGTATCTGTTTTTTTTAGTGCATTGTTTGTGCTACTGTTCCAAGTCGGGTACACAATCGAGCGGTGTTGCATAATAGGTACATTTACCTTGCATTCCGTTATTGAAACCATTTTCCTCGTAGATAGATCAAGATAGCGGAGGCCTGGTCACCAAATTTGTTCCGGGCAATTGCATTCCGTAAGTACAAAAGGAATTAAACCCAATAATCGATCAATCTCGCGTGCTCGCGCGCCATCGGCGATCAGGCTTTTCGCTAAGTACGGATTGTTTAGTATTACTCACAGCACAGATCAGTGCTAAAATTAGTTTAAAGAAATATACCCCATACTTGTGCCGAGTAACACAGTTCTCGCTGCGTGTCCTTGAAGATCCAACCACGGCTGCTCGTAGATCATAGAGATCTTAATGATCGATAACAGCTTTGGGGTTTGTGTTGGTGATATATGAAAGCATGTTCCAGGCATTCCTCGTAGCCTTTCATTTATTCTATTTTAGCTACACGAAATGTAGCTAGAGTTCCATGATGAATGGAAATGTACGTGTTTCGAAAATCGGAGTTATCGACGGGCGTGCCGTAGCCAGAAGACATTTTCGGCCGGGGCCAATTAGTGACCGCGCGCGCGTTCGGTTCGGCACGCGGTAAAACCGCATTGAACAAAACACGCATAATAAAACGATAATCGTGGCTCTTTGCATTCGTGCTGGTCATTAATGTCGTACCTAATTTTATTTCACCTAACGATTACACGTTAACTTCTGCGCAGCTTATTTTTCTAACGTTTGCGAAAATTTCCGAAATAATTTCATAACATAGAAAATGATATCGTAGAATTTAGACACGAACACGGTAACGGTGTTCCAGGTTAAATTTGTCTGCACACCGATCTCTTCTTGCGCGTTGCAAGGTAATCGCGAACAAAAAATTTCGATAAAAAAGTGTTTCAGTAAATTTTGTACGGAATGTTGCAAGGATCCCAGCGTGACACCTCGCGGCCGAAGGAAACTGGACACCGTCGCGTTGTTGATTAACATATCCCGTATTTACGAGCACCCGGGACATATCAATTGGCAACATTGTTTTTACACGTAGAGTTATGCACATTTCGAACACGCATATGTGTAGTTCATGGCCGGGGCGCGTTATCGTTGAAACATAATTTAAACACATCGTTCTGCCGAGATTAATGCTCGCTGCAAGCTTCGGAACGGATTGTAATATACTCTTTTAAAACCGCCTTTAATGACATATGAGAGTTTAATAAAAACCATACAGGTAGGAGCTGGTAACAGAGCCGTGGCCGGCTATTGTGTCGGGAACAAAACGACATATGATCTTAATCGTTCCCGGGAATGTTTCGTTGCGATTTCAAGAAAAACTCATCGCACAACTCATTAGTGAAGATTCTTTACGATTGTGGATCGAAGGCATATGCTGCGTTGTTGAAAGAGGTAATGAACAATGCTTTGACGACAATAACTGAGCATTAGTGTGTCTGGTAATGAAGAGGACATCGTACAATGACAATAGTGGTCGTCGAATCGCTTAACCAGGCCCTGGGCCTTTTATGAATGAACTTAAACGTTTAGGGACTTTGATCTCTGGATCTGACTGAAGATAGTGTAAAGATGCACCGTTATAAGCTATATCGCAAGCTTTATAAGATTATCACGAGCATTGTATCCCATGTTTGCGACACGTCATATACCGACCAATTTAACCAAGTGGTCGGCATTAACGAATCAAGTGTCGCATAAGAAAACTGCAGGAAGAGTGAAGGAAACAGATTTACGCATAGATACAACGCGTAGATACAATGGGTCGGTCAAAAGATATTCATGGTTTCGTCCTCGCAATGGGGAAAAGTAGAATAATATGGTTGCACTGGTTGCGAGCGTGTCGTGTAGCGTTTTATCACGAATAACAATGTCTATCAACGTTAGCACGGCACCGATTCCGCGTGAAAAATCGCGGATCACGCTTTCATTTCACCGGCCAGATACATCTTCCAGTAGGAAAGAGGACTGTTAGCCTCGAGGGGGGTAATTAGCCCCTATCCTAATTCGTTTGGATCGTCGAGGGATCGTATAAACGGCGATGCACGCGAGAAGCTGAGACCTCGGCCGTGTCAGGCCGGCCGTAATCACGCCGTTGCGATGAAAAGTAATTGCGATCTTGCCGACCTCTCCTGCAACTTTGTACCGAGGGGGGGCCCCCCCGGACGATCCCGACCCGGAGGAGGATCCATCCTGCTGGCGGAGCAGAGAGATTCATGCGGGAGAGCCGCGCTAATCACGAATGCAACGTTTGTCCCACAGGTGGCGCCACGTGCACCAACTCCGAACTGATCGCGATCCCCGGCCCCCATTCAAACGAGCTAATTAACGCTTTTTCTTTCTGTCGGGCCGATCGGGTTTCTTCCCAGGCTCCCGGGGAATTCTCAATGGCGGGACAAAAACCGTGACGTCGATACGCCGTCGAGAGCCGATCAATTATAGCCTAAACGAGCCTCCCGCCGCAGCGCTTTCGCGCTTTTTTACTGCTGTCGAACTTTCGCGTCCTGGGTTCGATCGGTTAATCGATCGTGCGATTATTTTCGTACGGTTTCGACCGCGCTCGTTTGTATCGATCCGCGGATTTATTTCGCGAGCGATACGCTTATCGGCTGAATAGATAATGCTTTTAAAAAATATTGCAATTAACGAGCGACGATAAGCTATCGCGGATTAATGCGATCGGTCGATTTCTGCAAACTTAAGGAAGACTTCAACAAGTCGGCTCGTTGGTCTAGGGGTATGATTCTCGCTTCGGGTGCGAGAGGTCCCGGGTTCAAATCCCGGACGAGCCCGTGGAATTTCCTTTACTTTTACTTTTTACACGCGCACACTTTCACGCAACCGAAATTTCGACTGCCCTGACTGCGATGCCAAGGTTCTCGAAGATCGAGGCTCCTCTATGTTGTTCCTAACGGTACACATTCGTTGTTATGTTGACCTCTCTGATCATCGTCCTCATCGTTCGCTTTTTTTTACTTTCGTTTGGACAATTACGACACGCCGAAAACTTCTTTCTTCCACTGAATCGTCTCGCTCGATAACGCGGTCTAACATTGGCGGGTATTTCGGTCGCTGTGAAGGTTACTTCGTATGATTAATCTGAGAGTAATACCTTGTTTTGGAAGCGTCGAACACGTAGGTCTCGAGACTGTAACAATTGAGCTCCTCGATCGACGGATGGCAGAAGCCCAAAATTACGAAACATGGATTTTCTGTAGAAATGTGAAGTATAGGGAATTCTTGTTTTATTTAACACATTATCTTGTGTTTACCTTCTTTAATGTTAACACAAAATAAGAGTTAATTTTACAGCATAAATAAAGCGGCTATGAAAATATCTTATGGTGGCATAAGTCCAATTTTTATTCGATAGACCGTGCGGACTTATTCTACTAATATGTTCGACTGTATTGAACAAGATTGTAATATATAGATAGCGTTGCCTCTGTTAAAATTAGTTCAAATTGATGATATCATAGCGGAGGTTATAGAACTAAATAAAGCAACTATGAAAATATCTTATGGTGGCATAAGTCCAATTTCTATACTGCAGACCGTGTGGACTTATTCTACTGATATATTCGACTGTATTGAACAAGACTGTAATATATAGATAGCGTTACCTCTGTTAAAATTAGTTCAAACTGATGATATCATAGCGGAGGTTATAGAACTAAATAAAGCAACTATGAAAATATCTTATGGTGGCATAAGTCCAATTTCTATACTGCAGACCGTGCGGACTTATTCTACTGATATGTTCGACTGTATTGAACAAGATTGTAATATATAGATAGCGTTGCCTCTGTTAAAATTAGTTCAAATTGATGATATCATAGCGGAGGTTATAGAACTAAATAAAGCAACTATGAAAATATCTTATGGTGGCATAAGTCCAATTTCTATACTGCAGACCGTGTGGACTTATTCTACTGATATATTCGACTGTATTGAACAAGACTGTAATATATAGATAGCGTTACCTCTGTTAAAATTAGTTCAAACTGATGATATTATAGCGGAGGTTATAGAACTAAATAAAGCAACTACGAAAATATCTTATAGTGGCATAAGTCCAATTTTTATTCGACAGACCATGTCGACTTATTCTACTGATATATTCGACTATATTGGACAAAACTGTAATATATAAATAATAGCGTTGCCTCTGTTAAAATTAGTTCAAATTGATAATATTGTAGCGGAGGTTATAGAACTAAATAAAGCAACTATGAAAATATCTTATGGTGGCATAAGTTCAATTTCTATTGTACAGGCCATGTCGACTTATTCTACTGATATATTCGACTGTACTACACAAAATCGTAATATATAAATAGCGTTGCAACATATATTTGTACATATAGTTTACAGTAATCTTGTAGTATATTCTTGAAAATAACTTTTGCGTGACTTATGTTTATTGATATATTATTTGACGTGTGGCGTAAGTAATATTTTTTACAAAGAAATGATACCACATTTCAGTGCAACAGTGGCCCTTCAAATCGCTACAGTACATAAATTGTTAAAAACTGTATCGACCACTGTGTCAATGATATCAGAAAACACGCGAGAACAGCTGTTCACCAAAACGCAAAATCATTTTGAAAAAAACACCACTCGGGCAGAGGGCAAACGAAGAAATCATCAGCACCTTTTAATCATTAAACTACAAGCAACGTCTTCCGCAGGTTCGGACGCGGTGCAGGACAATGGGTGGACGGTGCTGAAAGTGTAGGTCATACGTAGAGAAAAATAAATTAACGACCTGGCCCTAATTGCACGTTCAAAATTTTATGGCCGACCCGTCGTACACACACGTGAAGCCTACAGGAGTACGAACAGGCTGCTGGAGGGAGGCGCGGGGAGGTGGGGCTGTAATTGCTTCGAACGTGTTCTCGTCCTCGATAAAAAATCAGACCGAAATGGTGCCTTTATTAATTACGTATTACTTAATCACCCGGCCGAAAAACAGGCGTAAAGAATGAAAGCGCATCCTGGTTTCTTCCGTCGGTGTTTCGCTCGGTCGACGAAAGAGCGAACGAGCATCGTCTGGGCCGCGATTGTAAACGACGCGTGTCATGGCCCCGATTGTCCCATACATTTTTGGCCAAACGTTCACTTTTAGAAGCGACGATGGCAACTTTTACCGCGCGCACTTTATACGTCTGCGTTGCGTAAACGCGCGCGCGGACGTTTTTTCTCCGCGCGTCTGCCTGTCAAATGTCGAAACATTTTCGCCCCGAATTAACTACGATTGTAAGGATTCGCGGGGTCTACGGTGCACAATAGCGACGGCTTCGAGGCTGTTCTCCGAGAATTGTTTATACAGCAAATAAAACTGGGGAACCGTGGATCGTTACAAAAGGCACGTTGCAAAATCATGCACGGACTCTCCATTATGTTGCCATCGATGGCCGTGCCCTCTTATCTCACGCAACGACCGCGCGCGCCAAGTTTATCGTTCGGTCGAAGAAGAGTTAAACGGGAATTAGATCTTTCTTTTTTTTGCAGTGGTAGCTTAGTGCCCGTGTTTCTCGTAAAACCTCGATCTCGCCGATTTTATCGTCGCGCCGGTGTTTACCGGCCGCCGAATCGACGGTCATAATGGACCGACCTTCATAAAAATCCTTCGATCTTTGCTCGTATACGGCAATAAAACGAGTTTCGGGGACGCTGTACGTTTATTTCCGTCACTACGTCAGAGAAAGGATCGTCCCGATGGACACGCACCGGGACGCCGCGCGTTGATTATCTCGTGGACATCTGACACGCGATCGAGCCCAATCGGGATGGCAGATCGCGATGATTTTAGAACTCGCGTCATCGTTAACGGGTCTGCGGCCGATCACCGTCACGTTGCCTTAGCTCGCCTTTACGTCATTACCATTTTCCATGTACGTATTCCGAGAATACGTCTCTCGTATCTGTTACCAACGCTTTCCTTCACCCCCTACTTTGATACGAAGCCGGGCTAGCAAACATTCCAAACTGGATTTCAATGATTCACAATCGAAACATTTTATATGATACTTCTTTTTTTAACCGAATCAGTATTGATAACGAAGCAATTTATACAACCAAGGGTTAAAGAAGTTTGCTTCGTCCAACTCGAGAAATTAGAATTCAGAGTTTATTTTACACACTTCTCTCGTCCGTTCTTAATGATTATTATTCATAAAGGAAAGTAAAATGCAAAAAAACGTGCATACCGATGAAAATGATTTGTGCTGGGTGGCCACTGAATAACTGAATGATATAAAACGGAAATAACTTTCGCATACGCATGTTTTTTTTAATTTTTAGTACGTGTGAAAAATAACAACCCTAAAATGACCACGATTTCCCTCATTACAAATGTTAGAAATAAAAAAGATCAAAAATGAATTTGTTGTGACTTTTTCGAACTCTTTAGTGTTTCAGTTAGCCACCCTGTATTATTGTTGACCGTAAGGAACTTTTTAGTCTATATGAGGCACTATTCCCTCCTTTACACATTTAGAAAATGTTTATAGAAAATTCGAATTTGCACAAAAATCCGTAGTTTGCCAACGACAGTCAGGACAAACATTTTGAATCGTGACAAACACAAATATTATTTATTTCGCGAAATTCGAATACCTCCTCAACAATTTTTCCACTTGTGTAAAAAATGTGTCATCAATGACGTGAACGATAAAGCAAGGGGTTAAGGAAGTCACTGTCTAAATCGTGGATAGCTTCAATTTAAACTGCTTACGGTAGAGATTGGAAGAAATAAATAAGGATTGCAGTTTGAGATTTGCATTCGCGCTCGTATATCAATTAAGGTAGGGATTCCAACTTTGATGATTGATCGTCGCTGTTGGGAAGACGCACAGTGTCATTTCTCACTTCATTGTGTCCAAGTGATTCCTAGAGCTCTCTGCATAGAGCTCCTAGGATTCAAGGGAAAAATCCAAGCACGACCGCATGCTCATTATTACATGTGCTCGGGGAACTGCAGGTGCATCTGCACCTACGTGCGAGGGAGCCGCTTGTGGTCACTCAGTCGCTTCGCGGCCACCTCTTTCAATTACCCGGGTCAGCTCGAGGTCGATGTCGTTTATGCGCTTTTGAAGGCCCGGCAACTGGCGAGCAGATTATGCAGCGATAAAATATTGACGCGTTTACGTTAAACGTTTTTTCTTTTTTACCGACGCGAAAGCCTCCCTTTATCATGCTGCTGGAAACTGCGGCTCGCAGATTAACGTTCGGTCGCGGACCTAAGTGTTTCAGGTGTTCTAAAATTCCTGCGAAAATTTTTCGCCGATAACGAAATCTGTTTCCGTGTCATAAAATTGTCCGGTCACCTAATTGTCCGGACCATTTGAAAGAGAAATTTGTGAATTAATCTCAAGTGTCGTCTAACGTCATCAAATAACACAGAATCGAATTTTTTGAATACGTTCTGTATCAGCGTCATTGTAGGACTAAAATTGGCTTTAAAAACCTCAAACTTAATTAACGCTCTAAATGACGATGCATCGTTGTTGGCTACACTCGAAAAAATGTTGTTTCCCTAATGTTTCTATTAAATATCAGTTTTATTTCTTCTCTCCCTTTTGAAATTTTCTAATGATCAGGTTTTACAATATTTTCAGAATTTCTTTCCTCAACTTCTTACCTAAAATAAAACCGTCTTACCTAAACTGCATTAGTACACATATTTCGCTTGAGTATATACGACCTTTTTTACCGGCATTAAGACGACCCAGGCAATTTGGGTTGACCGATTCATTGCACAAAAGAACCGGCAAAAAAACGGTAGCCCATCACGAAAATTGAAAACCGCATTTTCACCGCTCCCATACAGATAAGCGGCCGCTTTTAGGAACCGACGGCGGCGGCTACTTTCATTATTTAGTGAGGCGGTCTCGCTAATCAGTACAGTCAACGTAGCACTCTAGTTTTTTGAATTTCTCGGCGTATACCGGGCGGTCGGCAAACAGGAAGCGTGGGTTGAAAGAAGCCGGCACAAGAAAAAAATGGTAAGAGGACGAGGTCGCGGATCGTTTCGCCAGATAACCGTTTCCTCGCGTTACTTTCACCCCGGGTCCTTCGCGGGCATTCCTCCGAGCAATATTGTGTCAGGAGTTTAATTAAAGATGGTTCAGGGAAAAGGATTCCCGTGGAAGTATCCGCGGGACGTAGCATAAAGGCCCATTCGCAGGTGAGCCTGCACGCTGGCCAGCCTCTAGAATCGCTTTGCGCAGGAACAGATTTTTCTCTGCTCGGATCCTGCACTGATCCTGTGCCGATCCCGCGCTCGCCACGAACTCGTTACGTTCGCTGCGTAAACGGACGTTAAAGCCCGCGTGTAATCACGCTCGCGAAAATTTCTCCGCTCGCTGCGAACCGGTCAAAGGAGCACCGACACCGACGTCGAGCAGGATGTTCGTTAAGCGAAATGTCCACGGGCGATCGACGGGAAACAAACACGAGCGAGAGCTAATTTGGCGGGCTCGCGATGTCCCGGGGGTAATCCGGCCGGGGTTCACATTCGCGGAAAGCCACCATCTGTCGATCTCGTTGATTTGTTTAACGCTAGGTCATTGCACCGAGTAGCGTCGCGGAGGTTTCACTTGGATATCGGTGTTTACGAAAATGTTCGCGAATTGTTCGCGATAATTCTTCTGAACAGCTTATTCTATTTGTTAAAGAGAGAGAGAGAGAGAGAGAGAGAGAGAGAGAGAGAGAGCTCAATATCATATATGTTAATTTTGTCATTTTTATTTTATCAACATTTGGACGGTCTTCGTATAAAGTAACGTTAAAAGTTTTCATGCTCGCTTTTGAATGTTTCCATGGAATGGAAAGAAATTATTCGGAATAAGCACGGCTAGTCATTAATATTTATTTACCTCTTGCCGTACTGTTTTCTCCACGGTTATAATGATTAGAACTTTTTCGATTCTAATCATTTCTTAGAAGTAAGAGGAATGTTTATTGCGCGTTAGATTTACTTGAATGCTTAAATATTGACGACGAGAGAACAGAATTTTATTTCGACCTAAAAGGGATAGAATAATATTCATACTCAACAGGTTATTACTAAAAATCTTCGTTACGAGTCCGACAAGGGGTTAATTGGTTCAATTATAATTTTAGGAAACTATTTTTGAATATTTTGGTCATCTTCGAATTCTAATTAATCGTTTTAATGAATGATGGAGACCTATAATGTATCAATTCACAAATCACGTAAAATCAAAACGATTTACTTAATGATGTTACAATAAAAGTCAATTTATTACAGCTAGATTGTAGATTTTATGCACTTGCGACAAAAATAAACAAATACAATATAACCAAAAAATGAACTAAAAAAATATAGGATCATCAATGTCATATTCTCAGCTCATTAAAATAACTCAAAAAAAGAGATTTCTATACGATACCTGTTCCATGAAATTGATGTGAACAACCTTTATTTCGTACAAAGATCCGCAGTAAAATCATAGCAATATAAAAATTGACTTTCGGGTTTGTCGTTAACACGGCCGACGCGCCGATCCAAGTATAAAATAAATCGCTACGATTTCCCGGATGTTTTTGGGGCCGTTCGACCAGTCGAAGCCGTTAAAGAACGAACAAGTTTCCGTTACCGATTCGATAAAAACTGTCGGGATAATTGTTATTTTCCGTGGTTTCTCCTTATCCTAGCGCGGAGGTGCGTGGACGAGGTAATGTGGGAGAGGTCGGCGTAGGTCGGCTGGGGTCGCGCGCGAGCCACGCATGCCGGAATACAGGGTGCTCGTAAAGTCCCGATTAGAGGAGGCCGGAGGAGGCTGGCCGGCTCGTTCCTCGGTTTGCACGGTGTATGCATCCAGCCACCAACAGTCGATAGGATTCTCGGAGTTCCAGGTAATATCGAAGCGTCCGTCTTGGTACGCAGCGGAGGATCACGGTAACCGAGAGGATCGATACGCGGCCGGGGTTTCCAGCGTGGCGGGGACCCCGGGGTTAAACGTCGAACGTATCTCAACACCGGCCAGCCGAGTCGACGAACGCGCCTGTAATAAGTGTACGGGCCCTGGGACGACCGGCCAGTTTCGTGATTTACGCAAAGTAATCCCATTACGGGTCGCGTCGCTCGTTAACGTCACTCGACCGTCCCTTGGAGGTTCGACGTCGCTCGCGGGGTGAACGCACGTTATCCGAAACGAAATCTTGGCCAATCATACGAACAGACGTAACCAGTCAGGACGAATCACGGGAAAGCTCGAGTTATTTCCGAGTCGACTTTCTGTCTGCGAATTTCAGCAAACCCGACGTTCGTAATTGAGCAGTTGCTTGGACACCGTGTAGCTTGGGGTTTAGATAGAGCCCTTAAAAGTGAGCATAAAAGAGAGCGTTCAAGGACTGTTTTCATGTTTTCAACGCGGATAGCCGATAAAGAAATACGCGTTTTTCGGAAAATTACTTTCCACAAGTGTTTCGTCAAAATCGATGTATCTGGATTCGATATGTTCCTTTTTGTCAGGTTTTGCATTATACACTGAATTTAACGGTAATTAAATTGAAAGAATTTGCATATATTTTTTAAGCTCGTCGATATACATTCAAGACCATTATTCATCTAAAATCATTAAAATTTTCAACATAAATGCGGCACAGGTTTCTATTTTTCGATTGTTTCGAAATTTTACACACCACATTTTCTCACCAATTGTCACAATTTAAGAGAAGGGGGGGGGGTGTAATATAGAAAGAAAAATAAGAGATCGAAGAAGGAGTATCACCCTAAGGTACAATCAGCATTACGACAATCCGACATTTTTGATTTCTTCAAAAGGTCGTAGCCATTTCTTTTCTTATTTTATCATCGATGGGAGAATCAATTTCTTCTGGCAAATTCACCCTCGGAATCATCGATAATAATCATTGAGCCACACCACAGAAAGTAGCTTTGACTTAAGAAGGGTTGGAATTGAGAGGTGGTAGCAGATTATCGCAGCATCTTTTCCGTGCGCGTCGATATATGGTATGGCAACTCGCAGTGGCGCCTATGTGTCCGCCGTTCAAGTGCAAGAAGTTCAGTTTCTATTCTGGAATTAGCCGCAGCCTAAAGAAGGATATTTAAATGTATCGTAAACCACCTGAGACCAATTAAGGGATGACTTCCACGCCAGAGGATTGCACCGTGCGAAGAAAAAACGAGCTGTTAGAAAGAAATGGTACGGCACTTCCAGAAGCGATAAATCTCGCGATCTTCGCTGACACTCCGCGTTCCCGAACGACACCGGGCGAAAGCGGTCGAAAAAAAAACTGCTAGCTAGGTGGCCGAAGAGCGACCGCGCAGTATTAATTTGTACTTTCTTTCCCATAATTGTCGAACGATTCGAATACATTCGACAAGCCCGACATTATTGAACGGCATAGAGCAAATCGATTTTTCTTGCGCAACCGCAGCATGCAACGCGAACGATGCGGAACTGTTCGACTCGGGTGGTCGAGGGAACGAGGTCGTACCAACGAGGTCGTACGAACGAGGTCGTAGAACCCTCTTCTGAAATTCGAGCGATGATTGAATAACGTTAATAACAGCTTCGGCAGCTGTAACCTGGGCCGGTCGGCCCTCGCACACCTCGTAACTTAGAACAAGGAGAATCGGCTGGACGCGAAGTCCACGCTCACGATCGTTTTTACACCTTCGTGCTGCGACGTGGCATCCATTCGCGCGCTAGACCGCGCCGGGAACAGGTGGCACTCCCTCTAATCGCGATAAAAATGTACACGTCGTAACGATTCAACCGAGAAAAATCGCGGAGATACGGCGGAGCGTGTTGTCAACGTTGGGAGGTTTAACAGCAGTATCTTCCCGTTTAATTTGCCGCGCGCACGGATACGCGTTACAATGTTATACTCGGGGTTCAGGAGTTTACGGGGAGAACCATGTACACGGTGGCTGCGAATTCGTCGTCGTAGATTCTGCTCTATCGATCCGAACGATATTCGCGGAATCTCAGCAAATTCTGATCATCGAATTTCTAACGAGCTTCTTATCTCGCTATTTTATTCTTTGTCGACGTCTCGGTTCTCCATTTTGGAGTATATTGATCTGAACTCCTTTCTGAACTTGTATGAAGTAGGCACAAGATGATGTTTCTTATAGAACTTCGTTGTCAAGACTCGCGCGGATTTCGTTCCAACCACGATTGCCTCGTATTCGGCGAGAACTCATTTTCACGAGCATACATTAGCAGTCTCCGTTTAATAAATAGGTGTGGAAGGTGTGCCATCGTGTTCTCCAGATGTTATCGGGAATTTCTAAGCGTACGACCGAGAGGAAATCGCGACCACCCTGTAGGTGCAATGGGAAAGCCGTCGCCGCCTGAGTTTTCAGGCGGCAACGTTTGGTAATGGTCATGAGGCGCGACAGCCGGGAAAAGCGTCTCTGTCACGTAGGTTAATATTTAGCCAGGCATCTGGGAAAACAAAGTGAAAGGAGTACGCACCATCATCATCATCCTTCGGCGATCTTATACGACGACGCTAGGAGCCTGTGCACACAGTTATATGGCCTATGAATCACGGAGCCGCGAGTGCCCACGGTTCAGCCTGTGAGAGCTAATTGAAACTTTTATTCGTAATTACGCTTCTCCGACGGTTTTTTCTTAACACGCTTCACGGCTTATCCTTGGCGGTAATCCCCGCCCGGCCGCTGTGTATTTCATCGGTTTGCAAAATACCGTCCGCGCGTCCGAGATGGTTCTCGCCTTAAAATAAAACGTCTGACACGACCGCCGGTATCTACACTCCGGAATTACTTCGTACACTTTACTGGCACTTTTGCCGGCGAATAATGAGTATTCGCTCACGCGCGTCAATGGCCGCGTGTCGCGCAAGTATACCCGATCTAACAGCTTCGGAACGCCGAAAGCCGGCGACGATTAGATCGAGCGCGATTAGCACCGGGATTTTTCAACGGCGGACGGTTTTCCATCCGTGTCTCTCGGGCTAACCGTACACACGGGTCTTCCTTCTATCGGGATCGTGCATAACGCGGCTCGTTTCGCGCCTCCGTCTCTCGATTCACGCCGTTTGAGTAACTGTTTACAACCGCGTCGATTTTAAATCAATTTCACGCGCGTCTTCGCCGGCCACCGACGATAAACGGCAGCCCGCGCGATTAATCGAGTGATTAATTAATATGCCGCGGAGTCGTTCCGGAGTCGTTCGGTTAACAGACGCGTCGAGTGTCAATCTCGGCTCGATTAGTTGCGATCTTTCACCGGTCGATTCCGTACGGGCAGCCATGAAATAATAATCTCGCGAGAAGAAAGCAATTGGAACAAGACATAACAATACTACTTACTATTCCTGTTGCCACGGGAGTTACGAAACGAATGATCTTCGGTTAACTAGCACGCAATGTGTATTATATCACGTACACAGGGTAAACATTTGTTCATTATAACAGGTACATAGGGTAAACAGTTGTTCACTGACGACGAAATGCTTTACAGATACCCGCTGCAACTAAAGAAAATCGTAGAAAAATTGGGGATACTGGCTTTACAGATTAACGTTGACAACGTACGAAGTTCCCTTCGACACTAAATCCTTATTCGACGCTCGCCATAAGGAAGGTAACAGTATTTATGTTTACATCAACATCTTACGATCTTATGACGCGAAACAGGAATAATCTCGTTTCTGTTTCCCAAATTGTCCATCACTGTGCTCACCATAACTATGCGTACGTAAGAGCTATGATAATTTTAAACTGTTCTAAATGAATTAGTATAATTACGGAAACGTAAATAAATTGTACGATGCAGACGGATCTTTTGGAATGAAAGAATGGAGCCAATTAGGACCACGTGGATTCTGACCACGTGGGTTTCGGAGGAAGTAATCGAAATTTCATTTGGAACGGAGTGCGTTAATAAAAAAAAAACATTTCCCGACCAAACAGGATTCTGCTTGCCAAGTTCTTGATTATATTAGCTGTGTTTTCGCACATTGGCCGTTACGAGGGTTCCCTCGGCGGCGTCCAGGATGAGAGAGATATACATCAAGCGCGGTCAAGGCTGGCCGTGCTACCCCTGGTGAGGTCTTCATCGGCTACCGCGACATTGAGGAATACTCGCCTCTGCACCTATCCGGTAGACCAGTTGAGGGATGGCCAGGCCGTAAAGCGAATCAGAGCCGATGCTAATCACTCGGCGTGCTCGCGCGTTGCCGCGCGCGGTCAGCCAAAGTTACATTATCCGCGTGAAAAATAAAAGCAGCTTGGTTGCGCGGCTACTCCGCCGGCCTTCATTAGCATACGCCGGGGCTAGCGCGGACCCCCTGTTCGTGCGTATGCTCGTCATTAGCCTGAGACGCGATTAATAATTGCCCGGGACGGTTAAGAGTCGATGCTTACTTCTTCATCCGTGCGTGTACGCGGGGCCTCCCCCGTTCCTCCATCGCGCATCGGCGCGTCGTGTTGCGGCCCCGGCGCGTTAGTTAGTCCCGCGAATAATCGCCGGTAATTAGACCGTGGAATCCAGGCATCTTTATCACCCACGACGAGATTATATCCCGGTCGTTTAGCGTCCCGCCGGTCTTTTTGTTCCGGCCGACATTTTCATTACGGCTGACATTATATTTCACTCGGGGAACCGGCCGCGTAATACCAATTGAGATGGATCGGCCGCGCTAGCAGCCTGTAAACGCTTTTGTAACGTGATTGATGCGTTCCGAGCGTTTCTCGGAAAGCCGTTCCGTGTTATTAGACGGGCCCGATGCACAATGGGAGGGGAATTATCGGCGCGAACCAACGCCGGCACACAAGGCCCGATCGATGCTGACGCTGCTGTGGCTGACGCCGCGACGGACTTACGTCCGGGATAATTAATAAATTCACGCGGACGAAAAACACCGGTGCTCGCGGGATTACATCAGCCCTGGGGGTCTATCGTTGGTGGGGCGGTCCGGGGGTCAGAGGGGGAGGAAGGGAGACGCGATCGATCCGGCGTCGGGAATTACGTCGCCGTCGAGCGTACGCGCGTTTGATCATCGCCGGAACCATATTATTATTATTAAGCTCTTCGATACGATACGCCGCCGTGTCGACGAGGTAGCGCTTTGTAAAGGCGTCTGGTTTCTCAATTACCCGGTTGCGCAACTCTTAATTACGATGCCGCTCGGCCCGCGATAATTCGTTACAATGTGTGCTCGCCGCTTGATGCAACTGCCACTTACGTACACGCTAACACGCGCGCCGGGCCCGACGAATTTCGTCGAGGACCTTTGTGCGCCATCCTTGGCACGTCACAAGGACGAACGAGTCTAGACGGCTTTATTCGGGTCAACTTATTCGTAGAATAAAATACGGGCGGCCGAACGGATACCGACCGTCACGTGAAACTCGATTCGCTGCGTCAACGACTGGCACTGTACTTTTGGCACATGCTGGGTTCGGATAAGCATCGAATCGCTGTACTCGGAATTCTATCAATAACTTCGCACGGTGAACGCGAGGCTGCGAAGAACCGAGGCTGTCGGACTACTATAGGCTGCAAGGATGTTCTTATTGGTTCACTATAACGTTGTGCAGTCGGTATTTGCAGAGATAGATCATTAGACTTGGTTTTTCCAGGCTTGTGGAATTTTACTTCTAAGTGGTTTGATTCAGATCTGCTCTAAACGTTTGTACGAACTTCTTGACGACATTGATAGAAGGCCGGGTCAGATTTGAGATAGATATCGGTTCGATGTGTTACAGAAATAAGCGAATACAAATTATTGTTAACGCTAAAACTGCTCAACCGATCGAAATGACTCGGCTCCGTTCTTTTCTTTTACGATTACTAAAACTATAAAAACCTTTGCAAGAGAAACCGTTTGACAGAAATCGTAGAAGAGAGGAATAATTATACAGGGTGTCCCAGGTTTTAATGTTCAAACTTTGTCAGTGTATTCTATGGCACAAACTAAGAAACAAATATTACGTAAACATTAGTCATATAGAGCTTTATTAATAAGTTATAACAAAAATTCAGAATAAGAATAGTAATCAACTTGCTGTTACTGTGAGGATTGGCTTGAATAGATCAGCACATGCCGTGTGTTTATGTAAGCTGTGTTTATTAATACATTTCGAATTGTGTCTACCGTTGTTGACAATACATGATTGACATCGGTCGAAGATCGAATTTGTGAACGTGCGAATTTCGTTTCTATACTCTTTCATTTCATTGAACGCATTATTAATCCTATCCTGAATTTTTGTTATAACTTCTTAATAAAGCTCTATACGACCTATGTTTACATAACATTTTTTTCTTACTTTGTGCCATAGAATATACTGACAAAGTTTGAACATTGAAACCTGGGACAGCCTGTATAAGAAATAAAGGACTTGAATAAATGCAATCTTGTCGCTCTTACGAAACAATTAGCTGCGATTAGGGCTCGGTAGTTCTACTGTCAATCCTATGAAATTTTACATACTTTCCAATGTACTGTGTTTCATGCTAACTCTAAACAAGTTGCTCGACGGCGTTGAGATCAATGATTAAAAGCACGTCGGACAGCCATTGACTCCATAAAGTCTCTCCGCCCTGAGAAATAATCCACAACCTTCTAAACATGATCACAGGCATAAATAACGCCTCGATTCTTCGGGAAGCCTAGTTGCTCAAGGATCTCTCGGCGATCCTGCGAACGTATTGCACGTCCGTCATGATTACGGCGATGCCCGGCTCTCGCGCGGACCCGACTGTACATCGAGAATTCATAAATTACTCCGGCGAACGCGCGTTTATTAAATTCCCGGCGAGCATATTTTATCTGTATCATCGTCGCGACGCGGCTCGGTGCCCCGCGGAACAGGTACGCGGTGATATAATATCGTCGTCCACACGAAAAGGTTCATCCGTTGAACCGTTAGCAGATAGGCGCGGCAGCGGCTTTATAAACGCGACTCGTCTCGCCTTTCTCCTCCGCGAAACGGCGTTTTAATTATTACCCGGCGCATTAACCCTCGCGAACCCGTGGTCACGCACCTGCATCGACGCGCGTGCCCCCTTTGCGTGGGCGTGCGCGAATCTCCGCCGGGAAGATGACTCTCCGGAGATTTCACTCGGCACAATTTCCGTGGCGAGATTTTATCGGCGTGCACGCTATCGCCGGCGATGGACGGAGGATGCTCGCCCCGGACGTTTCTTTCTTAATTACTATCGCAAAAGTCGCTGTTTATCGCGCGGTGTGCGTTATCATTTCCCTGATAAATTATGAAAAGCTTCGCCGTGGATCCAGCTTCACCGGCGCCTTACATTTTCACCGAAACGTACGCACCCGTTCATGAGTATGTGGACACTTTTTTTTAACGAAGATAGTTGTCTAGGAGTCGCGAGATCGTTAATGAATATTCTTGTGATTTTTGTAATGCGAGACAAAGAAACCTCGACAAACTGCCGCATGCAACGTAACACATGCAATCTTAATCTGTCGTCTAAACTATCAATTCTTTTTTTTTTTGCTCAAGGGATGTAAATAATTAAATCACTCTGTTTAATACTACTACATATTACTGAATATTGTATATCCGAAATAGAATTTGTCGACATAACAACGTTTGATAAACATTCATTCATGTTTTTATATTACTTATGCATTGAAAACGACAAGTGTTCGCGCATTTAAGCACGGGCGTACACGTGTTTTCAAATACTTCAAGGTCGTCAACCATTTTGTTACAAACGAGACGATGCATTTTGATTAAAACACGTTTAAATATAAAACACTGGAATATTAAAAAAAGAAGTCGTTGCAAGTCTGTATAAAATCGTTGAAAGAAGGAACAATTAAATTCGGACGATATATATATATATATATATATAGTTAATGAAAAAGACGAATTCAATTCCTCAAAGAGAGCACGATACGCGAAGACGTTCGTGTTCGGGTGAGAATGTTAGGTGGCTCACCCTGTGCACTTCATTACGAGGATAATTGTCAATTACGAGGGACGGCTCGGTCTTCCGGAAACGAATCTCGCAGAAGGAACGCCGAGCATCCTCCCGGCGGACGGCAATAAAGTTACAATTTAAACCGCTCTCGAATTACAGCGCGATTCTTATCCGCCCGGAGCGAATAAAAGATCTCCGCCGCGGTTTCCAAACTCCCCGTCTTACGTCGTAACGGCGGCTCTCGGGCTCGAGGAAGGCGAGTTTCATGTAACGTGACGAGGCAACCGTCCGGTTTCCTGCCGGCAATTACACGATCATTGAATCCACTAACCGTCGACTATGTTAAACAGGTCTCGAATAAACGCCCACGCGGTTGCGAATCGCGGCTTGCGTATACGATCGACGACACCTTCCGAATCGCGTCGTTCCTGTTACGAGCCTAGAAGGCCGATAAGTAAGTAGGCAGGCGGCTAGCGGTCGGATAATAGAGGTATGCGAGTACTTGAATTTCGCGCCGAGAAACGAGCGATCTTTCGAGCTGAGCGTTCGACTTTTTCCAGTTACTTGAAGTCGACGATCCGTTTGTGCGTTGCACAAAAATATTCGAGCTGCTCGAATTACTCGAACATTTACATAATGTATCGTGTGTAGGACTGTCAAGGATTATACGACATTCTAATTTAATTAAAACGCTTTATTTTTTAATTTTCGCGAATAGTACGCTCGGCAGTGGCACTTTTGCGATCGATTTTCCCGCTATATCGTGATATATCATTTAATTTTTTATAATGTATATTAATCATAAATTCGGTAAAATTGCATCTTATTTTATATAACTTCAGTTTCATTTCTTCTTAATTTCTTCTTAATTTGTTCACACGGGATAATTACGATCACGTTTACTCGTTTCACAAACGATTATAGTTTCGGACCACAACTTCTTACGCAAGTAATTATAATCGTAATTATATCGTGTTTTGTACTAGTGTAATCAAACAAACGAGATGGATACGATAGTAAAAGTTTCACTAACGAAAGACCAGAAATAAAGAATATTGATTTCGGGATTTAGAAGGCTGAGCTCGCGCGAGTCCTTTAATGTCTGCCGAACGCTTCGGCGATGCAGTATCTCTACGATAACTGTCACTCGGTAGTCCCGAATTTGTGACAGTAATTGAGCGAATACCGTACTCGCACGTCTCTATCGGATAAGCAGGCGGATTCGAGGAACGGTAGTCGGCGGCGAAGTAGCTTCGATTCGACGCCGGTGTGCCGTTTATTCGGGTTCCCTTTTTTCCACGCGGATAATCGTCCGCCGTGAGAAGAGATACCGGGTCCCGACCCGGCCCGACCCGAAAGGTGCAGCTTGGAAATGGTAGCGGCTGAATGGAGGCGCTCGCCGGACATGAGCTTGTTCGTTCCCGAAAGAAGTCCGCGGCCGCAGAACACGGTGGTCCGTGCCGATGCAAATGCAAATGAGCCACGTCGGCCCATATAGCGGGCGTGCATAGTGGGTCACATTAATCACCCCAGGGCCCGCCGGCCAAATCACTCGCTTTTTAGCCCCCCTCCTCTTTAACCTATCCGCTTTTGCCGGGCCGGCCTCCACCGGAGTGTCGCAAATATTATCGCGAACCCGGGATTCTGCACGACCGGTTCTGCCATCCCTTTTTCGAGATAATGGCAACGAGCTTAAAACGATGGGCCCCGGGGACCGAAGCCCGTACCACGGCTCTGTTCGTCTCCACGAAAATACTTTGTCTTCCGTCCCCCGGCTGTTTTGTAACTATTTGTTTCGGCCCCGTTCCCGAATTCCTGTTACCTCCCCGCCGGGATTCCGCTGGAAATACTTCACCAGCGATCTGCCTGGTTCTTGTCAACCCTAGAA
Organism: Megalopta genalis; assembly: GCF_051020955.1. Lineage (NCBI taxonomy): Eukaryota > Metazoa > Arthropoda > Insecta > Hymenoptera > Halictidae > Megalopta > Megalopta genalis. The sequence goes on from NC_135024.1 coordinate 6,421,716, forward strand.
TGCCCAGGGATCTTTATGCCTCGCCGAAGTCCCCTAACCAGCGTGACTTTCACCATTAATTATTCGCGGGCGATGTCGTTATGATCTGAAACCTTTTGGGAACGTTTGTTCCCGATGTTTAGTCGTCCATTGTTCTTAGGAACCGAAGGTGCGGATTTATGTACTTCGGTGCTTCATATTTTATAATTTACACCTGTTCTGCAATACTCGCGCTAATTTGTCCGGCGATTTTACCTGCCCGGAAGTCCGCCACGTAGCATTACGCATCAACGATTCGATCGGATCGGTCTTCTTTAGTTATCGCGGGGAATCCCCTGCGAATTTATCAGCTCGAGAGCAATTTGTAACAAATTATTAGGCTGCGGATGCCTGCGGTTTCCTTTTTTTTCTCCTGGCTACTGTTTGTTTCTATTTCAAGTACTATTCAATGCTAATTTCAAGGCCTTGAACGCGCCGCAAGGAAAACGAAATTCCATGAAAGCTGAGATGACTATAAACTTTTAAATATATTTCTTCGATCCGTAACTGCGGGCTTTCGAATTTGTGGCAACTATTCGCTAAAATATATTGTTTATAAGGTGAATATGATATATTAATTTATACATTGCACAGGGAGACGGAGACGGTAAGGGGAGACGGTAAGGGAAAGGAGAGGGGAAGATACACGAGGTAATAACTTTTAAATCTATTTAAGGCAGAAGCAATAAACAGTAATATTTTTACAGTGGTTAATAATATTTACCGTAGTTAAGGGTTAACTTAACCAATCAGAAATAAAGTTGCTTGTTCGTAGATGGAGCAGTGTCGAGGAATATTTCTGGAGGATGCATATCGGCCCCATTAACTGGAGCAAAAGATTTAAAGTTCGCTGTAATTAGCTCGGCATTGTTTCGGAATATTTTACAATGGCTGTTCAGCTGATTGTCATCGCGTGAGAAGGGGACGCTATAATCAGTCTCGAGTTTCTAGGTCGGTGAGCCGACTCGGACTACGAGTGGTGTTCTATTCTTGAACCTCGTCCGTGGTTGCACCTAGAAGACCGTATTCGGCGCCACTTAAGAGCCGACAAACTTATCCGTAACTACAACCGCGGCCGATCGGGCTCTCTCTTTAACTTTTCGCGGTGCCGGCCGGCCCGGGGAGCAACGTATCGAGAGCAAACGGGCTCTTCCGCAACGGCTTATATGGCAGAGAGTTAAGTACGGACTCGAACAGTCGGGAATAACTCTCGGGAATGGGCCCTCGGGTAGGTACGTATCGTGAAGGCAAGGCGACTCTGCCCAGTGGAAATCAGGAGAGAGGAAAATGACGCTTTAACGAAGCAATAACGTAAGTAAAGAAAGGGTTATAGACTCGTAAGTGGCCACTTAAGACAGCAAATGAGAGCTCCTCTCCGGATAACGGTTCGTTTCGAGTTCACAATTGCTGAATCGGAAAATGATCCCGCGCCGATAATTCCGGCATCGGACGAGCCGGTACAACCTAGCCGTCCGAATAGCTCTTTAGACAGTTTTATTTAGATTTACAGAGCCAGAGCTATTTGTCAGTCGCAATTTCCCCCGGTCGCATGGCGACTATTAAATGTCCGGCAGGGCTGCAATTCTCCTGAAAGAAGAAACGAAACGCATCGAGACGCGGCAAGAAAATGTTCAATCGACGCAACAGTCTATTCTTTCGACGTAAAACAATTGAAACCGCAAGATCGTACGTTCGCAATCGATACCAGCCGATTTTACCTCTGAACCCTCGCAGTCTTCGAACCTTTCTTTCTGTTAGAGATTGTAAATTGCAACAGCAAAATCGTATCGATAAGGTAGGAATAGATCACCACGATATCTGTATAATTACCTTTGTACCGCGCTTGATACTTTTTTACTTTTTTTAATTTGCTGTGTTTGACGAGTATACTCGTCACGTGGCAGTATCTTGTGTCATGACGAGTGTACTCGTCGTGCGCAAAAAGTAGCGACCATTGGCTATTTAAATTGTAATTTTAGTGAAAACAAAAACACATTCTCAAATTTCAAAATATTTAAAATCTTTGGAGGCCAATCCTACACGAAGGTGTTTACAAAAATGTTATAAAAATGAGATTAGAAAAGAATCACGTGCCACTTTGCCGAATACCACTCTACAGCTTTAATTTGAATTTTCAACTTTTACAAGTATTTGATTTTTCCGGCGTTTTTCGTTTATTACATGTGCATATATCAATGCCAAGTGAATAAGTAAATATTCGTAATAAAATTGTTAATTTTATAAAATAGAACCGTCATTTTGATCGAATATTTTAACAGCGACACTTACTCTGTGCTCGACGAGTATACTCGTCGCCGCTTGATTTTCGCAACAAATATAGATTCGCTCTCTGAAAAGAAGGCGCCACAGCTAACTGGTTAAGAATCACTGTCACTGCTAGATTTTACCTTTGGAATAACAGTTACCAAGATGCTGCGCAAGGTCAGTTGCTGCGCAACTTCGTGGTTACCAGTCCTTCCAATTTGTTCGACACATGTGGAAGATTCCGCAGAATTTTTCGAGTCTCCCGGGATGATTTACAAGTCAAGGTCACCCAAGGTCACCGAAGATTGCGCCCACAGAGGAATTAAGGTCTCGAAAAATGCCGCTAATGTTCCCACTTACCGGGGACGCGAAGAGATTATGGGATTTTTCCGTGGCAGCATTAAAGGCATGGGCGACGTTGATGATGGTCCGATCAGTGGGGTGCCAGCGATCATCCTGCACGCGGCGTTTGAACCCGTGTCTGCGGTGCACATTGTCCGCGGTCGTGGTTGTCGATTACAACATCCCATCTTTCATTAGTCGAATAGGATATTGTGAAACCGTGATTGAAACGATGCCGGCACAAAACGGATGAACAAATATGATTAAGATAACATTCGTCGGCCCCGCTCACGTTTATTAGATTCCCCGTTCCCTCCCCCCTCCCCGACCCTCCCCGAATAGAATAAAGTAAACAGACGTAATGCTTCTGTACGTTGAATTACGATTACGCGCGCGGAGTTTCCCAAGAGGATGATGATTAGACGCCGGAGGAGAAGGCAGCGCGCTTGATTGAATTTGTCCGTCGGTACATTGATACGGAGGATCTTGGCCGTAGGAGCTAGAAAGGCTCAATTTCGTGCCGTGTCCTTGAGGGATCGTAATCCGGCGGGCTGACGATCTATCGGCGCGAAAACGGATCGGCCGGGTGACCGTCACGGTCGAAAGTGCCGCGCGAATCCAGCAAAAAAAGTCACGGGTTTACCGGACTTCCTACCGAGAACGCCCACGCCGATTAAAGGAGACCGTGCGCGCATATCTAACACCCGGATGCCACGTAATGCCGATCGCGTTACGCAACCTTGACATCTTTGCTCGGGAAAAGAGCTGTCGGCTGATCGACGAAACGCTTTGAAATACCGCAAGTTTGAGCATATTAATATTCTTCAGTCATTCGCATACGCAGGCGGAATAATCCGAGCGCGACGATTGTCAATTATCACTAATTCCCGAGTCCGCGTGATATTATCTACGCGCCGATAGCTAACCGATCTGGTAACCGATCATTAAAAGATAGTTGGATATTTGATTAATGGCAAATGGGTTAACATACCGAGAAAAATGCAGCTATTTGCACTCGACTGCCGGCAAATAATTTTGACTCGACTTTTGTTAAATTCGTTTGTATTTAACACTAGATTTACGAAATCCCTCGAAATGATGGGTCATTAATTTTTTAATTTACGATTATTCATATCGTAAAGATACATTTACGAATTATTTATTCAATTTATATGATACTCACGGTAAACGTTACAATGACACCTGTTAAAAATCAGAATAAACGACTTATTGTTACTTTTATAAACTAATATAAAACAGCTATTTTTTTTGTGCTCCGTAAATCTAACGTTAAAGAACGGTTAAATGAAACTCGAATCATTCTAAGCAAGACATTCCGAAGATACGTTCTAAATCAATCGAATCTCGTCAATTATTGTAAAGCGGTATACCCAGGAATGTTTAGGGGTGTTGGTTACGATATGGTAATTCATGTAAAGCAATCTCGATAGCCGAATCCTTCAAATTAATTTGGGCCTGGCCCGGGAGCCTCTCGTTCATTCGAGGAATACGAAATGAGCATTTTTCACCGGCGATTTCGTCCGATCTCGAATCCTTGGGCCTCGAGTTAAACGTAATATATTAGCTCGGATAACAGCCACGGTGATAAATGTTACGGTATGTCGTCTTCATCGCGATGGAAGATGGTTTAATAATTTAAAGACTAGTCACGGACATCGGCGTCGCAATAACGATTGCGTAAGATGACGGCCGCGTCGTCGTTCGACTCTCTGTATTTATTGACGGAGCTGTGGCAGAAGTGTCATTACGAGGAGGTATCAGGTTCGCGGAGGTAACAAGTGAACCTGCTCATTCAAGGGATGTTTATTGCTCGCGTAATAAACTACTATTTTGAATTAGTTTGTCGGCGCACGGAACTCGCCTCCACTCGCTTCGGCTCGTAACGTTGCAGGAAGTATTATATACGCGTAACATAATGTATAATATACATATTATATGTACGCTTTTCAGATTACCGAAATTCTTCGATTAATTAATTCGCGAACGTTCGCAACGAAGCTGAACGGTTGCCGATTAAATTGGATTTTTCAAATATTTTCTACGAGCCACTCAGTGTTCTGTCGTACAGGCTATATATTTAGACGGGAACAACGAATTAAACGTTGGACTGACTTTTTTTTTAATAGGAAAGTATAAACGGCTAGAAGCTAGTGAAAGTAAATAAAATTACGTTTATATCACTGGCTCGTTGATCGTGACGCATTTATGTGCGAATGGTAAAACAGAAAGGAATGCCGATATTAAACAAAACTAATTTTTATTCTCGTTTTCCAAAGTACCGTCCGGTAGGTGAACCGTGTACTAATTTTGTCTTTCGTAAAACAGCCCGTAAAACTGGAATTCGCATAAGAACAGAAAACATATAACATTCAACGTGCAAAATTAGCATACGCGATGATTTTAACTAATGGCAAATATTACAGGAAGAAATAAATACTTATCAACTTATCTCCTGTTTCCTGCAATCTTCGATCGAACGTATAAAAATGAACGGTCTATGGCTGCGCGAATTACCGTGACTTTAGAGAAAGGACGCGGATGGGAATCGATCGTCGGCTAAAAACTTTGCATTTGAAGGGGGTTAAAGAGCGCACAAGTCCTGCCGAACTTTTTACCGAACGCGGACCTATTACCATCGGTAATGGACGGCCATAACCCGAACAATGACAGCGGCGTGGTACAAATTCTTTCGAAGCGGAAAAAACCGAAACGCCCTGGGGGAATATAGACCGGCACAGTTGCACGGCGCTGCGAACGGGAAAAGAAATCGGGTATCCCGTGAAAGAGGATCTCTTCTAGCTGGTCGGACAGAGAGGACGGGGAAGGTGGAGCGCAATGGAGACGAAGGTGAAGAGAAAGATGAGGAGAAGAAGAAGAAGAAGAAGAAGAAGATGAAGAAGAAGAAGAAGAAGAAGAGAATGAGGAGGAGGAGGAGGAGGAGGAGGAGGCAGAAGCGCGGTCGCGGTAGCAATCGACAGACCCGTCATTAAAAATCAGTTAACCTCGCAATTACCGTGCGAGTCCGAGCCTATTAAGTGCGCGTAATCGGAAGAGACTTTTTTGGAATAATCGTTAGCAGCGAGCGAAAGAGCGCGGAGAAACGAGCTTGTAGGACTCGCAATCAGATCTGAGACTATTAAGGGGGAAAGGAGCGCTTTGTTTCGCTGCGAGGCGAATGGGAATAATGGGGACGGTGCTACGGATTCTTTAGGGAAAGGACACCGAAGAAATATGTGCGATACCGCGCGTCCTGAATGGGAAGCAGTGAACTTCGGCAGCCCCGGCGACTGCCTCGAGACCGCGTATCAGCAACGGCAACGGCAACGTAACGTAACGCCGCGCCGGCATCGGCGCGTTTATGGAGCTAAAAGATGGGAATGGAAACTAATAGCGGCCGGGGCAATCGATTTTGTACTCTTTTATTGCCGTTTTATGGTAATCTTTTTTTCTGTAAAAGGCACGGCGAAATTATATAATCGGTTCGGTTTCACAACAGCAGAATTAAACGAACGCGCGCTCGCGCGCGCACGCGTGCGCCGGTCTAAAATCGTTTGATACTCATTTCCCCGGGTTGCAATAAAGATCCCGGCTCGTGACGAGAATTTAATCTTTTCGAATACCGACCGTTGCGTGCGCGCCGCATCAAAATTCAAGGTCCACGATGATCACCGTTCTGGAAAACCGAACGGATGAGCGGCAGCCGTCTAATGTTTATTACAAAACTCGGCCGAGCCGAATGCAAAGAAGAAAGCGGAGAACACCTCCGTGTGATTTAATATCGCGGCGCAACCGTCTAGCCACTTTACCTAAACAGGACGTCGTCATAAATGTCCGTGGCTTCGAACGCGCTCTAAGAATTGTCCGCCAAAAATGGCCACGCGGCACGTAACGCAACGGGTTTCAGATAACCAAAAGTGGCTCCGCGGGTCGACATACGTCTTCGCCGTGTGATAAATAAGATTGCGAAGCGTTTAAATTATTAGGTGTACGAGTCGATAGTTCTCGGCTTTTTTTTACCAAGACGAGTGTCCATTTATAAATAATCAACTTGCTTTCCTCGAGTCCCCAATGCGGCGGATATAAAGATTTCGTTCGAATCGAAGCAACGACCGATTCGATTCAAGGGTCGAGGATTAATTTGTACACTTAATACATGATTTTCGTCGTACGTAGAAGCTACCGGACGATTCCCGAGACCGTGGTACCAGGTGATGCTCCTCATCGACGCGCGATCCATCCCGTATTCGCGGTTTCGCGTCACGTGTGGGCACGACAATCGCACCGGAAATGATTCGCGACTTTTTGCAGTCCCGGCTGAGAGATTTTCGCGTCGCTTGTTATCCGCGCGCGGTCCGCGCTCGCGCGCCAAATCCTCGCGCGGAGAAACACGCGCAACAATGCAACGGAAATCGCTCCTAATACGTTGACACCCATACACGTTATTACCTTAATGTCCGTCGTTGGCCGCAGTTCCGAGGGTCCGTGTTTCTGTTCCAATGGGCCATTCACGGGCCGGAGGAGAAGCCCGAAATCCGGTCGCCGGAATGAGCCATTGTGTCGCCACAGAGCGCTCGCGTCTGCTCACAAAAGAGTCGCCCGCTGCTACCGTGCGAATGTTGCAACACGACAATCGTTGCAACGATGCAGCGGCAGCGCCGTGACGCAAAGTAGAGCCGAAAAATGGTGCGCGTTAGGGAAGCAACCCTTGTTTCGCACCTCTGCAGACATGCAAAGTTGCCGGAGCCGAATTTTGCGACCCTCCGTCGGGCTACCTGTTTGCTAGGAGATTGTTTGGACGGGTCCGAGTAGAAACAATCGAACGATTTGCGCGCGTCGTCGCTCCACAAAGTTGAAAAGGTAGCAAGCTGGGCGACTGCACAGGGGCGACTTGTCGGTTTGCTAAGTAGCTTGTCGCTGCATTGACCGGATTTGGTGTCGCAGATGGGGGGTTCGCCGAGCTTCGACGGCGCGGAGTCACCGCGTGTTTACGTTCCCTTTTTGTTTCGGGAAAATGACACCGCGGCGGCTTCCAGGAGCGTGCGACAGCTTTTAGAAAACCGGCGAACGCTGTACCGCGGCGATCGCGGCCGGCCGAACGAGGAACGACGCCATCGGCCGGGTAAAAGAATCCGGCATGACGTGCCGGAGCGCGATTAATAAGCGCCGCGACAACCGGCGTCCGGTAAAAATCGGTACTTTACGGGATGTCCCGCGGGTGTCCCCGCGAGCTGTACATTCTCGCGAGATGCGTCAAGTTTGCACGGAGACGGCCGGTTCTTGGGGAAACGCGAAAGAGCAGGGACGGCCGGCCGGCCGGCCGCGTTATTAACGTCGGTACACAGGCCCGGCAATAAAACGAATTTCGTACACACGTACGTCAGAGTCAGCCGGCGGTATGCAAATGCCGGATGGGAGGTATAAAGCCGGCGAACGATAAAATAAATCGTTCGGGGCGCACGCGATTCGGTGCGGCTCGGTGCACCGCGGCGCAGATCGTTGCAGTGCGGCGCTCCGACTATGCGGCGTGCCACGGCAGGACAGGACGAGCGGGGCCGAGCGGAGCCGAGCGGAGCCACGCGGTTCGATATACATTTAAACGACATAGTAGTCGCACGATGAAACTTTATGGACGCTATTAAGCGGCGGGCACCGGCCGGAGGGAAGAGGCAGAGAGAGAGATCGGGGCCGATAAAGACGTTGTCAGGAGGCAGCTAGCCAGCGGGCTACCCTCTCCCCTCTTTCGGGATCGGTTTTCGAGGGTCGACCTCGAAGGACTTATATGCCCTGGACCATCATCGTGGCGTCCTAGCGCCTCGGCCTCGAGCGGCTCGCGCGCGCGTTAGTCAGGATTAGAAGGGCTCCGGGGGCCACCGACACGAAATTCGTTAGCGCGAGGATGTATTCACCACCACCCGGGGGGAGAAAAGGAAAGGGAACGAACGGCGGGAATAGAATGGCAGGAGTGAGAGACCGGAGGCCGGCTCTCGTCTCGTGAAAAGACCAACGAAAGGACGCGGCGCATTCCGAGAGATCGAAAGGAAGCCGCGAGGAGAAATATTTAGGGCTCGTCAGTATAATCACGCCGTTGGAAGATATATTTTATTGCCTACTCCCGGAGTACCGTACGGCCGCCGAGAACTAGCTGCTGGCAGATGCGACCGGTGCTCTCTGAACCTGCAACCATACGCCGGATAAAAACGTGTGATTCTCTCGATCCTCGATGATCTATGTCTCTTCGACGATGGAAAACTCCCGAACCCGGAACTATCGTACAAAGAGAGAGCAAGAGAGAAAGAGAGAGAGAGAGATAGATAGATAGAGTGAGAGAGAGAGAGGGGGGGATAAAGATTATTGACACGTCGTACGAGTTGTCGGTGGCTCAAAAGAATATCGCGGCTGACAGAATTGGGAATGTAATTAAGACGACCGGTTCGGGTAAGATTAATGAGGATGAAAGTATCTCCGTCGGAGATCCCGAAGCTAGTCTCGGGATGCCTTTTTTCGGGCGTTCACGGTTGTGTCACCCACCTAAGCAATCCATTTTTCGAATGTCCAACGAGCTTGCGAACTATTCGTTCAGTTCAATTCATATTTTCATAAAATATGACCGAAGGATTCGATTATTTTTCAAGAAGATGTTCGGAGACATTTCGTCGATTTGACGTTAAACGGAGCTTAAAGGTACTCGTTCAGGGTAAATCGTTGTGAAGTCTGATTAAGGAATCTTTATGCCGGAGCAAAAGGTCGCAGAGGAGTTTTTTGCGGGGCACGGAACGCATTCGTTCGTGCTTCGGCGCAGAATTAATGTCCTCCGAAGGATTTTCAGTGCACCGTGCGTTCTTTATTTTGACAGAGAGGTATTTATAACTATATCTCCGGTCTGGCCGTAATCCCTCACGTTAAATCCGATTCAGGTCACTTTATGCAAAGAAGGTTTTGCATAGCATTTGACGCGACGACATGCATAAGGACGACGGGACACGAGACGGTAATTCGTACGTGACGAATCGTTCGAATACCGATTTTTATCGTCAACTAGCAGTTACACGTTATTCTTTCACGCACACAGATGCGCAGCCTCGTCGGAACACCTCGAAGCGGCTAGGCGAACGAAACTGCGCACGTAATGCAATTTTATCATTATTACCGATCCGTGGACTCGTCTGCCAAAAGCACAGAGATGTTAGTAATTCTACGATACGTAGACGCATGCTTTATTTCGGATTAAATCTTAACGATCCGAAAACGATAACACCGTCTTTGGAATGCCACGCGTGTTTTTACCATTCCGCGTCGTCCGATCCACACATTTCGGTCGTGATCGTAAAAAAATCCGCGCACCAGCCGTATTATGCATAAGAGTCTCCATTTCTTTCCCCGCGTCGCGGGCGCCCATTATCCGACAATGGCGTAATAAAGTCGGATCATCGTTATTATTAAAATTAAAAGATACCGTAAATCTATGGGACCGAAAGATGCTGAAAAAGGAGTTCGTTTACAAGCGTCTGGCAAACATGCAATCACAGCCTTTTTCGTAGATCGTAAATATCCTCGGAATCCACTTTACTCGGGGCATTAAAGACCGCGATGATTAATGTCAGGCTTTTTCCAATAATATTATAATAACAGTATTACATCCTATTCAATGGCCACCGGACGCGGATTGATGACGCTATTCGATTACACATCGCGAAACGTTGTAATTACTCGGCGCGGTGCACGCGGCGCAGGGAATCGGTTGTTCATCAATCTATCGGTGAGAATCTATTAGCTCGCGGACGTCGTATTTGCATGTGGAATAAGCTGGGGTCGCGCGTGGTCGTCGCTCGTTGCGGCCGCTTGAGAAAGTCGAAAACCGAGGGGCCGGTAGGTCCGCGGCAAGCGGACGGCGGCACGACCGTTTCCCGAAGAAGGAGGATCGCCAGACAAGTGCGACGGAATCCTGGCACTGCTAGATGACCGGTTAAAGGTCTAGATCCTCGCGGCAGAGAAAGATGGACGGAGAAGGAGACCGGAGAAACTAGTTTCGTCCGCTTTGTCCCTTTCGGTTTCACGGCCACCCTCCACGAGATACGGCACGGCCGCGACGCGCCGCGGCACCGCTCGCTCGGCACCGCTCGGCACCGCTCCGGGTCTCACAGGCGTTAGGCACCGCTTTCGACCGCAAAACTCGTCCCGGACTTTGCCGCCGCTAATCGACTTAGCTCGGTAAGTATATCCCGTGAGTAATATCACCACATTAACCCCTGGGCCCGTCGGTTGCACGCATAAATAGAATCGTCTTTGGCCGGCGAGCGCGGATCCCCGAGCGCAAAGGGGCCCCATATAAATGCGTGTGCGCGAGAGGGGTCAAGTCCCTAACGCTAGATTGATACTTTACGCGATCGTGCCTAGGCACCGTGAACACGCGGGCCCGCCGCGGCGCGTGTGGTCCCCGCGGAAAACACGGGGATCGTTAGAGACCCCTTCCGCGACGGGGTACGCGTTACCCATACGCCCCGCCGATGAGTAATTGATTTTAAAGCGCGCGACACTTTATGCTTGATTCGCGAATTACACGCTATTCACGGCCCATGCACGCGAGACCGGCCCGGTAAACGGAGATTTATCGAATCGCGTCCGGTGAGAGAGGCTGCTCCTTTCGTTCTTCAACCCCGAATGCTTGCCGATCATAGAATTTCTAGCGATTTCCTTTTTTTTTTTTAGCACCTCCGTCTGTACGAACAACAACGTTATAATCTTGATAATATCAACGTTATGGCATTAATTATATGACATTAACATAACTCTATTATCATATAAATGCGATAATAAAAAGTTGTACGGTATTATTTATTATTACATGGTATAGTTGCGATAAATTACTTCGGGCACAATTAGATTTCCTTATACGGTGCCGGCGTCGGGGGTTAATAGATCTACGGTTTTATGTAGAGCCGCGATGTAAAATATCGCGGGCGATCAACAATTTTATGAGGATTCGATCATAAAACTTAAATTTCATGTTTTATCAAATTACTTGTATGTAGCGTGAGTTCTTTAACACTTTGACTGCCAGGCCGGCCATCGCAAAATATCATAACGTTGGAGTATTTTTTTTAATCGAATTAGAATATTGAACGGTTAGGTTGTATGACATTTTTAATATTCTTACGTTTTACGGATCGCGATCGAATTTGGAAGATCAGTGTACAAATTCATTTTCAAATCTGAGTAAATAATTTTGTTAATCACGCATCGGTGTCGTGACAGTCGAGTCAAAAAAATGTTATGACTATGCACTTTAATCCTAAACCTATCGAGCTGGTCAAAACGACGTGTTTCATGTTTTTTTATTTTAATGTTGTTGGAATTACAAAGACTTTTTCACAGAAGAGGAAACGTTTAAATAAAGTCTAAATTCATTCTTGACATTTTTACGAAGCGATACAAGCTTTGAGTTCTCCTGCTTGGTAGCACGAAAATGAGTATGAATAATCATAACATAATCGAATCCTTAAATTCTTCTCAAAATGTTCTGCAGTTTAATTATGACTTTAACAAAACCGTGGCTGTTTTTTGTCTTCGCCGCAACAGTTTTCAAACAGGCAAATTAATTTCTAGAAAAACAAAGTTCTCTTTTTTCTTATCATACGGTCAACCGTTCAAAATCATCATTACCACAGAGATCTAAATAAAACTATCGCTCATACGAATTCGTCGAACTACGAAGCATATTCCAAAGGGTTTGCGAAGGTGGCTGGAGGAGCAAGGGGTTTCTCGAAGACATTGTTTGGAAGAACGAAGCGAGCTCGTCAGTGCCCCGGCACGAAACGAACATCGTTATTATTTAAGCATACCATTAGAAAGTCCAGAGCGTCCCGGAGCGGCGCATTCGTTCGGACGCATTCAAATAATTCGCCGCCGCATGGGGCACGTCTCAATTACGGGTACCGCGCGCGGGCCCCGGTCGGGGTTCCAGCGGGGCTGGGACCACCTTGAAGACGTCATTAGGAAATGTCACAAATTGGTCTAATTAGCGGTGCCATTTGACCGGTAACGAGGACGGGTCCGTCGCGCAATTAGCTTTTTAGTGGAGAAGCGAGCGTACAAGCGAAGTGAAAATGAAAAACGGCGCGACAATTAGCAACGTAAAAGAGAATCCGCTGGCCGGCGCGGGACACGTCGATCGCGGAAAAACGTCGACGATTAGAGCCGTTAGAAAGGCGAGGTGGTCCGTGAGCTAAATGGCAACCGGCCGGTCGCTTTCGTCGGAAGTTGATTAGCGGAATTTTAGGATTTGAGGCACGTAGCCGGCCGACGTTTGTGCACCTATTTACCTGCGCCGCGTGTTTCCTTGAGGTCAGCCTTTTACGTAATCCTCCCACGCGGGAAACTGGCGCGAATCGGCGCAAACGAGTTTCGGTGTGGACTCTTGGCGCGGCGTGGCGGGCAGATGTGTCCGAGGATTGTTTGCCCCATGTGTATCACTGCCTCGGCCGGATGATTCATAGATTTCTTACTGGCTGGCTGGCTGGCTGGCTGGTGAGTTGCTGGCTTTCCTGCCGGTCGTCCCACATCCGTATCCACCACGCGCGGATGTAAAATTGCGCGCGGAGGAAACAGTGTGGCAATCGGGCACCTTCGCCGGGATTACCTCGCGCGACTGCCGACCCTGCAATACCCCGCAGCTAATACGAAATACATACATCGTGTTCGCGTCTCCGTTCGACGGACCAATGTCGCCGCCGTTGCACAGTTCAGATGTACATCGATCAATATTGTTGTGTCTATCACGATACGGGACATATTTGTTTGCAGAAAGTACTTGCTAGGATGCCCATTGATACGAATACTCGTACATCGATCATTTTTGTGCGTGATACTATTATGAAATAATTATATATTAATGATTTTTACGTATAATACAATTATGAAATAATGATATATTAATGATTTTTACGCATGCTGCAATTATGCAATAATAATGTCTCGATAACTTTCATGCACGATGCAATTATTCATTTCTATCCTCAATATTTTTGAATCTGTCTAATATTTCTTATAATCGTTTATGGCTATTGGAGAAGCAATAAGAATCTAAGGATAGATCGAGATTGTTTGGAAGAACTTGAATGTGGACTAAGCGGTCATCCCTGTCTTGTTGTTCGAGAATTTATAAAAATTCTGTATAATGGAAGATACTGAGATTTTTACCCTGTTTGTTTCTTCCAACGAATCCTAACATTTTATTCATTACCTGCAGAAAAAGATTTCACATCAACATATTTCAAAAACGGCAAAAAATATCGTGAATATATTATAGACTTAATATATTTTTTAATAAGCAACCGTACTTTTTATTTGGAATCTGCCTTGAAAATAAAAGGTTCGGATTTGTTTGATATATGGATTACAAGTGATTTCAATGAAATTGACGGTTATTTAATAAAAAATGTGGAAGGAAGATCAGACGGGAGTCAGCTATTTTAGATGACATGCGAACACTTGAGTCAGCGTTAAGAAAAGGGTTTGTTCATTCTTTATTATTATTATAATTTCTTAAAATTTATTACTGCTAATTTTATAAACAGTTCATGTATTATTAACTTTGTATCAAATTTATTAACTTCTTACATTCAAATGTTCAATATTCTCTTTTTAAAGTTATATTAAATCTTTGCGTTAATGAATACCGATACATCGTAACCAAAAGATTTTTACCACTCAATTTCCCTTGTGCATACTGCTCGTTGTCACGACCGTCGATGCAACCGACGACAAATCGTCGTCCCCTGATCGTTTCGTTGACCTATGTTCACCTGCTATTAAAGATTTCATTGTCCCAGGGAGCATCGCGATTTCGAACTCGCGGCCCTCTGGCCCGATCGAATATGTCGAACTCGACGGTTACTAAATTTCGCTGGTACCGCAGGAAAGATTGCTAGCTGCGAAGACGACGTCGAAGCCGACCCCGACAAGGAGGATCCTGAGACAATGGGCGGCCGATTGCGCAAGATCTCCTTCCGCTGCCGGTGCACCGTGTGTTCTCCGTGCACGAGCCACGGAGAGTGTCGCAATCCTGGCGGAGGCAGGATGTCGACGAGGCTGCCTGGGGCACGGTTCTATGCCCATGCCGATCCTGATTCCGTTTGGACATCCTTTTGGTCGCCGCGCCGCCGCCGCGCGGCCGGCCTCCTTACACTTTCAATTGCGCTGTTCCACGGAAACTTCTCGGCCCCTGCTTCAGGCCACGGCGACACACCGTCGAGAGGTCTCCTTCGCGTTAATTGATCGAGAACCAGCTGCAGAACGCGAATTGATGAATGGCAGATTAGATTGTCTTCGAGGATTGCCCGCGGTGGCTCATTCACTTTCTTTCGTCGTTGAAACAGTGGATGCTAGCAGGTTTCAATGCTGCCTGGAAACAGATATTTCTTTAATGGATTGATTCACAATTTGAGTTTTTATATAGTAAGTTTTATCAGAATAAATAATTTGGACATATTGTGATAGTTTCGATGTTTAGATAAGACCTGGCTCGATGCCTTTTCGCACATCGAATTACCTGTACCTTAATTAAGGTACTAGAAAAGTAAAAAAATATGAATTTCATGTTTTTATAATCTTTCAATTTTTAATTTCGTTTCTATCTTCTTGTATTTCTCGTATGCACTGAATAAAACAATGTCGTCGTACATGCTTCGCAATAATATATACTCTTAATTTAATAGGACGCATATTTGTTAAAACATCAAGTTTTGCGCAAAGGTTAACGATATGCAAAGTTCCTCAACCTTTGTCCGTACATTCAAAAAGCTTGATAAACAATATCTAAGGGGTTCTAAACACCGTCATTCGGCCGTTGGCAAATGTGTCCGCTATCCGTGAGTTATCATCTGTGCTCGGCATCCTGAGTTTCTCCGAATGGTCGTGACTTCGACGTAGGTCCGGCAGGACGGCGGTTTCAGCTAATATATTCGGATGATGGTCGAATCCGTCGGAAACCGAAACGACGAGGATTCGACGAGGATTCGACGAGGATTCGACGAGGATTCGACGAGGATCCGACGAGGGGGATGGTGGTGTTGGAACTGCAGGCACGAGCCTTCGTCCTAGATACGGTTCTAGACACGGCATTGTGCGCGCGTTCTTCTTACCTGGACCAATCGGCGGTGGCTTCCTCGCTGGCCGGTTGTTGCCGGTTACCGGAAGCAAACAGCGGCAGGGAGGAGCAGGCGGGGTGTGTAAAGAGGCTGCGTTTCCGGCGACGGAATCGACAAGGACGAGCCGGGACCTCGCGCCAGATGCATCCTTCGCTGCACAAGCTAGCGGTTTCTTTCACGAGCGCCGCTGGAAAACGGAACTTCGCGGCTCGTGCACACGGGTACCCGTGCGACCTGTCGTGACGATGCGCTCCTAACAATACGGATAATGCGGATTTTCGTAACGCTCCGAAACGGGGTCGCGAAGATAAATTGACTGACGAATACCGGCGAGTCGCCTACTCCTCCTCCTCCTCCTCTAGCCGGCAGCGCGCGTTTACCAACGGAAATGCTCGTAAAAGACAAAGATGGTACCCTATTGCGCGATCCCGCGCCACCAGGCACCCGTAATTCATCAATTACACCTTCCACACCAGGATAACATCGAAGCGATCCCGGCTGATTAAATGCGCACTCTGATTACGCGCGCCTCTGTGCCCAATCAGCGATATAATGAACACTCCACAAATATTATTTACTCGATTACATTAAACGCTACAACGCCGTTAGAAAGCGAGGAGATCAAATTGGGTAAACATGGTGTTACCCAGAAATCGTAGGCACTTATCGCAGGCAATTGTAAATTAATTAGAGAAATATTACAGAAAACGCCGACGATGTCCAACTAGAGTAGCGCTTGTACAGCAATTAAAATATACATATCGAATGGGAAGTACAGTTATAAAGATGTTCATAAATTGCTAAATGTCTTGGAACCGCATACGAGCATTACCGCACGGGTACTTTATAAGTAATAATTATGTGCGAACATCCTCACTTTCCCTTCTGCATTTTTAATTTCGTTTAATTACGCTTAATATTGCTTGCCGCTGGTTTCTCTTGAGGGGGGACACCACCCCGGGGAGTTAAGAAATAGGTAGCGTTTGAGAATTGTTTTTTTTGTCGGTAATTATTGAGTAACAGATTTAGTCTGTCTAAGAGAATGCGAATGCGAGCTTCGGAGCTTTGTTTTTCGATTTGTTAAAAATAAGGATCGTACGAAATTATTCGTCGAGTTTTGATAGATGTTGAGAACTGAACGTCAAAATTAAAAAAAAGAACGTTATTGATTCGTAAACAAGAAATTATTATTTAAGATGTAGCGTACGAGTTTTTTTTTCAAAAATTTTAATGATTGTAGAAATGGCCGCGGTTCGAAGAAAAAAACGCTATTTCTATCCCAAAAAATCAACTTTAAATGCTTATAAAAAATTAAATAATTGATATATCGAAAAAATCGTAGGCTACTTTGTAGAATACTCTATGCAGAGTTTCTCTGTAAAAATTGGCGTAAATCAGATGTATAGTTCCGGACATTACGTGACGAAATCGTTAAAAAATGTTATTTTTATAAAAAACATAAAAGTTTTAAGATAACCTTTATCTTTGATCAAGTGAGATTTTCTAATCTTCAATCGCTACATTGACGTAATATTCTGCATGCTTGGAACTTTAAGAAAATGAAAAAAAATCTCCATTAGCCTAAACAAAAAATATCCCTTAACTTGAACGCGAAATTGTCGATTTTCCATTGAATTCGATTTACTCTGCTTTCGGTTCAGTTTCGTTAGAAAATATCGGACCGCATTCTCGTTGATCCATTCTGGAGACGAAATATTGTTTCAACGAAGACGAGGATCACCGTAGAGGTGGGCCCCCGCTAGCTCATGTATGTAAAGACCCGGTAAGCGCATATGCTCGTTCACCCCGCGCTAATGAAGTAGACCAGACACCGGCAAGAAGCGGGCCCGGTACTGCACTACCGGGGCGTGGCCGCATACATGAATACGAAAAGCGTGGTCTCGGAACGAGTGCACGGCTCGTTTCAGGTCTGTCAAAAACACCGGGCATAAGAGATTCCCTTGTGCCACCTCTGAGCGATAGGCCAAAGAAAAGCCCCGGACGTCTCCTACATGGGCCGAAGGAAAAGAGAATGCGAGCTGCATTTACGAGCGGTCATCCGGTGTTCCTCCTAACGAGCCCAAAACGCGAGATGAATAATCTGTGGAAGCCAGCTCCGAAGTCGCTGTGTTTTTACTGGCTGCTAAGCAGCGAGGTGAATTCGACTCTTCGTGGAGGCACAATTTCCGATGTTGCAGTTCATTCTATTTCCAGCAATCAAGAGTTACGTCTTCGCGTTTAACACGACACGCTGACAGGATTGTGAATTTATTTCGATCTTCCTCGAAAATTTGAGCAACTTTGAACCAAAATATGTGAAACCGCGCGTTTGGACCGGTACGGTAGGTTTAGTGTTAACACTTAGGTTTAGTGTTAAAAAGTGGCATAGCATTTAATTAATTTATTTAATTTGATTTAACATTTATTTAAATTTATTTAATTGATTTACTTTGATTTAATATTTATTTGAATTTATTTAATTTATTTAACATTTATTTGAATTTATTTAATTTACTTAACATTGATAAGTTAAGCTCAGTCACACGTTTAGCATTCTTGTATTATACAGGTAGTGATAAAATTTGCTATGCTGGATATATTAGTGTAAATCTTCATTTTTAAATCTGGGAAAATAAATCCATCATCCAAGCGTAGACCATGCGACAACGTTTTAAACACAAATGTTAAACACATGCATAGAAAATGAATCTTCATTATTCGTCAACATATAATACCCTGTAGTAGCAAATATATTCTTCAAAGACTAACATTTATTACTTGGATATTTTGTTAATAAAGTGAAGTAATTATAAGTAATTAAAGTAACTATAAGTAATTATAAGAACCAGGAGACAGATAGGAATGTATTTCTTCGTTTAATAGTTTTAATAAACTGAAAATTATGTCACAATATTCTTAAATTATTCTGATGTCTGCACTACCATGTACTTTGTATTTCAGGTACTAAATTTTACCTGGTGGCAAACGAGACGATGCTTAGGAGAGAAGAAGAGGGAAGACGTTTCGTCCGGGACCCGTTAGGGGACTCATCGGTAAGGCAATCCTAGCAGGCCCTTGCCTTAGACATTGGGCTGCCGACAGGAAGGACGAAGTCTGCGGAAAGAGTAAGCTGGTTTGGGGTAGCCACCATAACCATAAACGCGTAAAATGAACAATCGGTTCTGTATCATTTTTGTAATGTAATTTTGATCAGGGAACTGGCGAAGACTTGCCTGACCTGAAAGTCCAATTGGGCCAGGTGGGATACTTTCAAGACGAGGATTGCGGTTACTAGTCAATTTTTCAATAAACAATCTACCAGCGGAGTACTTTAAAAGACTGTGCTATTGTAAGGCTGCAATGCGGTACGATGCGTAAATCAATTTGGGAAGGTTTACGATAGGTCGCATCGCAATAAACCGCTGCGCCGCACTCTTGTTAAGCCAGCGAATTAGGAGCATTGTAACGGGGTCCACCGTCGCATGCACGTTTCACCGCAATTAACCCGAGAACAGCTGTTACCCACGTTCGCATAAATGTAACAAAAAGTTCCTTTCGTTCGAAAGGGCGATTGCGGTTACGATTCTCTACGGTGTTGTTAATAATTCTCACCGGACATTCGTACACTAATCTTTTCTGGTCGGCATCCCCCCTACAAACGGAACATAAAACTTTGTTTCATGCTTTACCTGAATATCATTTAATGCTTTCCTCAAAGTAGTAGTGCGTACTTTAAGCTCGTAAAAAAGAGTATTCGATGAGATTAAGACCTGAAATGTGAAATATAAATAGGCATTTATTACTTCGTCAGCATTAAATCCACACAAAGAGAAACTTCGGCTAATGCCGGAAGGATCACGTCTTTCCTTTATTCTTTCGGGGACAAGCAACGACATTTATTATAATTAGTAGCGTGTATAATACAATATTGTGTGTATAATTAGATTAAATTAATTAATTAATTAATTAATTAATAATTAAATAAGTATTAATTAATTAAATTATTTAAAATTAAATTAAATTTAATGATTTAATAACATCGTTCATTTTTCCTATTATACAATACTTAATTTATTGTGCCAATCAAAATGACCGGCCGTATATTTGCCATGTTTAAATTTGCTGAAATTATGAAAACGTTTTCGCAGCAATTAATTAAATAAATTTTTTAAGTTGACCATACGTCGTAATACAAATTCCACAGATTCTAGATAAATTCGGTGTTATCATTCGTATGGAGCAACACATGTTAGGGTAGTAATTTAATAAGTCCTATTACGAAGAGCTTATTATAAAAATTATAATGTATCTTATTCGAGAAATACAAAGTTAATTATGCCCGAAAACAAAACTAAGGCACATCCCAGCCGATTTCAGTACTCGGCGGATCTAGCGTTAACTCTTTGACACACGATCTAGTTCACCGATAAAAATATTTTCAGTTCGTTAAAAAATCGTCGAAGGGTTAAGACGACGTTTCTCGGACCGGAAGCGTGAAACGATCTCGCCGTGAAAAAAAGTCCGTGTTCCCCGACACATCGTAATTTTTACGAGTGATGTAAGTCGGCGAGTATCGCGCGTGCCGCTCGTGATCGAGAATGAAGGGATCGAGGACCGAAGCGCGTGTATTCGTTTCTTCTCGATGGACCAGTGGACGAATGGGGAGAGGGTTCGGATCGGGACATGGCATGCCGGGCATGCCGTCGTGTCGACCTGGAGATTAATGGTGCTTTAATAACGTTAATTGAAGCCCTTAGAAGAATCGATACGGCGCCGATCGGACCGGTATCGTTTCGAGATACCGATCGATCTTATGATAAATAGTCAGCGGCACTGCGGGCGACCGCTCCGACGCCTTCGCCCTCGAATGAGCACCGATCGAGAGAACCCTTGCCCTTCCATTTCAACTCTTTCTTTTATTCCCCGGCACCGGCTAGGAAGAGAGAAATCCCTGCGATCCTCTTTTCAGCCCAAGTATCCACCTACAAAGAAATCGGACGCACCGTTGGCCCCTTTTGTACTCCCGCTCGGACGTTTCTACGAGACGCGTTCCAAAATTAACCCCTTTAAGACTAAATTACGGGGGTTGTTCGCGGTGAATGGAGAGTTGCTAGCTCATTTTCGAGGTTTGGAATAGATCTGACTGACAGCGACGCTCGATGTACAATTGGCCCGAGGAGGATACCGTGTTTTGACAGCATTCGGGTTTTATAAGGAAGTGCCGAACGACCGTTATGGTCATTACAGACTGATGAGTGGACAATTTTTGGATTTTTTGGACAAACAATGGATTTTAAGCGTTTATGATGGAAATTAATAAAACGTTAAAAACATCGCGCAGGAATTTAAGGACATTGTTGGAAAAAAGTAGAGGAAGAATAAGCTGCGATTTCGAGACGGAATGTATATACGACGTAATTGCTGTTCAAGCTGCATATCCTCTGTGCCGGCTACCGCAAGTAAGCCTCGAATTTGTATACATATACAGGATGTCCCAAAAATGTCTCGCAATACGGAAATGTGGGGTAGCTGGGATCATTCTAAGTAACTTTTCCCTTTGCAAAAATGCAATCTGTGGCTTTGTTTACGAGTTATTAACGAAAAACACTGACCAATGAGAGGCGAGGGCGCAAAGTTCGAGAGCTCGCAGCACGAGGCTTTGACAGATGTATATAGATTTCCGATATCCTACCGATATCCCAACGTCTAAGGCAAGGCCCCGGTAGAATAGCCTTACCAACGAGTCCTCCAGCGGGTCCCGGACAAAACGTTTCCCCCTCCTTTTCTCCCAAACACGTCAGCCATCGCCAAATCTCTTTCCATTAATTTCGTTCGGTTAATCTGCTTGAAAACCTGTCCCATTCTCTTCGGTCGTTCTTAACGCCATCAATTTGCAGCCGATCAAAGGATCTTGGCTTAAGAATTGACACTTAATGTTCTTCACGGATGAAATATAATGCATTTCTACGAAAGCTACTATATTACTAAATTTGTTCTTACTTAATTTTCCGCTGTCACACTTCCTAGTCGAAATACGTAAGTCATATTGGTTCATTCAGACCCAGTTCAGTTTTCAAGCAACTGTCGCTCAGAAACTAGCAAATCTAACGAGACCCAAAAATTTAAGAATATAATTTGGACATTCTAGAACGTCGTTTCCATTATTAGCCCTTTACACTCGAATGGCGAGTCTGAGGCGCCGCTAAAAATTGCTATATAATATTTATATATATATATAATATTTATATATATATATATATATATATATATATATAAATATAATTATAGCTACGTATATTTAATAAATTTCTTTATATTGAAAGAATTGTTAAAAGTGTAGTTATCAACTAAACTAATATAACATTGAAAGAAATATCTTAGTCTTGAAGTTAAAACAGCTTCGAGTGCAAGGGGTTAGCACTCGACACCCCATTACAATAATACAACCTTCCCGGAAAATAGAAAATAAAATAACTCGATCCAGCGTGACAGCGGAGGGTGAAAAAACTGACTCTGCGAGTCCATCGGGCACAGTTTGCCGGACACAAAAAGTCCCGAGTTAATCGCAGCATGATCAAACCGGGCAGTAAGCGAGCGGGGCTCCCATTCGCGTGAGAATCAAAAAGCGAAGGAGTCCCGGTTGCAGGCCCGACATTTGCGTGACAGACCGAAAAGCGGTATTGCACAAATGATCGCAGGGATGCGAGAGAGGGAGGGGAGCTGTGGCGGATAGTCTGCGGATCGTCCCGGCGCGGCGATCCAGGATGAGTGCACTTAGCCGCGATACGAAAGACCGGCGGCGCGGCAGGCCGGAGCGGGCCGGAGCGAGTCACGGAACGCGTAATCCTTTCTATCTAGATAAAGGAGACGAACTCGCGGGTAAGGGAGCGCGCGATTCGGATTGGCGAAGTGTCAGCCCGCGACCATGACCCGTCGGCAATAAAGCAGCCAACAATAGACAATGGCGGTCCCATGCTCCACATACGCAAAGCAGGGTAGGCACGCGCAAACTCCTCTCTGTCCGTGTGCAGCAGCAGCAGCAGCAGCCAGCACGCAAACAGAGGAGCGCGTGAACGCGCGCGTGCTGCGCCGAGGAGCCGGGCTCGTCTCGCTCGCGATGTTCCCCGCTCGGCAAAAGTGTTGTCGCTAATTGTCGTGGCGCAACCGCGCATTGTCCGCGGATTAATCGTCATGAGAAAACGTCAGGGATCGCGTTGCCATTGTTGGCCGACAGGCGAACAAGCCGGCCGGAGAAAACAGGCGGGTGAACAGTCAGCGAACAGTCAGCCCAGTCAGCCTGCTAGGCAGGCAGGCATAGCGGAGTCGCCTGGCGGTTTTCGTTGCAAGTGTTACACGGCCTTTTACAATTCGGTGTGCGAAAGCGACACGCTCGATAGACGGACGGATAGGTGGGTAGGTGGTGGGTAGGCAGATAGATGGACGCACGGATAGATAGATAGGTGTGCACGTAGGCCGGTGCTGCTCCTCCCTGTGTCGTGCCCGTGTCGTCGTGCTCTTTCCCCGTTCTGTCTGTCGCACGTGCGTGTCAGGCGGCCGGCTCGCGAGCGAGCGAGCCTGTGTTCGCTTGAAATCAATTCCAGCTCTCCGGCCTGGATGACGGCGCGCGGCGGCGCGGACCGAGGGGAAAACTATTCGGCCCGAGTTTCCACCGTCGATTGTCTTTTGTTCCGAGAATTGCCTCGCGCTCGGCTCGCACTGGCACAGCGCGCGCGCGCGTCGACGGACTCGCGGGACCGCCGCGCTTTGAGATTGTTGTCGGCGTGAAAATTACAGCACGTCGCGTCGCTGACAGATTGACAGTAGGCGCGATAGGTAACGCCGTGTCCCTCTGTCGCCGCGCCGGGCCCTGGGACTCTCGTTACGTCTATATCGAGACTGCCGGCCGACCCCGGCGATTGCAAAAGTCCCGGGTTACCATTTTTGCGCCGACGGATCGATACGATTTCTGCCGGCTCGATTCAGATCAGTCGAGCGTTCTTGAGCTACCTCGGATTCGTGGGCCGCGGCGCTGTGCCGCCACCGTGGCGTTGCGATGAGTTATTGTGCGGCGAGGCTGCGAAGTTTATCAACAAACGAGCGAGTACGATAGGTTCGAGGCTGCTGCCGCGGAAGACCATTTCGTGCGGTCATTTAGATAGAACTGGGCTAGGCTTGTCGGAAAGAACCGGTCGCTCGAGTCGGTGCACATCCGTCACGTGGCCGATGTTTTCGTTTATCTACTTTTAAACATAGAACTGTACTCGGGTGTTTTTCGGGGTTCTCGTATTCTTATGGTTGGAATAGATCTCGATAGCGATAATCATGGATGCTGTGGACTGCTTCTCGGAAGACTAATGACAATAATGATAATAATAACTTTATTGTTCGACGGGATAACCCGTTGTTACAGAGAGAGAATAATAATGTAGGCGAGACAAACAAGGTATGCTAATCGAAGCAGTTGTTTATAAATCTGTGGCCGTAAGGAAAATCACACAGCAAAAAGCAGTAAATTAATTGAATTATTGAATATTTGAATTATTGATACAATTATTGAATTATTGATATATTAATTGAATTGTAGCATATAGGATTTACCTATTTATCAGGAAAGACATCGAGAAAAGAAATTCTATAGACTTGGAACAGACGTGTGATTAGAACTTTAAACGACCATACCTCGGAAGTGAAAATTTGCGGCTTACGGCGTTGTCGAATTATGAACTCGATAAAATTCGCCTTTCATGGGAGGCTGACATGAAACACGGGGGAAACGTTTTTAATGAATGACTTGGAACGATCGCGATAGCGATCGCATAAACGGCGCCGATTAGAGACACTGAAAGGGTACGCGCAATTAACCAATTAATGAGCGTCGCGAGGCGGAATCGAAGGCGACCGAAAGGAACAGTCATCGGATTTCGGTGGGCAATGAAAGGATCGGGCGGGTATATGGGGCTGCCTCGTGCCACCCACGCGAGGGCTTTTCACGCCTCTGACGCGACTAGTTTCTTTGCCGGGGTACCGAAAGCCGTCGCCGGTGTTGGCCCTTCGGATATCTCGGTCATGACAGATAACACAATGGCTCTAATACGGCGCACTGTGAAAAGGGTAAAGAGGTACCCACGATGACGGCGCCGATGAATGGTGGCCCCTGGGAGAGAGACGGAGAGAGTTTGAGAGAGAGAGAGAGAGAAAGAGAGAGAGAGAGATACTGAGGGGGGAGGGCTGCACCTATCTTATCGGATCTCCTTCGAGCTGCGGCGCAGAGCGAGCAACTCTTTGACAGTGGTGCCCATTGTTCCACGTGATCTCCTCGACCTGCTCGTTTTCAGTCTGTGATCTGAGCGTTCTTGCGTGCGATTTCCTCCTCGATTCCTCTCGAACGATCGAATTTTTTCGGGGTGACTCCGTAATGAAAGGTCGCCGGCGGGATGGCTCTTTGACGGACCGTTAGGAATCCTCTTTATGCCTTTTCAGAGACCTTTTCGAAATCGTGGCGGCTTTTCACGGGCCGGCGATGCAATAGCTTTGACGGACTTTGTCTTCGGGCTTGACAGCCTGTCGATTTCACGATCCTTCGGGCCCTTGGGATCTTTGAAAAAAAATCGCTGCTCCTTTGTTTCTGTTCAAGCTGCTTCCTAGTGTTTGCTCATCGAAATCAAAAGGCTCCCTCATTTTTAAAGGCTGTAACAAAAATGCATAAAAGCGCCCAGGAAACATTCCCGCCCTTCTTAGTTAATTCGTTGTAACTAAAATTTCAGATCACTCCCCCAAAAAATAAGGCTTCGAATTAGAAAAATCATTTTTAAATAAGCGAGAACAAATAAATGGAATTACGATTGGAACTCTACGAAGTATATAAAATATCCTAGCTTTACTTAAAACGTAAAAGGCTTGCGATGTTCCGAATATTTTAAAATACCCTAAAAAGTGGCAAATTAGTAGATAAGACATTTTAACTAAGGACGGCAGCATAGGTTCAATAACTATCGATATTACGTAACATTGGACATTGAAAAGAAATTTACCATTTTCTCATGTACCGTCCATTCAGTCCAAAAGTAGATTTGGACGTCTTTGGACCAATTAAATTTACAAAACAGGAGCACAATAATTTTATGCGCTGTGTACAGCGTTACGTTCAATGTACAGAGATCGTGCGACTGGCCAATGGAAAAACAGGATGTCGAAGACCGAGAACAGGTAAAGTCCTGAAGCTGAGACAGAGAGAGAGAGAGAGAGAGAGAGAGAGAGAGAGAGAGAGGGGGAGGGCAACCCGGCAGCATTTTGGTCGGCGCGCCGCTGCACTTGACAGAAGAGGAGCATTGTCTCGCGCGTTGACTCGGGAAGAATGGACGGCACACACACCCACGCGCGCCGCTTTTTCCCTCCCCAGGGGTGTTCTGTTTGTGGAAAAGAAGGCGCGCGCGGTTGCCCAACACATTGAATGCAAACATCGCGGCACCGTAACGGATTAGAGGCTCGTCCGATTGTGGTTCTCGGGTTAATGGCTCGCCGGCGATCGTTTCCATAAATACTCGGCGTCGGTCCCGCTCGCGGCCGGTATACATCTCCCGATATCGAAAGCGAGCGCGGCCGCCTTCGATCGCGAGCATAATGGCACGCCTCCGCCGCGCGACTGTGCATCATCGCCGTTGAATGACTTAATAAAAGAATCTCGATTACGCCAGTCCGGGATTCCAAGCGACGCGGGCGAGCGAACAAAGGGTCGGCCGACACGGGCCGCCGCCGCCGTCGCCGCCGCAGCGAGGCCCGGGTGGGCCCGGTCGTGCTCGGGTTCGTTCATCGAGCCTCGACTCCTCTCTCCGCAGCGGTGATCCGCGCACGGAGAGCGAGAAGGTGCGAGATAAGGCCTTTCCTGGCCAGCTAATGGCACGGATTTATGTGGGTTAGGGCGTCGACTCTCCGCGCGCAAGAAAATCTCACTTGCTTCAGCGCGAGCACCGTGACTCATACGCGTCTGCCCACCTAATCCGGTGCCCGCTTGCTCGGCTAACCGGCGCGAGATGGCGCGGGACGAGGGGCCCGGTCGAGGAGGAAGAGGCACAATGAAACGGGCGAGAACGACAAGTTGGACGCGAAATACAATGCGGGCGTGGGTCCTGGCATCAGGCAACGCGGCCAACGAGGCGAATCTCGCGGCCTTTTTTCCTCTTTTTTCCCCTCTCTTTTCCTCTCCTCCTCCCTCTTTCTCGCTCTCGGTCCTCTTCCGACGCTACGGCCGTCTCCCTCGAGCGCGTGCACACGCACGGCTAGGCCACCTTCTCCGATCCGGGAGATCTCCTACACTTTTCCTTTCGTCCGGACGTGCCGACGGCGTGTCGTGTCGTGTACAACGAGGATATCTTGTGCAAGTACCCCGACCTAGCCTAGCGTCGCGGAGACGCGCTTCGCGCCCTCGTTACTTCGAGCGCGGAAAGCTCGTGTACGGACCTTGAAACCGTTTTCCAACCATCGAGATCGACCTGCCGCGCGCCGCTCTCTCGCTGCTCGCCAGAGCGAGGCGAAAACCCGCGCTATTCTTGGGGAACGAGCACGCCGCCGCGCCGCACCGGCTTCGCAGACACGCGGCCTCGGCATACGCTTTTCGAGCGTGCTCGCGACGCCGTGAAATTTATTGTAAACGACCCGGGTGTGCTATCCTCTCCAGCCACGTCGAGGACGATTCGTCCTTAATTAGCGAACTCAGGCTCGCGCAACTCGCACAGTCTGATCCCGATGATAACCGAATGATTGCTCGTGAACTAGAATCTCTAATCGATGATCTGCGTTGCTCCGTTAATCGTTCGAAACGGTTTATGCGTGATGCTTTTGGTTTTGAAAGTCGACGCTGCCCAGTAAGCGAGAATTTGTAAGTAGACAGCGTACTCTTATGTAGAATAAATACTTTCAATAATTTTGATTTCTTTACGCATTTTTATGTATTTGTGTTTCTTCCGTTCACTTTGTCATAAATGCGCTGAATCCACAGTTTTAACATTCTCGTGTTTTTCTGTCGAATTTTGTGTCGAATTTTATGTCGAATTAGTTCTGCAATCAAGATAACGATTTCTATCTCATCCTACATTTCTATCACATCCTATGGACAATTAATAATCTAATCTGATTAAAGTGTTCCCACGAGAAATTCAATCCCACTGACACATTTTGTTTAAGGAGTTAAATATTGATAGCAATTATTGCTTGTTGCAAATGTGTGCCCGAAAACGGAAACGTTAATGTTATGATGAGAATGATAACGAACGTCGAAGATTTCGAATTGAATATTTGGTGTAATATCGGTTGTAGGGTGCTGATCTCAGCGCTGCGCAGGAGGCACTAGGGACTAACGCCTGCGCTGGCGACTTCGAGCGCGGCTAGACGAGCACCGTCGGCGCTGGCGACTTCGATGCGCCACTAGACGAGTACCGTCGGCGCTGGAGACTTCGATGCGCCACTAGACGAGCAACGTCGGCGCTGGAGACTCGAACGGACGGTTAGGCGACTGACGTCGGCTCTAGCATCGGCAGGCTGTCGGAGCAACTAAAATGAGTGGTTTTAGATCTCTTATTATACAATTATTGAAATTAAATGTCGGAGCAGAAAGCAAATATATCATGCGTACAAATGATTCTAATTCCGACATGTATTGTATGTACTATTCTATGTTGGTACTTGCTGTATGTGTATGTGAGACTCCGTGGCGGTCATGTGCGAACAGACTCGTCAGTTGTTTGGATCACCTCGTGCACTACGATCGTCTTGAAATAGAAAGTTTATATTATATATACAGTTATTCACATTATTCAAATATGATGAAGCAGTAAATAAATTAATTCATTTGTGGGTACGTTACGATAAAAATCGCACTATTGTTTACAGAGCAATACAATGTACGTTTACCATCGAAATGTTTATCGTTATGTATTACTTTATATTCGATGTTTTCATGTATCTGATATGTCCACGATGATGTTTTACGTCTTCAATAAACGTTCGAACTTAATAAAAAAACATTTTTGATTTACGATTCGTATCGAATTCTTCTCGCCGCGGATAGTGCCGCTTTCATGTGACTTCTCAATTAACGATTATAACTTAATAATTTCACGAAGTAAAGCCGTTGGGTCGATCATTAAGAAGCAGCGTCACGCGATCGACGGATTGCATCGCGCGAGCGCCGTCCAATCTGTCGGCCGGTATTTATTAATATCGATGTCACGTTTATCGTCCTTATCGCATCCGCCATGCGCACCGTATAATACGGCCGCTGTTATACGCCGATCGCCGTGTTACAGCGTGTACACTCAAGAATGCAGGTATACACCACTTGAGTACCGTCGGTCGTGATTTACGATTAGGTAGTCCAGAAATCGACAGTACATAGCCAATAAGAAGAAAATAAATGTTTGCAACAAGGCCTGGCGGGCACGATCTACGACTAAGTAAGCTGATACGCTCCCGTGAGCGAGTTCGATCCGGCAGGTTCTCTCTCGAAACACGACGACGTGACCTTCGTGGCGAGATGCATCCGGGGGAGGAGGGGGAGGAGGAAGAGAGGCGGAGAGGGTAGCGCAGAAACTTATCCGATCGGGAGTGACGAGAAATTTAACCGGCTCGGTACGAATCGAATGCCATCGGCGGCGGATCGTCGATGTAAATTCAACGGTCTTCGTCGATTAACGATAACATTAAGTCAAACATCGTAAAGTACGAGCCCGGGTCGGTCGGTAAGAATGGAGAACAGGGAAAAGGGACGAGAAAAAGGTGGGGAGGACTGCTCGAGTAAACGTGACCGAGAACGGAACAAAAAATAAAGAAGCAGAGAGAGAGAGAGAGAGAGAGAGAGAGAGAGAGAGAGAGAGGGTGGAAGAGGGTGAGAGAGGGGGAGATGAGATAAGAGAACAAAAAATAAAATCGCTTCGTTCGTTGGCTGTTCCCCAGCCATTGGCATCGTACGGTCGCAATAAAACCTGAAAATGAAAGCTCGAAGTGATTCGTTCGTAGGCCAAACACGAAAGTGCCCTAAGCTTCTATCTTATCCACTCCTACCTGTCCCGGAGCATTCTGATTTTATGACCGAGGGCTGGATGAAGCGGGTGAGCGGGCACCTGTTTCGGCACAAATGTTACGCATATACGGGGAAAGGTGATCATCGTCCATTGTCGGACGGTGTGCTTAGGATACGTTTTTAGCGATCACAAGCGCCGACCGTGGCAATTGGTCCTTAACGGTGTTAGACGTGTTTGTCGGACCGCCGGTCTACGGGCCGGCCGGTGCGACGCGACGGTATCGGCTTCTGCATTCCTGCAATCGGCTTTAAGTGGCGCGTATACGCCCCGGACACTAATGATACTTTATTGGTTGTGTACCCGATGTTACGCGGCAACCGGCCAGCGACACGCTAAAATTTTATCCTCGACAAACAACGCCTCGGAGCCGTGCGCGGCCGTCTTTTATTGCCGATCCCAAGCGAGATCGGAAACGCGTTCGGATCCACGAAGCTCGGAAACTTCCACGAGACGACACCGTGTCGAAAACACACCACCACCCGGTCGCGTTCACCCGTGAGAAATCACGGAGGCGACACCTCCGAACAATGGCCGCTCGCACCCACGTGTTATTCGAGGTGATATCGTTGGCGTCGGCCGTAACTGTCCCGGAAGGTTCGTCATAAACTGTAACGAGCTACCGTGCACCGAGATATTTATGACCGCGTAAAACGGAAATTTTACATCGTTCCCCGTCGTTATACTTTTCAATCGCGCCACCTTATTAGCCGGATAGGCCCCTTTGCGCCTAGACCCCCGATGATATACACTGATACCCGAATGTACCGCGGTGTATGAGTTATCGCCAGTTTTCAGTAGTGTTTCTTTTAAAGCTGCACTAAATCAACCACTATCGCCCCACCTTGCGTTTAATGCAACTGTTTAGTAATTGTCTCGCAGTTGAAACTTATTATCATATTCACCGAGTGATTTGCGAGCCGATCCGTTCGTTGTCCGGTCACGCATTGTTTATGCCCCCGGCCATCGAATCCAACGATTTTTCCGTTAACGTGATCTGTGATTTAGACAGTCGAACGAATCCCTGTCTATTCGATTAAGTATTTTCATCCTTTCACAGACGTCGTTCGAATACTGACACATTTCCTGTAATACCTGAGACACGAAGCTAAGCTTTCCTTCGAGGTCGTGTTCATATTTTTCATTTTATATTAACGTGTACGCAATTGTTATTGTACGAGAGAGTGGGTTGCGAAGCAGCAAGAAATAACTTTTACGTAACGTTGACGTATAAAAATGAAGAATGCGATAAGACAATTCGTAGTCGAGGCTGCATTCTTCGTAACTGGTGAATTTTTCAGCTAGGAAACGAAGAAATCGGGCGTTTCGCGCCATATCGAATAAATCTCCAATAAATTGATGCAATTTCACTTACGTTCAGAATTATTGACTCGGGGTATAAAAAGAATACCTGTCGACAAGATCAACATCAAGCGGACTCCAAAATGTACAGGATGGGCCGGAATTCGTAGTACAATCGAGCAGGGGTTGATTCTACCTGTTAAAAATAAGAACAAAAATTTGGTATAACGTTTTTCTTTATCCGGTGCTCCGTTTCCGAGAAAATCGACTTTAAGGTTTGTTCGTCTTTGTAATGGATTTAGTTGTCGCATATTTTTCTAACGCGGTAGCCTCCGTCCAAGATAGCGTTTGCAAACATTAATTGTTGCGATCTATGCAGTAAACGGATTGTTTCTATCATAAACTGAATTCGAAACAAAAATCAGCGCCCTTATTTCTTCCTCCCTCTTCGTTGATCTCTCAAGGTCATATCACGTCTCGGTAGCACTTTCAGTTTACACTTTCGTGATATTTGTAGGATACACTTTCGATCTGTAAAAAAAGATCGGTGCGATTTTATCGTTAAATTTCGTTCCGCGTAAGTTGCAAAAATTGGTGGTTCCGTCGGAACGGTAAGCACCGAAGAATCCGTCAGGTATCCTCGGGGACTGTTTACCTTTCCGTTAAGAGAAAGAGGGAGAGAGCAGCGATTCACCTCACTCCGGATTCCGCCTCGTAAGCGTCGACACGCGCGTTAAATCGGTTATCATACGGTAGTATTCGCGATGGAATTCCGGCGTCGCGTACACCCGGCTCGGCTCGGCTTGGCTCGGCTTCGGTGTGCGTCGGTGCGTGTTTCGATCGTGCATCAGCAGATGACACTTGCCGCCCCGGTCACGCACAAACTATATTCGTCTGAGCGACGGGCACACGGACTGGAGTGACCGGCGCGGCGCGGCGCGGCTGCCGGTTTCACGGTGTAACGACGCACACCGTAACAGCCGCGGACGAGGGTGAAGACACTTCAGGGTCAGACATCTGCGCATCGATATGAGGACCTCGTATAACGCTCGCACCGGCTCATACTTATGTTACGCTTAACCGGCCGTGCCGGTCCGCGCTCGCCGCTCAGGTATGTCCGTGATATTTTTTCCGATACACGCCCGCCCGTATTAATTGGTAATTGCGGAAGCTGTTACGCGGCTAACGATCCGACGTCGTTTCTTGCGCGCCGAGCCTCCGCTCGCGTGCTTCGCGTTGCTTGACCTCTCGTCGCGCGAATCTCTGATTGGAACGCGAAGAAAAAAAAGAGGAACGTTCGGATCACGAGAAGATCGAGAGGAAAGCTCTCGGGAAATTGTTCCTCGCTTGGTTACACCGTAATTCCGCGGCTGATTTTCTCTGCCGTTCGCGACTATCGGAAACTATTTCTTATTAACCCTCTTAGCGACGATCAAAGAGTCCGCGTGTGTCCGTGCGAGTAGTTCGGCAAATAAGAGATGAATCTGCTATTTATTAGAGATATTAAGGAAACAACGTTTTCACAATTCTAGCCAACAATCTTTGTTCGGCAGTGAAAGGGTTAAGTATGCTAATGCACGCACCGATATCACGAAGAATAATACATTTGTACGGCTACAATTGTATTTCCATTTTAATTAGAATAAAACTGTTTCGTATCGAATGCAGGAGATAAATTGCCGATATGGTATTTCTATATAAAATAATAAATGGAATAATGGAATTAATAATATCTTCTTACTGAACGCGAGAGAAACCAGAATTGGAAATTTAGATCCGATAACTTGTATGTTATAATTATAACATAATTTTTGTGTCACCTTGGACTTTTTTGCGTTCTCGACTGTCTCATTGAAGCGTGATGTAACACTTTTAATTATATCGGCATATTTAAATAGCAGCATTTACCGCAGTCGAATTTATTAATCCCTTGTATATCAATCGGTTTCACCCTTATAAGAATCAATAAATAAATATGGAATTTATACGAGCACTCGCGCGACTAAGTGATGCGTTAACGATCGAGTTTAAGCGTTTTCGGGAAAATTCTCCATTAAGGAACTAACCGTAATTAAACGACTATTTGCTGACCGAAATCGTGTTATTTCCCAAGACGTCAGACACTTGTTACAAATTTTCTGAAACGAGTTCTCGCGTAGCGGTAACCGACCTCGTTTCACTTAATTACAGAGTACAAAACGGCTTCTTTAATGCGACCGTAGTAATTTCGGGTTGCTGTTCGCGTGACGCAACCGCAGGAACAAAGATACCCCTGCGAATCGGTTCGAGATACACGTTTCGATACGACGGCTCCTTTTTTCCATACAGTCCGAAACTGATTAACTAATTACTGCTATTCATTTCAGTGCCGCTAATTAAAAAGAGCTACAGGCGCTCGAATGGTGTTCTAACTCGCTCGCTTTGGTATCAAACACGTTGTGACTTGTCAGTCGAGCGAACACCAGTGACGTGACAGGGACACTTTGCTTCGACGCTGTTCGAAAACTTTAGCGACGCGGCGTTGACGCTTGTGTATGCAATTACTGCAGACGAGTATGTTCTTATTTCATTTCGACTTTATAACACATAGGGAATTGAAGCCGCTTAATGCGAAGTGACCGATTGCTGTGCTTTCGGTTTGTCTTCGGGCGTTAATTAACTTTATATTTATCGAGTAAGGCATTTTAGGATTCTTTATTCCTTTATTTTGTTTATTTCTGAATAGAAAAATTTAATATATCTTATTCGATAAATATAAAGTTAATTATACGTGGAAACAGACTAAAGGCGCAGCAAATGGTCACTCTACAGTAATCGGGTTACCCTGGTTAATAGTATAATCGAATTATTTCTTCTTTGGTTCCCGTGAAAATATTGCACCTGGCGCAATATTATTTTCACTCACTGTAACAAAGAGTTTATCCCGTCGCAGTTATTATTATTTCTATTTTCCACCTGGCATTATGGTGCACGAAGCAGTTACAGATATGCAAACGTTTCGCTAAACGATCGTTCCAGCATTAGCCGACTTTCGTTGGAACACGATCGCGCCGCGAAGCTCGCGGCCGGCGACCGACAACGGCAGGAGAAAGTCGGATAACGCGTAACGAACGATTCCTTTGTTTCTGGTTAAAATCGGAACGTCATAATTATGTAGGAGGGCGGGGTGCAGCGCTTGGTATCAATCACCCGGCTGCGCGGATAGGTCCGCGGTGAAATCCGCGCGAGAGGCGTCGACGCGCATTAACGGGACGAAAGGAACTCGATCGGGCCCCGGACGCGCGAGGGCCCCGGCGTGTTTACGGTTCATAAAGGTGCGCGGCGAGCCCGCTCTACATCCAAACGCATTAGAAACGGCCGAGCATGTAATAACCGGGGACCGAAAAATTAGCATCTGCCGGCCAGGAGACAATGCCTGATTTGAATAACAATGTTCGCTACCGTGTGGGCTTCTAACTCTTAACTATGGGTTCTAGACGTGATGCGAGTCTGCATATCGCGCTCGCACAGTACCAGTCGCACATGACAATGCGATTTGCTGCCTCCACGATTTCCTCCCGCGGCCGGTCGGCCGGCTCGCTCCCGCGCGGCTCGACGAAAGAACAGGCAAAAGAAACGAAAAGGCGAAGAAAATCGAGTTCTTTCGACGCCGTTTATCCTTTCCTCGCGTTTCCTAGGACCGGTTCCGTGGCACCGATCACATCTAATGGACCCCGATCGGATACCGCGCCGGGCGTTCGATAATCCTATTAACGATAATGCTCGCACGGATAGGGGGTACTTTGCCTACAATGTTTCTCTTTACACAGGATTAAGGATCGTTACACTATTTTCGTTATCTTTACGCGACCGTATCTTTCGCAAATGATCCGCTGCCTCGAAGTCTCTTTCCCTTATCGCCCTCCCCCAGCCGTTATTCTTACCGGGACCAGTTCGGCTGAATTGGAAACACGGTTGTGTAATCGTATTTTCACGCTCGAGACCGCTCGACCGTGAAGCCCTCAATTTTCCAGCGAAAAATCAGCAGGCTCTATTCTTAATTCGTCTGATTGATTTCAAAGCGTTCTTCAGCCGTCCGTACTGAATATACTATTAATTAATCGGAGATCTTGAAAATGGGTTTAACCTTTACACCGCCGGCACGATGCCTTGTTCAGTCGCTAATATTGTATCGTATTTAGGAGAATAGGTTGTTCTCTTTCATCTGACCGATTTGTGAGACAATATATAATAATAATAATATAATAATAATTTTTATTATTAAATATTTATACTGACAATTCGAGTCAGGTGAAAGAGGATTACCTGTCCTCATACGTACGGTATTAGTGACTTCATATGTCAACGGGCCGGCAATCCAAAGATTAAAATTAAATGTACACTGTACTTGCTGGTATAAAAATGTCTTTCTTAGACGGCACGTGAAAAAGATCACTATACCGAGTGAATATTCAACAAGGTACGACTTTGAAACCTCGAAAGGTGCACCGAGGCCCTTTCGGATCTCTGAACTGTTATGGTTAAGGCCCACAGTCTGAGATCAAGCATCGGCACATTTTATACTTGCTTAACTATTTTTTTTAAATGGTAATGAAGACGCTGAATCATTTTTGCTAAGTAGACGCGATAATCCAATATAGACAAACTAAAATAAGCAATTGCACGAAGATCCTCGGTCTACATCTAAGAAATAAGCTCGAAGCAGCAGCTCGAAGCAATCGGCATTTAGCAGAAAAGTCCGCAGCCAAGACGCAAAATTGGCGTTAAAATTGACACCTCGCGAACCCAAAAAAGACAGGATTCGCGACGATTGCATCGGATCGTTCGGATTCGCGGCGCAGTCGAGCGGTGGCGCCGATCGAGCTGGTACGTACGTGTCAAGCGTAACACGCTGCGGCGCTGTGGGATATTTTCGAAGCCGAACGATAGAGACATAAAGAAGGGACGTGCGACATCCTGCCCCGCGGGCGGCCATTGGCGAGGTATAAATCATCCGCGCGAGGGATTGCATTTCAATGCCCCGGGCTGGATAAGTACCGGGGCTGGCCGCTAAGACAGCGCGAGCGGCCGTCGATACGGCCCGTCCGGGGCCCGAGCGGGGACCGAGCGCGCTTTTATGCGCGTTGCGCGGCCACGCTCTGCCACCGGCTCGCAACCCTCGTTACAGATGCAGGGAACGCGTATCCGGCAAGCCTCCAGGACGACGACGAGGAGGGCCAGCTCTCGGAAACTCGGCCCGAGGAACCCCGCCTTGTCTTCTCCGTCCTCCTTCCCGTCGGCGCGACGATCGCGAGCTGACTCACGCTCCTCGATTCGCGAGGAAATCGCCGGGGCACGAAACAAAGCGGAGCGGATCCGAGCGGCGCGCAGTGCACAGTGACCCGCGAATTAGGTTTCTGTGGCGTACATTACTATACCGTTGTGTCAAGGTTTAAGGTTATAGCGAGGATCAAAATACTGGAGGGTGAACACCTCAAATTTACTGAAATATAAAATTGTGGTTCACAGTGCACTTACTTTCTTAATTTAACTAATTGCTGATCGAAATAAGCGTACTAGACATGTATGTAAATTCTACAAAATTTCATTTTCGTAGTATAAATTTTTAACGACTTATGTTGATTTTTAATACAAACACAGTGGTTAATTGGTTCGTTATGTTAATTGGTTCCATTGTGTAGGATATATGGATTAATATGTATTAATATGCAACAAAAAATTAGCTACCTACCACTAGGTGCTATTGAAGTAGCTAGAGTGATTTTTATTTATCATAATTCACGGCACTGCACGTAAGAAAGTAATTTTGTTAAACGTTATTAAAAAAGTGATTGCATTAAGTGTTCCGTTTCAATAAGATAATATTATATAATTATGAAGCTATGTAACTGTGAAGCCTAAAAATTAATTTTTAATTGTTTGTTAAATTGTTGTTAATTTGTTGTTAATTAGTTATTGATCAATTTGCATTGGTTGTAAAGTACTTGTTAACGCCGGTAAATTGATCTGCAAACATCTGCATTTAAGTGTTGTGTTCTATAATTACGAAAATGTATGATTTCAGTCAGAAAATGTTTTTTTTACCGTTTTCGAGCGCCCCTTGCCCCGCCGCACTGCGCGGCTCCGGTTCATCGCGCGACCTGCTCCGCATCCAGACTATCCGCTCCCAGGCGCACCTGCTGCGTGCTTTTTCGTCCGCGTTCACCGATTTTTCCGTCGAGTGGAAACGGAACGACGGGTCAGTCCGATGCGGCTAGGATAAGCGGATCCTGCACCTGTTCTTCGTGACTTTTCTCGCGAGACATAACGCCGGGTTGCGTTTAACCAAGAGGAAAAGGCAGATGGTCGAACAGATTGGTATAATTGATACACGCTGGTACCGGAGAGGGTGATTCTTTGTTCAGGGGTCGCGTTTTGGACTGTGAGCGACTTTATCTAGTTTTGAGATTGAAAGCTTTGGGAATTGGACCAGGCTTGAACGATCTTTGACCTGAGAACGGCTCATTATTGTTATCGGATTGATCGAGAAGTATTTTCACATATTTTGATGTTCGAAGGCAGCAAATAAATTATAGTCGATGAAATATTTCGTTGAATAAAATGTAGGCATTTATTAGCTTGGAATATTTATTCTGATACGTAATGTCGTCTTCGTAAAGAAGAATCTGATATCAGCTACTGTTGTTAGTATACCGAGGATCTTTATGTAAAATATAAATTCTCTGCATTGCAGCCAGGTGCAATCATGTTTCTGTCTTAAATAATTTCAATAAATTGTCATTAACGTATCAACGTTTTTAGTTTCTTTTCATTCTTTCGCTATCCAATGTTTCACCTATACATTTTTTTCCATAAATAATTAATAGTATTATGTGGTCTTTGTTGTGGTAGATTCGTTAAGAAGCATCGTGATGCGCGACGCGGTTGATTTGTTTCAAGAATAACTTGTTATTCGTTCGTGTTACCAGCGCAAGATTTCGGTCAAATGATTCAGACGATCGAGATCCGATTGTGCCGAGTTATACAAGGATCGCCAATACATTCAAAGCGATGACACCGATTCGAAAACTTGGCGTTTTACGATTAATTAGCTCAAGATGGTTTCATTCTATTAATGGTCGCTAGAAGGTTCGCTTTAAAGGAAAGGCACAAGACAGAATTGGAGCGAGTTTTATTCTCCACTTTCGTGCAATAAGGAAGAGAATTATTGTTCGATACTGGCCACAAGGAAGCCAGCAATTATATAGAATAATTAAACAAAAAGATCGACTTGAAGTTTAATCGCCCGTTTCCTCGTAAGGAAACAATCTCCGATACGGATTCAATAAATTTGAGGAAGCGTGACCGCGGTTCTTGTAGCTAGATTTAATCAAAGCCGATTAAATACCTTGAATATTGATTCGGTTTATCTAGCCGGGAAGTCTCGTGACTGTTTGCCGATACACGTAATCGAGCGTGCAATCGATTGATATACGACCTTATCTGGACACTGTAAAAGGCCCGACCCCTTTTAGAAATCTGCGATATCGTTGGCCTTGTTCCGACATCCTAAACACATAAAGTTGGGAAAGCGCAACGCACGCTTTTAGGACACGGGTTTCATTGGTCGGAAGCACCGATGTTTTAATAATTGCTGTAATTGTGGTTTCGCCGAGTTGCATCTTGGTTCGCTAGATCTCAAAAAACGTCGCACTTACGTGTACTAATTAATTTAATATCCCCGTTCTCTATACGGTACAGTGAGTTACAATAAGGATTTTTCTTCAATTAAGCGCCAACTTTCATCTACTTTATTCCATAAAATATCAGCACGATTACTCCTGGATAGCGCACACAAAGCGCACGTTTCATGCACGCATAAAATTAACAATATCCCGGTTACAGCGTGTCTCTTCCACGTATCATCGCTGTATTCCCCGCGCAACCGCGTACAATTTTCCTCCGTTCGCACAATTCGGGAGACAGAGCGACGCTGCGAAGCAATGGACATTATTTTCCATTGCCCAGCACGAACAGCGACATCGAAAATAGCAACTGTGGGAGAAAAAGGTTCGATCAGACCGCGGATTTTCGTGTAAATTCTCACGTTCGTCAATTGTTATGTAAACGTTCGACATTACTCATTTTTACAAATATGTACATTTTCTTGCAAATTTACACAAAGATCCTGGTCTTCGTACGACATTGAGGGGAAACCGAAACCTCTATTGAATGAATTATTTAGACCAATTTTCCAAATCTTTCACGTTAACGTTCCTACGCTAGATGAAAATAAAATGAAAAACGAGCCGACCATTTCAACCGGTTTCACATTTTTCGTTGCAATTTTGTCGAAATTATGTAGAATCTCTCACAGAAAATGATTGGCCGAACTTTCGATCCAAGAGCACACTATAATAAAAACGACAAGAGATCTCAATAAATTTAGTCTCGTAATTCTTCTAAATAAACCGAGATAAGAATTTATATTAACCTCTGGCGGTTTGGGCTCTGTGTGTTGTTAGGGTGAGAAAAGGAGAGGGGATGGTGTTTCGTCCCGGGCCTGCTAGAGCACTCATCAGTAAGGCTATCCTAGCGGGCCCTTGCCTTAGACGTTGGGATATCGGTAGGAAGGACGAAGTCTGTATACAGGGTGTTCCACAATTATTTTAACAGCCGAAAATGAGGAGTAGCTGAGGTCATCTGCCTGGCCTGCATCTGTTCGACGCGCTGCGACCTTTTTTCTCCCGGACCACGGTCCCTCGGAGACGCTGATAAGGATTGTAATTGATAGACGTGGGTGGATCGCCGGACATTCGCCGCGGCTACTGGCCCGGGGATTGACCGAGTTCGATTTTTTAGTTTCGGGATAATTGTTCTTTGACGATTCTGCTTGGCTTTGTTCTGCTGTCCGGAGAACGGGGGACATGTGTGCTTGATAGACTGTTTTATAGCGTTTCTCTTAGAGTTGTTTCGAGAGACGTGTGGCATGATCGTAGCACCTTCCTCGAGAAAATAGATCTGGGACTGAGATTACTCAACGAGATCATAGTGTGATTAATTCGTTGAAGAATATTATATATACAGGGTGTTCTACAATTATTTTAACAGCCGAAAATGAGGGGTAGCTGAGGTCATTTGAAGTAACTTTTTCCTTTGCGAAAATGCAATCTGCGGCTTTGTTTACGAGTTATTAACGGAAAACACTGACCAATGAGAGGTGACGGCGCGAAGTTCGAGAGCCCGCAGCACGAGGCTTTGACAGATGGTCGGGACGGACTCGAGCCATGTTCGAAGTATTGAACAAATCACGAAGCGAGAACTTTCCGGATTTCTTTTTACTACGTAACAGTGATATTTTTAAAATTATGATGATAATTCACATAATTAACCTATATTTTTTAATTGTCAGATCTGCTAACATTCAATTTTCTCGAAACGAAAGAAAGTGGACTTGCACCACTTTCAAAATAAACAGTCCATATTTTCATCGAAACGATCGTGCCTATTCTTCCAATGTTTCCTGCCAGATTTTACGGTTTTATTGATTTCTGCCGCGTGTATGGCGGCATTGGACCGTTAAGGGTTAATATTTCTAAATTATTTTCAATTCATTCAAGCTATTAGTCGAAAGAATACGTTTTTATCTAATTCCTGTTTTACATAGTTGTCGCAGATCATTCTTATTTTGCATAAAAATCCGCGGTCTAGTTACGAAGTTACGAGCTCTAGTTATAAATTTTTCGGTTCCCGTAGATCGCAGATCTTCGCAGATCTTCATCGAACGATCGCGACGTATCACGCCGCCTCCCTCTTTCACCTCCGAGATCAGCGGACCGGTGTATCGTTCCGAGGTGCGGTTACCTGGTTCGTTCCTCTGATCCGCGCGTGTGGAACGGCCGATAAACGAGCGGCGTGGTTCGCGGCCAATGGCATAAATCTCGGTTCACGCGGCACGTATGTATGTGCGTGCGGTACGAGCCACGCACTGGGCGTGTCGCACGCAACGCCTGGCACGTGGATAGCTGGATACGCATCGACGGCTCCTCTCGCGCGCACTCGCCCGGCGATATGCACATCGCTGCGTTGCAAGCATTTACACGTATTTCGTCGACTGCATCGCGTGCGGCTATCCGCGAGCCAGGAATTCGGTGGAATAGGCGACATTCCCGATCACCGGCCTCGCATAATTTGACGTTGATCGACGATGCCGGCGATGATCGACTATTTCAGAACCGTTCACCGTTTGTTCCACAAAGTTGGCTTGTAATCTTTAACGCGAACTGAATAGTTTTAAATTACAGCAGTAGATGAACAGACTCCTGATAGGGATTTCGTATAAAATCTGCTGAATTGTTAAACAAAAATTGTTTATCATTCTATTAGGGAAGTTATTAAGAAGGATATATATATATATATATATATATATATATATATATATATATATATATATATATATATATACACGTTAATTAATTCTCCTTCCTTCTTAATAACTTTCCTAATAGAATAGTAAACAATTTTTGTTTAACAATTCAGCAGATTTATATATATATGTATATATATATATAAAGGGTTATGATTGAACAGTGGTGCATTGAAAATAAATTGTTCATGGGTAGATCGCGGATTTGATGCATTTAGAGGAGAAATTGAGAAGAATTTCTTTATCTTTGCAAGTAATACAGAACATTTCTATTTTGCATGAAGATCTGCGGTGTATTTGTAAGTTATATACAACGCATTATTTGATTCTTCGGTCCGGATTGTTCAAATACGCTTTAAATTAATAGAGAACACAGAGTATAGATTTTATTAACTCTAGGACGCTTAAGGGAGGGTCAAAAGAGGTGCACATAAATCAACGTTAGTCTTTCAAGGAGGAACTTGTGTAGGAGGCCAATGATCTGATTTTGTATCGAACGATTTATTGATGTAATTTATATGTTATTGTTGATGTAATTATTGATGTAATTTATATCTGAACGATGGTAAACAAACACATTAGATATCGGGTTCATTTTATCTAGAATTAGCGTTCAAGTTCGATGCGCTCGTAAACGGTGACAGTCGCAGTAAACGAGAGATAGTTGAATGTTTGATATGTTTGAAATACGTTTGTGACAAGTACGGTTATAAAGATGAATATTTGTTTCGATTATAGTGAACAGCATCGTAAACACTTAAAATAAACGTGCACACTATTTTAATAAATAAAACAGACATATTATATACAACTATTTTTGCACATATCTAGATGTTTCACATCATACTATATCAATAAACATACTTCAAACAGACAAAACTAAAACTTTTAGCATTTCCTCTTATGTCAACACAAAATGATCCTCCCTCGAGCTGACCTTAAACCTACCGCAACCCCTAAGCGACCTAAGGTTCAAGATCGGAAAGTGTCAAAGGGAAGAAATTGAGGAAGATCACCCGCCGTAATTTCGCAGGCCGATTTCGACAGATTTCGGCGAAGATTCTTTAAAGTCTGAAATGTAGATCATCGGCGAGGGTTTAATGTTCCCGAACGTAATGCGTTTCTTTTCGCGCGGCTATCGTCGCTGGTTCATTGTCATGCGAGAGCGGACGTGTTTCGCTTTAGCAAGGCTCGCTGCACGCGAGAGATCATACCACCGACAGGCATCTGGTTAAGAGCGGATCGCGCAGAAGCATATATACGAAGGGTGCGTAATGCAGCTCTCTTCGTGCCAGGGGACGTGACCAGACGCGGAGCGTCCTGTGTCGATGAAGAAGAGGCACTGGACTCGGATGAGTCAGTCTCTTAGAATGTACGGTGGCGTCGTGGCCGACCGTCCCATGAGAATACCAAACGAGTGCACATGAAAAAAGAGGGATGTGGCAAAAGAAGCGCAAGTGCGCCGCTGGTTCGCCATTCTAACACCGAGCTCTTCGATCTTTCTGTCGGCCGCGGCATAACCTAGCCGGTTCGACTACGGAAATCAGGTGGGATCGGGTTCCTTCGAGCTGCGCCAGCCTCGTCGTCCACGGATTCGTCGTTCTCCAAATGTTTTTCGCAGGTAAACGCCCGAAACCGAAATTGTTTGCCATTGAAAATTTAATCGAATCGTAATAACAATTGTGAAGGGTAGAAGAAAACAGTTGCAACTGTTGCAAAAGTCAAATTCGTAAACTTTTAAATTTGTATGTTACATTCGAATGTACTGGTACGATTTATATAAATAACGATTTATAAATATCGATGTATAAATAACCTTGTGATACCTTTTAGTATTAATAGAGTTTTGAGAATCCAAGATTTGACTCTTTCGAATAGCTGCAAGCAGTGTTTCTGACAGGCCTCCGATGGTTAAAATGAACCTGCAGCCAAGTCTTTATAAATATTACGATCCTAAATATACAAAATGATTCAACTTCTTTTGAAAATGTGTCCAATGACTGGACCAAGCAGCACAGATTTTGA
Organism: Megalopta genalis; assembly: GCF_051020955.1. Taxonomy (NCBI): domain Eukaryota; kingdom Metazoa; phylum Arthropoda; class Insecta; order Hymenoptera; family Halictidae; genus Megalopta; species Megalopta genalis. Next base: position 6,465,311 of record NC_135024.1, read on the forward strand.
AGAGCCGATTGCGGTCAGTTAACGAAACAGTGGTAGCTTTCACTGCGCCACGGACACTGCGATCAGCTGGAACGGTTGCCATCGTGGTCGCCTCGCATGAGGTTTTCCGGAAACATAATGCGGTCAACGATTGGCGAGCCGAAGCGGCATTATGATGAGACAATACCGACTAAGCGGACCGTGATCGCGGGTCGTCGGGCGAATTATTAGACGACCAGGTGACCGCGCCACGCTACGCACCTCGAAGAGATCTATCGCGCCTCTTGGTAAACCAATGATTTAGCCGATTTACTTGGTTCGCGATTTTATCGGCTGATTAACGCGGCAAAGGATGACCCGACCATCTAAGCAAGGACTATCTGTTTACCTTGGCAAGCGAATCCGCTTTGCGAAGAGGAGATTCGCACGTGAACCGGCTCTCGTATCGCGGCAAGCGTGGGCCGTTCTCTCTCTTTCACCGTTTCAACACTGGCGAAATATAAAAATGAATTAGGATTGCGCGGGCGCTCCAACCCGCTCGGGGGTTCTTCCCCGAGCGACTCCGCGGTTTGCCTGATAGTTCAGCAACAGTGTGACGGTTCAGGTCGGCCGGGGTCTGCAACAATCTTTCCGAAGCGTCTGAAAAAGCCGGCGTGATTTGCGGACGTCAAACGCAAGCCTGATGCATTTGAAGTGTGTAATTTTGCAGTCAGCCGGTCGAAACGTTTGACTTCGCGTCTATTCACTTCGCGGATGGAAAACATGGTACTTGAACGTCTGCAAAACAGCTAAATGGTAGGATTAATAATGTGGCCGATCTCCGTTTAATAAGTTTACGTGCGCGCGGCTGTCGCCTCGGTGACTTTAATGCGTGGTAATGGTATCATTCCCGCGTTGCAGACAGTTCTTTTTTTCCGCGGCGCTTTGAACTTTGCACCGCGACCTCTGGTATTTAGAAAGCGAATTTTTTTCTCCGGAGGCGTGTCGTCGCGAATGCGTCGGATCGCCTCGGCGCTCGTAACACCCTTTCGAATAACCGGAGTTCCATTTTCGAGTCGGATCGTTGCGCGATTGCGGCAACCCGGCTCACTCGTGACTCACGGAGACTAAGCGTTTATTAAGCCGTGAGACATTTCGAGCGACTCAATTAGGTCGAATCGAAGCACTTCTTTTTTTTCCGCGGCCGCATATCCTGCTCGGTACCCCGAGAAATCGGCTTCGACATGCGCGCCGTAATAAATTATTCCCCGCTAAAAGTGCGCTCGCGTAATAAATCCCGGGTATCGATTATTCCAACGTGGGTATCACCGCTCCTATTATAGACCGTCTATCTCACGTTTCGTAACATCATCGACGGAATGTGCTAATTAGTTCGAACGACAACTTCGCGGCCGTGCGTCGCTTTCGCGCACGGATTTAATTGCGGGGCTGCGAACGAGCAGATTCGAAAAATCGGAACCGACCGCGTGGGTGGCTGGCTGGCACAAAAGAAAAAAAATCTTGTCCGTTAATTACCCGAATGGCTCGATCATCGTTAGAGCAGGGGCCTTTGATAGTTCGATATCGAACGTGTCGACCCTGGCACCTCCGAGCCACGCACGCGGCTCGACGCGGATTCGATTTCGTAATCGACATCTTGAACTTTTACGCGAAGACACACGATCGCCGGCGAAATGAAAATAAGGCGATAAAGCCTTCGTGATCGTCGTGCTGCACTTTCTCATACTGTTACTCTGACTTCTCGTCACCCTCGTCCCTTCCACGGCTCGCAGATGTTCGCTGAAACAGCGATCGTTGTTACTCTTTCCGCGAGTAAACGATCAGACGTGTATATTTAAAAAAATTTTGTAAAACAAATTATATTTTGCTGATTATTAGACACACAGACCCGCGTCTGCGAGAGCAAACGCTAATTAGATAATGAAATGTAATAGAACATAAAGTTGGCCCGTATTAATCGCAAAAAGCAGGGGCTAAATAAAAATTGATTGCACCTCCGAAGAATTTTAATAAATCGCTTTCTTGTTTTTATGCGAGGACATAAAATACCTCAGCCTAACAATAACCAATCTTTTAATGACGTCGGAAAGACGTTTCTTCCACTTGCTCGCAACGAAGATTCGTATAATTACAATTCTTTATGGATTCAGGATAAATTTATGTATAGTAATAACAGTTTATGCTCGAAACACATTCTTTTATAATTTATTACGCGGAGTCCGATAGAACGATCCGCAGAGGGAAAATCGTATACATTGATCTATTACGTAAATCGACATTTCAGTTGGCACGGCGCAACATATTTAAAATTGTTACGATACGCTATTAAAAACTCTGTCGCGTTACGAAAACGATGCGCACGTTTCATTTATATTATTCGGATTGATTTATTATAGTAGCCGCGGATTCGACCGAGACAAAACATTCGCTTGCTGAAAAAAAAGATGTGCGATGTTCGAAAAAATTCGGTGTTGCAGACGCGTTGCAATGAAGACGTCACCGTGCACGCGGCTGATCGATCCTTGATCGGCGACGCGGTAGATCCATCAAATTTAATGGAGAATAGCATCGGGTTCCTCGGGACATCGGCCGACGCGAATGGTGGCACTCAATTAAAGACGTTCTCAAGCGGCCGCGGCGACTCGAGCCGGATTAACAGGTGGATTAGGTTTCTAAATGGCTTCCTCCCACGGTCCGCTTGCTCTCTTAGAGGCGACGCGTGTTGCGATTTTTTCGCGTGCACGCATCGGGACGACCGTGGGAGATATGCGCGAACGTGTGCCATTAACCGCGGCGAGGTCCGCGTCGCGTCGCTTCTGCGTCCGGCGAAAATTAAATGTAAATACAGATGTGTCGCATTACTCTCGGCCAGTGCATAATTGCCCACGATCCGAGTTTGAAGTCAATGAAATTCACCGATCGCGGCACCCCGATGACGCGCATGTATATTCAGACACCGTTTATGCAGAGTGCCGTCAATAAATATGCAACGATGTAAATGTCAGATATTTGTAGCGCGATTATAGCTAAGCGACGACCGACGGCGCTGGCTGCTCCACGGATTTCCGACTTACAGAGACCGTTTCGTCTCGACGAGCCGCGATGCAAATGGCCGCAACATCCTTTTGCATTCCAAAAAATGCCGATGGTCTCGTTAACCAGGTTTCCTGGCGTTTCTCTTTGTCGCGAGCTGAATAAAATCTTGTTCGACTTTATCGAATCAATATGCAAAACGAAATACAAAATGAATCCGTGTAAGATCTTATTCGTAGGAAAACAATGGATTTGAACGAAACTGATAGGACACGAAGTGATCTTTTCATAGGGTTTTTCTTCATTGAGTTTTACAATTACAGTAAATTTTCCCTAATTGACGCCCAACTTGGAAACAAAAATGGACAGTTTCTGAAGAGGAGATGCGATTATTCGAGCCTCCTGGCATATTTTTATAATTGCCGATTGTCAACGATTATAAAAACGAGCTGCAAGGCTCGAATAATTGTATGTCATCTTCCCAAATTGTTTTATAATTTCATAAGTATTTGAAATTGAACTGATGCTGAACGTATTTTTAAAAATATATTTTTATACGATTACATACGAAAACAAACTCAGTTTACAATCATTCGAATTAATAGATAATTAAATTCGAATAATTTAGTCGAACGAAATAGATAATTCGAATAAGAAATTATTCGAGAATAATTTTAGAACAGTATAAATAATCGTTATTCGATTCAAATACTCGACTAAAACGTATTCATTCGGACAGTTATCTTAGAGACATCATAGTCGAAACAATTCGAATAATGCCAAACTCTTTTCGACAGCTGTTTAATTTTCTAAAAAAGTCTGAAAGCTTTGATCGTCTACCCAGATATTTTTGGGATTATTGCAACGATCATGAAGCAGTTTAGAATTTCACGACATCTTATCAGAAACACGACCCTTTGAAATCATCGCTCTCTCTCTCTCTCTCTCTCTCTCTCTCTCTCTCTCAATACACGGTTTCAAAAATGCACTCAAATGGAAGCTATGTCTTAGAAAGCATCTCGGAGTGAATTTCAAGCTAAAAGGCACAATTCCGAAGAATCTAGTACAATTTACATAGCGCAAGATCGTTTCTGAGTGATCTATAAGCGTGCTAATGATGCGATCACGGATCTCGCGCCAATAAAAATCCCTCGCGCTACCGCAGCCGTCCCAGAAAAACAAATCGTGTTCGTCGGAGAGAGAATCGTTTCCTCCCGTTTTTGCCGAGCTCCACTTTCATCCTTTCTTCGAATCCCGCTCCCCAAGCAGATCCATCTTCCAGCAGACAGAAGCCACGTCACCGTGGACGTAATGGAAATTCAAATTTATTCCCGCTGCCATTTGCGCGGGACGGTTCATTAGCACGGTGCGCGTTGAACAGCGCATCTTTAACTACCTGGACGGGCCGGCACGGCGATAATTTAATTATTACGTTAGATTTGCTAATTCGTCTCGAGGGGGTGGTGCCGCTTCCCGAGACCGCTTTTTCCTGGGGGTGGTTTAAGTAATGAGCAACAGACTCCTCCTCTCTTCGACGGAATTCACTCGTGCCGGGACTACCTACAGTTTCCACTAAGGAGCTCGCACAACCCTGCTTCCCGTTTTTGCTTGTACAATTAGCATCCTTGATCCGACGAACTGTGGATCGGCCAATTGATCATCTCCTGGCCGACACGCCTGCCCGCATACATTCTTTTTCCATCCACGCGACCGAATGATTTTTCCGGACTCCAATTAATCGCGTGTCCCTTTAACGACGCATTATTAACCACATATCGATCAAATATTTGCATCTATACGCGCCATTACAGAACGTGAAATTCATTTCTAAAATGTCGTCGCTCGATCGTCAAAATAAGGTAGAAGCCTTGTGCAATCGTAAAATAATAAATGCGTCACAGTTTATACTTGAATAAAGCTTACACGATTTAAACCTGTTCTTCATTAAATTATCGTGCCCGTGACGTGCACGAGCACGAGCGTCGAGGGGTTAAACGATAAACAAAATTTGGTTGATATTATAAATCATCATTTTCGTCCCATCGATTGAATTGTTTCGATTTTTTCCCAATTCTGCGTTGTGTTCCAGCCTCTACGATTCGCGACGCTTCATCCGCGCCGATCGCGGGGGATGATTTCGAAACAGCTCTTTGCACAAGACGGGCGAAATTCAATAACGCAGCTAACGACGCGTTACGAAATCCAATATCTCGTTAAGAAACACGAACACCCTGGCGGAGCCTGGAAAACTAATTTTCCCAGAGCCTGTCGAAGTGTTTTCGGTTCACACGATACGTTTTCGCCCTGGCCACGCATCGGTTCTCTCGCGGCTCCCGCGTAAATAAATAATGAAGCGAACGGGTTCCGCGCGGATTACCGTTTCGCAAATTGATAAGTCGCGCGGCCCGAGCGACGCGCACGATAATTTAGCCGGCTAATAGAGAACCGTGCGCGCGGCCTACATCGAACGCACGCGTTTATTCGGCGATCGATCGATCGACCGATCGATCGGCCGACTCTCTTTATTCTCTCGCTCTCTCGGGCGCGAAAGTTGCGTGCGCGATTTACTCCCCTGTCGAACGGCAGAATTATGTGCGACCAGTTGTTACGTACTGTGCGCGATCGGCGCGCGGCTGTGTAAACGACTCCCTGGCGTTCATCAAAGCGGCGTATAACGTAACCAGAGGCCAATAGACGACGGCCGTGTTCCCGCCCCGATGTCTCTCTGTGAATATGTATATCGTTATTTCATAATGACCGCGGGGCGGGTGGTGTGCCGGCTCATGCTCGTCGCGCATATCATCGGGGCGAGTTGCGAAAGAAAATTGGCCGACCTCGTGTGCCGCGGGAAGCAAACCGTTTTCGACGCGTGCAACGCTGCCAACGACCCGGCTCGCCGTTAGATCGGGCACAGAGGGACCTGGCCAGGCTACCGCCCTGGCAAAAATTAATTATAACATGGACCGGCTGATTAATGATCAGATAAACATCAGCTTTCGGCCCTTGCCTCATGAATTATTCAGGCCGCATCCGTTTCAATTTCTATATGAGACGTTTACAAGTAATAACTCAGCCGCGTATTACTGTAATTATTTCAAATGCGGCGCGCCGGGCCTGATTTATTTACATTACGGATGTGACAACCGAGCCGTTCGGCGTTCCACATGCTAACGACGGTATTTGGCCGGCTGTTGCTGCTGCGAGATCGCTGACAGTTCGTAGAAACGCTGCTTTTTACCTTCCGTGGCGCTTTGGAATCGGACAATAGCATTTTGTACCGCGGTTTAAAATAATAAAACACTTGGGATTTCGCTCGAATAACAAGCTTGCGTGGAAATAGCATACCGAACGGAAAATAAAGTAGATTGAATTAGTTGGAAAATGGAGTGGCTCGACAGAAATAACAAAATTCTAATATTGGGTTGGCAACTATGTAATTGCCGATTTCAGTTATAGATGTCTCTCACTCCCATTTTTATGATATCCGTAAATGTTATATTATAAAATTATTATTATTATTATTATTATTATTATGTTATTTTTTATTATCCGTGAATGTTAGCAACTGGACAAATTGAATGCAGCGGTCAAGAAAAAGCGACCAGAATTGGTCAATCGTAAAGGTGTCATTTTCCACCAGGACAATGCTAGGCCGCACACGTCTTTGTCCACTCGGCAAAAATTGATGGATATTGGTTGGGGATCGATGTTACACCCACCGTATAGCCCTGATCTCGCGCCATCGGATTACCACTTATTTCGATCCCTGGACAACTACCTTCGTGGTAAAACTTTTAATGATGATGACGCTGCAAAATCTCACTTAACTCAGTTTTTGGCCGAAAAGGATCAGACTTTCTACGAGCGTGGATTTTTCAAGTTGTCAGAGAGATGGCAAAAGGTCATCGAACAAAATGGAAAATACATTACAGATTAAACTTCATTCCAAGTAAAAAAAAAATGTATTATTTCATTGAACAAATCGGCAATTACTTAGTTGCCAACACAATATATAAGCGTTTAATCGAATTGATGTAGACTTGCAGACTCCAGCTAGGAAATCATTTCTCCCATAGTGTTGTAATTTACTAGACGTTGGCCGAGTGTCCCTGAATCTGGCTACCTAGTGAAGCAAGAAACACTTGGCGCGCAGAGCATGATTACTAGATTGTGGCCGCTGATATAAATCTACTTGTTCATAGATGAACTTTGCGAATGGTAGATTGCAATGAAATATTAATTTATGCGCTTGCAAGCTCGATAAATTAATAATAATGCACACTTCTATATCAAACTGCATGCAATGGTATATTTTACTAACTACTTTTTAGATTTTACGCTTACCTCGGGTGAAAATTTACTCAGTTCATGTTTCCCCACAATTGTATCGCAAATTTATGTGTTCGTTTAAGATAGAAAATTCTGAGTAAAATACACAGTTGCCGAAATCAAAGTGCGAAACATAAATGGATGACAAATCGCTGCAGTAAAATTACAAGTGCGAATTTATTTCGCCGTTTTCACTTCTTGCCATTTTTATTATGTCTGCTCGAATTGTGAAGTTGACTCATTCATTTCCTGTGAGAGAAATTTTGCGATCTTAACAATTGAGAAATTGTCAAAAGAAAACAGAAATTACGATTTCTTTTCGTTGATTATCGCTCATTGTCACTGTTAAATTCCTACACGTGACAGATAATATATATTTATCACATGCCAATGAATTGAAACATTGCTTCAATGTTTAAATATTGTTAATGATAGAGCGAAATTTGATTTCCACATGAACGACGCGAATAACGCGCGCATACTTAGTGTAGATCATGTTCCAAATTTTCATAACGATTGCGACACAATATTATAGGCCAAACGATTACCTATTACGGAACCATCGAACTTAGTTGTGGGTCGATAGTGACCCAGCTCCTTTTCTCAGTCATTCCGTCATCCGACGGTTAATAAAAACGCACGAAGAAGATGAAGAAGACGGGTCAAGGCGACACGCAAATAAGTGTGTGAACCCGGCGACGGATCTCGGTCGCGGAGCGAATCGCGATGGAAACGATGAGTGTCGCCGATGGCAATTAGCCGTGTGCGCTGGAAAACTCGAAAGGTTGCGAAAAAATGTGCGCGGACCAAGGGGTGGGGGAGGGACGCAAGAGAGACGGAGAGAGAAACAGTCGGTTGTGTCGGTGGACGTCGACGACCGTCACGGAAGGAGGGCGTCACGCACACGCGTGTGCACGATTGTGTCACAGATGTCATAATCTTACGTAATTGGGTGCCATCGCCGGGCATTTGTAAGCCGCACGCATGCGAGAGCGAGCCGGCCCGGTATAGTACGCACAGCAATTTACTTTGATTCGTTATTGTAAATTGTGTCGCGGGAAAACGTGACGTCCGCCGCATAGGTTGGGAAAGCGTCAACCGAATTACAAATTTTCATTGTCTGTTTAATTAACGAGACGATCGAGCACGCTCGACAGGTTTAACGAGAAATTCGCGGAAATTGTGTATTACGATAAGGGATGAAAATCAGAGCGATGTTCGGTGTAGAGAACATCGCGTATAGCGCGAACGTGTTTCACTTCCCATAAATGTGCATCGATCACCTTCCAATTTAATTAACCCTTTGCAATCGAGTGGTGACCCCGAGGCACCGCTGAAATTGTTGTATCACTTTCCAAGATCAGTTTTATATTAACAAAATTTGATTTAAAAAATTGTTGAAAGTGTAACTGTTGTACGAGTCGCCACAAGGCTCAATTTTATATGCATAAAATGCACTTTGTCGTATAAAATGGGAATACTATAAGCGAGCAAAATTATTTTTGATTCACGGTTAAAATGGCTTCGAGTGCATTAAACCTACCAAGAAACAGTGATGGCAAGATATAAATTAAACAAAATTATTGCTTTGTCAATATTAACTCGATTAGAATTTATAACAAGAATTTTGAATATATTTAAACTTTTTCCCATTTTTATTATAATATACGTTTCGAATAAGATGTTGATTCAATCGCTTTTTTTTAATGAAAGAGTTTTTATAATTCCAACAACTTTAAAATAAAAAATATGAAATCGGTCATTTTTACCGATTTGGTAGAATCAGTGTCAACAAGACATTTTTTATAACCAAGTTATTCGTGACGCATTTGTTGCAACGATGATTTTTACAAACAGTTTACCGTGGTTTGAACATTTTACTCCGATGGTCCAGTGTGCGCAACTATGCATCATCGTCGTAAAGAATAATCAACGTTGGCATTCTGTGAAAAGTCGCAGAGATCATCGAAAAGTAGTGATACATCCTCAATATTGATCGCGCATCCTCGTCTCTGAGAATCGAGCATCGGTAGGCAATCTTTGATTATTCCGGACGGTTCGTTGAGTCACGACGGCGGCTTCCTATTTTTATCAAACGGATCATCGGCGACAATGTAAATTATTCTCACGGAGAAAGCGTCCGCACAAAGTCGCTGTTCAATTTTCAAGTCGTCGCTCGGGATCCAAAGGAAATCTCGTCGCGCGGTGAAAGAAGGTGGAAAGGATCCTATCTTGTGCAGACGTTTCGCATCGCCGGATGCGCGTGTGCCTCCCTCGCTTCCGGCCGTAAGGCAGCTTAGGCTCATTGCCATGCTTGCCGCCGCGCCCGCCCCCGGAATATGAAAACAAAATCATATTCTTTGTCCGTGGCCTGCCGATGAGGCCTCGTCCATTTCTCTTTCGTTCGCGACGCCACCAATCTTTCCGAACAACAAACACCTACGCGACGCGTGGCCTAACGTAACTGTTGACACAACGTAATCTACGCTGCTAAATTTTTCTGCGGGCGTTTTACGCAATCGCTATCGACATTTTCCAGCGAGCCAGGAAAAACGATCGTGTTCTACGGGCCTGGCAAACGAAGTTCGTCGATTCGGTGAAGAAACATCGCTCTTCGACGGCGTCGATGACCGGCCCACTTTTAAGATCCCGTCAGGGTATCGTCGTTTCCTAGGATGCCTCGTTAGTGCTGCAAAAAAACGCGACCGCGCAATTGCTTCGATCGCAGTTAATAACTTTTCATTAAAACGTATTAACCACGGATCCAATTACACCGAGGTACAGATAGTTTACACGATATTACGAGACGAGGCGATTAACCCGAGAAAGATAACCTACGTCGCAGAGGCGCCTGCGAAGACTGTTGATTTTTGTTAATTTTTCATAGAGGTCTAGTGATTTAAGTTTAAAATTACTTAAAATATAAAAAAATATAATATAAATGCATTTTATTTTTACAATAATGCCAAACCTTTAAAATTACTAGATTAACTTAAATAAATATCCATTGTTAGTATAAAATTGACGCCTTAGAAAAGCATGCGCCTCTGAAGCGTATGGTTATCTTTTACGTACGTTGTCATATGGTTATCTTTCTAGGGTTAATGACATCGCGAGGTGATTAAAAATTAAATCGCCGACAGAGATTGTATCATCTGCGCCGACAATTTTAGGAATTTTTTGAAATACACATGGGTGAATGAAATTTGAGAAAAGTTGACAGATTAAAAGAAATACAGTTATTATCATTTATGTATAAAAATCATACATAAATTCTTCCTAGTCGTCTGTTTGTCGCGACCAAAATGGTTTCCATTTTGCAGTAGGGAAAATGTGTAAAGCGATTGAAACGCGCAAATATTGTTGATATTATAGGTGTTCAGCAGCGAAGATATACACAGCGACGCAGTCGCCAACATGGAGCATTACGAAAATTTCGGACACAGTTAAAAAACGTCTCGTGATCGAGAAGTAATGAATCTGGACAGCGTTTGAAATTGATTTCGTTCAAAGTCGGCGTATGTCGCAAGCTTCTGCAACTCGGGCCGGTCGAAATCGTGCTTTCCGCGTCACTGCATCGAAAGTGTGCAACATTGCCTCGCGACAGCCCCGGATGCCGTCTCGAATGTTTCCCGCAATTTGCAATCATGAACGCCCGGAGCACGCGATGCGCATCTGGTGCATTCAGACGTCACGCTCTTGGGCGATTTTAACGCCTGTCAGAGCGGCATCGCGCTCTTATCGACGCAACTCAGCGGAACAAAACTGTCCGACTTTCCTTCGATTTTCTAATCGATTTCACGGCTATAGCAGGATTATCAGAACGCTGTCGAAATTTGAAACTCGACGAGCTTCCCTCGTGTCTCTTGTTAACGATGTTTCACAGGTCACAGGTCCGGGCTGGGGTTACAGGTCACAGTATCAATGTATCACAAATAAAACAGATTGACACGGATAATTCGTGGATACCGCATACATGAACGTGCACAAAATTCATTTTACTGATTATTAAACTTTGCGCAAAATACGCATTTTCTAAGACAATCGTGCGAAAGAACAAATAAAAATTAATTTTTCCTTTTAATAATTTTCACAAGAAAAACAACGATTAAGTATTCTGAAATTCTTTCAGCATCTTCACAGTGTTTTAATATTGCATCTAGTCAATTTTGTCACAAATGCATACGTATTCGCAGTCTACCGATGACGCACGAAATGCGAGAACGTGGTCGAGTTTCTGATTGATCCATGTATGTATGATTAACGAACGTGCAAAACTGTTGGGACCAACACTGCCGTTCGTACACGAAGTACAATATTTGTGGTAGAATTTCTTATTGATCCATGACTAACAAATTGCAAAACTATCGTGAACGGTTGTATAAATGATTACCGAAGCTCCTATTAAGCTTCGATTCGTTTTACAAGGACGCCAGAGGTCTGCGCCAGTCCTCGGGGCGCATGTGTAGCCGCTCCTAAAAATCGAATCGCTAATTATCGACAAGTGCATTCGATACTTTATACCGGGAACAGGGCCACGAAGTGCATTGGCTGCACTTGCAATCGATGGTTCACTTTCTGGCTAACCGCCTTTCCCTCGTAAACCTAAAGACTGTTTGACGAAATGAAGATTTCGTTGCGGAGAACGCGATCTAGACGCTCACTGATCGGTCTCGCGTGTTGAGGGTGATTCACACCGGTTCTCTTCGACGTCCAACGAGATCCGGATACACAGCGGGTAGAACGCGATTTCGTTATGTAAGCAACCGGAGAGAAAATACCGTGGTTCTTGCAATTAGTGTTACCAATAGAAGACTACTTCGATCGCGTGCCACGAACGAGCGAACGAAGCAATTCTTATTGCTACAATATAACAATTGCGCCGACCACTAGGAACCGGCCGTAGGATGCGTGTTGCAACTTCTCCTGATACGTGCATCCGTTGCTTGAACTTTTCCAATCAACCGTTTACCACCGGATTCGTGTAAAAGACGATTGTTTTTCTGGCAGTGATCTTGCTTCATGGCTCGTCGAGTCGCGCCAGTTGTCACGATCCGCGAAAATCCCCGAAGCCGGAATTAATGCGCGATTCATACACGGAACTTGCAATTTGCTCGTGCGAAGATTGCTCTGCAGCAACAGAAGCGGATACCGAATCTATTGCGATAGACGAAGACAGAGATTGGCAGCGAGCATTTCTACACTGTAGTGATAAACGTTCGGATCGGTCTGCAGACGCGACGATATCAAAAAGCATCGAAGATATAATCACATAAAATTAATTCGAATTCGAAGTTTCTGTTTCTTACATCTCCATCGCGCTATTATTAATCCTCTTTGCTGCTTCCATTTAAATGGACATTTAAATTGACCGGGCCTGAGTGAAGTTTTATGATTAACCAAAGAAAACAAAATCATAAAAAATAAACTATAAGGGTCATTGTTGCATAAAATTGTTGCCTAATCGTTTTGCTTGGTGCTTCGATCGCGGAACGCAATTAGAGGGCGGAGGGTTCAAATTATTAACAAATTCCCTGTCGTTCTGTTTTTGAACAGCGTGTTATAAAATGTTTAACCCATTGAGCTAAAATTGTATAAAATAACAAGGGTGCGCTGTTGGCAGAACTCCGTCGAATTAGAACAGTTCCGTAATATTTCAGCAGACTGGAAACATTCCGTGCGAACAGATTTGATTTTCAAACGAAAGTAATCGCGATTTGAAACGTCCGAAGTCGATCGAATCGATTTCTCGGCCCGGTGAATTAGTTTCTCGCGCAGCCGAGCCGGCCGACTGAATAATTCTCGAAAAGGCTCGACTCTTCTAAAAATCGTCACGTCTGCGACAGTCGAAAAGGCAGGCAGGTCCTTCGGCATTAAGAGTCAGCCGGTGGTGCATCGGAAGGATGCCGGCTACCGTGCACGCATAATATGTAAATGTATCGCTGGCTCGCAGGGACAACCAGTTACCGATTTGCACCGGTGCGAGATGGCATTAGAAGGAGGCACGGTAACACGGTGACACGCGTGTTGGGCCCTCCGGCCACGATTTATCTGGTGGCCGTCTTCGCGTCGAAATGGCCTCCCGTGCACCGTGCATCACCTCGTTCACCGGGAGACGCAACGCTCGAAATCGATGCGCGACGCCGTGGACGGATTCGAGAGTGATCGATTTCCTGCTCGAGGTGAAATACAGACGGCGTAACGTGTGCTTCGCACGAAGGCATCGGATCGTCGCGCCGCGCGGCTCGCGGTGATTTGAATGGATTTCCTGTCTTCGGTTTCGGGGAAACGGTGGAAGTACTTTGCATGTCTATGCGATCCCTCGTTTTGTCGACTAAAAATAACCGGGAATGGAGAGTGAGCGCCTGACATAATCCTCCAGTACCTGTTCCGATAAGTAGACTGCGAAGATTTATGGAAATCAGTGCAATTTTCATATTCCATGGAACTCACTGAGAGAAACAAGTTCCAATTCTGAATACTCGTGTTATATGTTTATTAGCTGGTTGCGGATTTTTATGCGCAATCAACTTGTCTGCACTAATAATCGCGAGATGCAGGAGTTACGTAGATTTCTATTCCTTTTGTCGATCATTTTAATTAGTCGAAAATAATACTACGGTATTTTTACGTTCTTTGAACTTGCCTATTGTTTCGTATTTATTCAATATGTCGTTGTCGACCTGGTAATGCTACACTGTGTAGAAAACTATGTTTTTGTATTTGGACGATCTACAAAGATCTAATGTATTCTTTTAGATTAAATTGTATATGTTTAAACGCAACGATCGTTGCATTTTTTTCGTTATCTACAAAAATGCACCGAGCCAATTACTAGTGTTTGCTACTTGCATTGACATTTACTCCGAATGAATGGTTTCGTGTCACAATTAGCCTGACACGTTTTTATTTAAAATGGTCAACTATACGTGTTGAAAACATAATTAATTTAACTATGTACTATGTAGTATATCAATTAATGCATCCTATCGTATAATGAACAAGGATTTAGAACGAATTAGATCGTTACAGGATATTCCAATGTATATGGCAATTTGTTCGGTTCGAAACGAGCAGCTTGTAGGATACTCGGCCGCGAATTCAGGCGCACGATTTTTCTCACAAGATGCTAATTGCGAGCGTCGGGCATGTACAAGTCCTTTATTTTCGCGCGTGAAGAAAGAGGCGACGTACTCTCTCGCGGCGTCTCGTTGAAACATTTAAATTCGAGTATCGTTATGCGCTTCGTGGCGCCAGGTTCTCCGAACGTTGGTGCCGTCAGGGCCGTAAGGAGCTCATGGCGAGAAAAAACAAAGGGTTCCTTAAGGCGCGTAGCCACCTGTCACCGGGAGCCGGGAAGATGCAAGACCAGTGGCAACTCCGTTGCAACGATTCCTCGCCTCCGGTCTGCACCTTCTTCTTTTTCGTCGGTTCCCCCCTCCCCGCGCTCGCCGTCGTCCTCGTCGTCGTCGTCGTCGTCGTCCTATCGTTCCTACTGTTTCACGGCGCATTCAGCGGAAATATTAAAATGCCCCGGCGAGTCCTGCACATGACAATAAGCTCTTCGCGCTCCGGACGTGCTCTGGATACCGGGCTGTTCGCTCTTAAACTACCATCCGCGTACACGTAGACCGTGGTGTTCTCCCATTGCGCCGTCCATTCTTCTTCCACGGGACCATCCACCTCGACCATAATTCGTCGGGGTGTCCCGGAGGATTGAAATGCACGCGGTGCACATCCTGTCCGGGAAAATTCAAATGAGCCCTGCCCCGTCCTACACCGCCGCGCCGAACCCGGAGATTTGGAAATCCGCTCGGCCACCGTTCTGACGGATGGCTTGCGAGACAACCTGGCAATGCCGGGAACGAGATACCCGCGATAAATATCCTTACCGGTTGCCCGGAGTCGCAGGTGGAGTCCTCGAAACTCGGCCGCGAAAACGAAAGCACCAGCACAAATTTTTACCTCCGTCTAATTTCCCGTGATCTGCGCGAGATCTTTATCGCTTAACTCGTCGACTGTCAGTCTTTATCCATGTGTGGGAGACGAAATTATTTACTCGGAACTGAAACTTAATTTTTGCGCCAACGTATTATGACTTTCTAATTTTAGTAAGATTCGCAAAATGTGAGAACATCGACGAAAGTAATTGCTATTGTGCAGCTTCACTTTGCAATTTTTATTTAATTCGATAAAATAAAATTTAATTCTACGAAATTTTTGAGACTGTTGGTGTAGTAGTCGAAGTACTAGCAAGTTTCCTAGCAATGCAATAATGTATAGGAGTAGACATATCAAGTGTTACATACATTTATTACATTAATTGTCGTTGCAACGTACAAATTTACTAATTTTTGTCATTAATTGTGCGCGCGCTAGCCGTTCCGCTTGCTTCGTGGCGCCTCTCCGCTCATGGCCGCCATTCTGAGCGGGAGACGCCTGTGCAAACTATCAGTTTGCTACAGTTTGCATCGAAATGCAACCGCATTTATAACCTGCTATATAGAACGAAAGTAGAAAATCGTGAGTTACGGCGGGCAATGACCAGCGATGACGACGTAAATTACACTCACGCGAAGAATCGCCCTGATTCGTGGTCTCCGATTGACAAAGATTGTTTGCGGACTCCCCCTAAATCCGCGTTCATCTCTGTCAAACGGCAGTCCAATCAACTCAAGCAATCCATTTAGTTCCGACGTTGCTGGTTAAATAGAGAATAGAATCGAGGACGTTGCTGCTGTTAGTCAGATCGTGCAAATCTTGTGTCTTCGATACCTTACGAGAAAACGAGTTAGACTTGAAAATTTATTTAAACAATTTCGGCGAATCTATTCTCTTCGAAATAATAATGTGCTTTTAATGTTCACGTTTTCATTTTAATTTTCATTTTTTAACTGTTACATGATGTCCTTGCTAGCGTTCCGCGATATTCGCGATAAAGATTATTTTTGGTTAATTGTGTTGCAGCAACAATGTAATCGTTTTCTTTTTAACTCATCGAATAAATACAAATCCAAGTTTTCTTAGTTATTATGCAGTTTTTTTAGTGTTAAAGGAGCTTCATTCTTCGAAGAAAATATTTCAACAGTTTGCAAATCGCGCAATCGCCTTCGTTAAGGACTAAATGACAAGTTGCTGTAGAATTAGCCTGCGAACTATACTGTTTGTAAGATTTACGTATTTCCGGCGTTCAAAATCTCAGATTAGGTTCACCTGTCAAAAACTTACCGGAATGGTTGCACCTACATTCTCCACGGCCTGGCACGCTCTCTTATAGAAGCTTTGGACACATTCGACCAGTGAATCAGCTTCGTTCAACCGCTTCTTTTTATCTGCATTTTCGTCGTTATTGTCCTTGACCACCGACTTCAGGATAGTTTCGTTTGGTTTCGTGAAAACTGCCGTTGGAGGTTGAAGTGACAAACCTTTCGTCAACGGCTGGTCGTTCCTGGAACACGAAACATCGCGATATTAAATAATCGAAATTTACAAATATATCTCCATAGAATTCAAATCGGAGAAAGGGCAAGTTCTATTGATTCTCTCTCTCTCTCTCTCTCTCTCTCTCTCCTTCTTATTAGAAGATGCTTGAAATTAAATGATTATTCCTGACAAAATACAGTAATGTCTCTCTAACTGACGCTCAGATCGTCCACAAAAATGGATCATTTGGGAAGAGGAGATACGATTATTCGAGCCTTGCGGTTCGTTTTTATAGTTGCAAATTGTCAACAACTATAAGAACGAGCTGCAGGGCTCAAATAATCGTATCTCCTCTTCCCAAATTATCCATTTTTTTGTGCACAGTTTGGGAGACATTATTGTATAGCGAATAAATTTCAGATTGCCGGAGACCGTACCTGTTTTGAACATATTGTCGTACGCAGACTGCAGCTAAAAGGCACAGTGCGTACATAGGATTCTTCACCAAGGAGCTGGTCATAATCGGTGGTAGTTGTTCGGAATTTGGAGTTGGAACTTCGTCTCGAAAGGAAAATTTCACTGGAATTTGGAAGAGCTGTTCTGCGGCTGGGCGTATCTTGCAGTGTGATTCATTTGTTGAAATAATTGCCGGACGACGATCGATACCAGGGCCTGCTCAGCCCCGCTGGATCGCGTTGGATCGCCCTCTCGCGAGTCCTTCGTGAGAAACGACCGCTGTGATTTTCCCATTACGGTAACGGGCGGTGGCGGAACGATCGCGAATGGGAGCGCGTGTGAAAAATCGAACGGGCGCGCGCGCGCGCGAGGCTCGCCTCCGACGAGCGGATTGCAAAACATCGATCGATATTAAAACGATCCGCATGGATCCGGCAGCGTTAATGACAGAGAAGAAAATCGGCCGCGGTATCACGACGTCTAACGAGTCCCGAGATTACAGACGGCACCGAGGCGCAATTACGCGGTCGCTACAGAAATGTTCGATTATTTTGTTCGACGGGTTTGACGCGGCATCGCGCCTTTCACTTTTCCGCGTTTGCAGCAGAAGTCGCATCCGAGAGGATTCTATTCTTCTTGTTCTTTTTTTCTACCGGCGCGGCGCGATTTTTCTGCGGATCGATTTCATGCCGGACAGCGCACGGTGCATCGCTAAAATGGAGAAAATTTGAGACGTCAGCTTTTGATTTCGAACCGCTCAATTATGAAATTCAGTTCAGGGTCGTAGATGGAGTTATAAACGTCGTCGTGAAACAACCGAATTTTGCTTTTAATGACGATGCACGGCCAAATTCGCACCCTTTTGGGCAATGTTTCGAGGTTAACGAAATTGAGTTTCTAATTCTTATTCAGTTAAAAGTGAAGTATTTTTTTAAAATAGTGGTATTATTTGAAATCGAGAGTATTGTTTTGGTTAGACTTCCATTAATAATTAAGCATTTTAGAATGGATCATCAGGCTAACAGTATGTAAAAACTTTTCCAATTAAAACCGAACTTTAATTTGTCGCCGCGTAGCGTAAGTTTCATATTTTTTATTAGCGTTTTCACTTTTATATCATTCTTCGTTTCATGCGCTATGTATTTAATAAAAATTACGAGAAGGAAATAAAAGAAAACTTTTCAATCTATACAAGGTTATGACATTTGTCTCAAATCTATATATACGAGAGATCGCTACGAATTTTTCGGAAATCAATGAAAAAAGTATTTCGGACAAGAGTAACTCAGTAACTATCAATAAATTATGTCAATCAAAATCCGCATAAAAACTTTTATTCGATAGAAAAATGAAGGTGACCGCAACTTTTTTACGAACTCGTATAATTTTCTTATGCATGATTTGCATTGATATGCACCGTTGCATTCTCACTGAAAAATGATTAAGACGTCCAGGCGGAAAATCGATTAGTTTGGAAATCATGATTTTTGTGAACGCACATCGCTGTGTGGGAAACAGGTAGGCGCACTCGCGGCGTATCGGTGCCCCCGTGGCTTCTAGCCTGTTTGCTCCATTTAGAGGAACATTTCAGTTTCACAGAGCGCTCGTATTATCCGCGGAAATTGGTTCTAGCGAACGCGAGGTCAGGGAAGACCTGGCCGACGCAAGGATCGCGTGCAGGACCGACTACTCATCCACACTCACGTATTAAACATAAGTGCCACTTACCTATGCCTGAACCTCACGAGCCGCGAGCATCTCCGACTTCTCCTCCCTCGTTCCCCTTCTTCGCATCTTCGTCTTCTTCCTCCTATGCCGGTTTCGTCGTTTCTGATCCCTCGGCTGCCCTTGTTGCCGTCTCCGTTACCTTCCGTTCTTTCTCGCGGTCCGTTCCTGTCTTTCCTCGTGGCGATTCCCGTGAAAACCAGGCTCCCGGTGCAACGCGAAGGGCAACCGTTCCCTGCTTATGTATAATCGTCAGTCTTCCGCAACGTGGGGGCCAACGCGAGCACGCAACCGGCCGTCGAAAGAGTTCTAATTGGAATGGACGAGATGCGGAACGGCGGTTTTGATCCCCGGGGAATTAGGAAGTCCGAGGAACGATGATACGTGTGCTGTTTGCCGACCGTTGCGAAGAAGCTGAGCAGCTGAAACGCGCGTTGGATTACTCTGCAGTTGCTGATTCCCATTTATCAACGCGGTTTCTCCACCGTGTAAACCATTTCATTCGATCGAATCCGTCGGTTAGAATTTTCACATACTTTAACGGTTAAAGGCAACTTGTAGGATATGTGTCGGACCGTTCAGAATCAGTTTGCAATATTTATTCTTGCAATGTTGTTGGAATCGCGGGGTTGTTAAAATGTTAGCGTTTCGGTGCAGATGTTGAGTCCAAGGAATCGTTTAATAAATTATTTTCTCTATTCGCAATTATTTGAGGTAGTGCAATGTAGTAGCTTTCAAGTATTAATATTTATTTTGTGAAAATTAATTTTGTGTATATTTTATTATCGTATGATATAGACGGTTTTTTCTATTTTCTATTAAGATTTTGATGATTTATGCACGAGTTTTTAGAGTTTTAAGGTTCAAGGTGTTACAAGTTCCAGCACCAAATTGTGGTAAAACTTCCAGCGTAAAATCTAAAAAGGTTCAACCCTTAACTACTATCTGTGAGATCGCTACTAATTACTTATTCATTCTTATTCAAAATTGTAAGAAATAATGTAAAAAAAGGAACGTTTTTAATACCCTTGTTTCTACCGTTCTACCGAATTGTTTATTTTTAGTACACTTGTTTCTACTTGGAGCTCTTCATTATCGATGCGTAATGTAAGAACAATTGATTTTGATTGTTTATTTAACACTCTTATGTCAATAATAACGCATTTATTGATCTGCGAAAACGCTAATAGTGGTTACGTAAGTTTCAACAACGTGTTAGCTAAGGTTCAATAAAATCAATGTATCTCACTTAAACAAATTAAAACTAAAAATTTGTGTTGCGTGACATCAATTATTTTTCAACATTCTTACGATTCTCCCTGATAAAATAAGCGAGACATGATAACACACGAATTCGTTCCGAAATCTGTGGAAGTAATTCGATCGCTCACTCATGGATAACGTGGCAGTCGACGGGCGAACACGAAAAAGTTTGCCGCCGGTAGCGTGGGAACTAGAAAGCCCGGAAAGCGGTCTCCCTAAAATCGTGGCTCGGATTTCGCGATAACGGCTGGAACAGGCGGCGCGCGCATTTCCACGTGTTTTAGAAGCGGTGATTGCGCTCTGAAGCGCTTCAAAATTGCACGCAGATCGTGATCCTTTGAAAAGTAGAGGATGGCGGAGCCCGGCCGGCTAGCCGGAACGAAATCCAACGCTCCCAAGGATCACGAAGTTACCGTTCGATATTGACGAGGAGAGCGCGCGTAGGAGGCGGCGCGCGGGGGGTGTCCGCGGATGGCTCATTTTCACCTGGGGATTACCTTTGGCACACAATCATCCGCCATTAAGGCCGTCTGCAAAAATGCCGAAAACACCGGAATATCCCTTTACACGGTGGGGCCCAGGAAAGAGGCGATCTCTCGTGGTGCGCGCATAACCCGTCCGCGTCGGGTATATCACGAATAGCCCCGTGATCTCGCGGCATGATCTTTCAAGATCGGGAGTAAGGAAGATGGACGGAGGCGGAACGATGGTGCGGGATGGAAGGAGAAAATAAGAGACGATGGTGTCGGGGTAGGAGGCGGATAAAGGGAGGGTGGGGAGAGCGAAGGGGACCGTGGAGAGCGAGAGAGCGAGGGCGGGACGGAGCCAGGAGAGCTGAAGACAGAGAGAGAGAGAGAGAGAGAGAGAGAGAGAGAGAGAGAGAGAGAGATCAACGAGTGCTAGATCTCGAGCAACGATCGGAGATCATCTTCCCTCTTCGACCGTTCTCGTCCTCGATCCTAGAAGGAGGCGGCGGGGGCGAAAAGTACGAAGCGCTACGCCGGCGTCGCTCCCGCCGCCGCCATTATCAAATTATTCACTCACACCGCGCGCCATCTATCTTCGGGCTGCGCGATCGTAACGTGTTATTATTTGATCCTCACTTTGTTAGCGATCTGACTCTAACAGCCCCGCGATATGTACCTGGTAGATCCTGCTCGGTGATCTGGAGTACTTCTCACGATCTCGCGCCGGCAGCTCGCCGACCGACGCTTTCAGGCCGGCCAACCGATCCCGCGGACTCCTCCGCAACGGACCGCAGAAGCCGCGGCTTCTAGGCTCTCTTTCGCTTCGTCTTCGTCTTCGTCTTCGTCTTCGTCTTCGTCCCGAATAGAAACTCTCCCGGGAATCGTTTAGGCGCAGATCGCCGCGCGATAACGTCAGGATTCCCGGGTGAATAACATATAACGATCACGGTCGTGGCAAATTTTAATATTCCGCAGCTGATGGAAGGGATCGGGGCGAATCGAAACGCGGCGAGATCGACGGCCGCGATTACGGAAACGGTAGTCGGTTTTCGTTGCCGAGCGGTCTTTCTCTCTTTCGACGAGTACCGTGTCTCCTTTGCGATTCGAGGATAGAAAGACCCGGGCGAGAGGAGAACAATGACTGTTTCCACCCTTCGGGACTCCGCCATCTTGCGAAGGAAAAGTGTGGAAGGCTGCGAGGAACGTCTTGCGATCGTACTTGGATTTGTTACATTCGTCCGTCGAATAGATGTTCTTCGTTAGTCGCAGATGTTCATTTTAGTTACCCTCTTTTTATTGCAAACTGATACGCGAAATAACTGGACTGCGGATTTTATGCATTTGTGACGAAAAGAAGTGTATCGAATAGAAGACTGAAACGACATTGGAAAAATTCAAGGGTAATGTTACAGTACTTTCAATTTGTTACGATTAATAAAAGAAGTAAGACATTTTTTCATGTGAGTTATATTTCGTAGAATTAACTTGGACAATGTTTATTTTGCATAAAAATTGATCTCACTGTTGACGAGTTTATGAATTGCTGCTTTAGGAACAGACTTGCGAACGCATCGAACGCATTGAAATAATCGAAGCGCATCCAAGGCGACATTTCTTCCATGGCCAACAATGCGAACGCATCGTGGCATACTCTCGGTATCTAAATGAATTTAACCTCGATTCTTTACGCACCTGCACAACACTCCCGAAATGAATAAATTATCGAAAGTCAAATCACAAAATGTTGGAACACGAGGCGCATACCGCCGAAGCTACATCTTCGGTGCCAAATGCATCCGGCGCGATTAAGGCAATCCATCATCTCTTATCAGTTTCTTAATCAACGAAGTTACCTCAGCCAGAACTAAACGTTAATGGTCGCGCGACCCGTCCTGTAAATAATTTTCTAATTACTCGAAATCGTACACGGCGATCCCGATCGTGATGATCGCGCATCGGTCGATTTTCCTCTGACGAGCGCGTAATTTAAGCGCCCGTAACACGTACACGGACACCAGCGCGGATCACCGATGGAACAGTGCACAATTATCCGTATTTATACCGGTCGGCTCTAATTGCCTTGTGTAATTCTCATAATCGTAAATACACGCGTCAAAAGGTGTTGAAATCCTAGCACGCCTCGAGGAGCCGGGCTCGATAAATAAATCACGGACAGCCGAGATACGAAATCTAATTCCGCGATATGGATAGCGAGAGGCTCGAGCCGATGCTCGACTGGATAGAGAAACAGATAGTTTACGCGGAAGACGCGGTATCGAACACACCGGGGATCAAGGTGATCCTACCGGGGATTTTGCTTGAAATGGCATCGACGCTGATTGCTCCTCTCTACCGTCTCACGATCGGAACGCCTGATTCCCGCGTTTAACAGGCATGATCATTTTGCCAATTCCTGTTAATTATGTCTTCGATCGATCCGCACGGTGTTTATGTAATTTCCAGTGTGTAAATCCTCGCGCAATAGAAAATCATTCTCTTTATAAGGAATTACAGTACAGAGCGTATATCCTGCTGTGAACATCGAACACGCAGATCTGTGGTTGCGAGGAGGAACGCTGCAGATGTCACATGTTTGCACTTTCGTGGTATTGTCGTTTAGAGTTTCGATCGCTAATTAATCGCGTTAGTTGTGATCCCGCAATGTTTTATATTTTCTTGAACATGCCAAATTTGTTTCCACGATTTCTTTTTCCGATAAATACGCGAATTCAATATTATAAACTCATAAACTTGCATTTAAGCTTATAGACAAATTTCTCACAGAATTGCCTCTCTTATTTGGAACATGAGAAGTGTCTGTGATCGTAATTATGCGAAATATATGCAGAGAAAGTTTCGAGCAGTCTCTGTCGAAAATATCTAGATGTTCAATCCTAGTTGAAACGACCTGTACCGATAAAAAGCTATGGAAATTGTAAAACAGTTTTACCGCGTTTTCTGGAGTAAAATTGTTAACTAGAGGAACATCCGTCGGTTAATGATCTATCAGCGGCGAACAACGAGCGCAACGTGTGGTCGTTTCACGCTTCGATCAGCCGACAGATTTTTCCCCCGCGACCTGTGGGAAACTATTTAAAATAGCCGCGGCTCGATCGAGAGCAGGCTGCGTGTGTTTGTTCTGCATTGTTCGGGAGGGAGCCTGGCTGCGATTTTGTAACGTAACACCTCCGTAAATTCCCGGAAGATGACTTTCGTGCATCATTCGGAGGGAGACGTTGAAATGAATGGGATTTCCCAACGATTCCGCGAGGAGAGAGGCGTTCGGTTTCGAGGAACTTGTTCTTGGCTCTCGATACGGCTCGCGACTGTCTCTAATAACAATGAACACGATGTAATCGGTCTGCGGGGCGCGGAGGGCCAGGGGTGTTCTCGATTTGTAATAATCTGCAACGCTTACGCCTAATGTAATTGCTAGTCCTTATCGTCGATCACCAGCCGGTGATTCTTTGCTGGAAGAAGATCCTCTGTCCTGTTCGCTTCGGTGCAGCAGAATTTTAGTTCGCAGCGGTTGCCAGTCCCAGGAAATTCAGCTGCCAAATTAAACGGAATCAAATGCGCCGATTTTCTCGAGGGCGTCCGAACACGACGATTCGTTCGCTTATGGAAAGGTATATGTAATTTTAAGCGACACCAGGGGACACCGACCGCATCGGAATCGGCACCGAATCGGCTCGGTTTCACCGGATCGCGTCCGACGCGGCTCGAATCGAATCGAATCGGATCGGATCGGCTCGGGCCGGGCAAAAGCCCGCGGTTAATTCGAAAACGTTTCTAACGATCTCTCCGGTTGATATTCCGGCGGCGTCCGCGAAATGGTGGCTCGGACTGGCGAGTGTCCGGTCGCTTGTCGAATTCGATCACGTAGCGTTTTAACGCTTTACATTGAACGCAGCGCGTGCTCTGTGTAGAACGGCGACGTGGTTACAGGCCGATACGGATGTGTGTAACGAGCGGTACGCGTAGGAGTGTGGCGAACCGGAGCCGCGCGAGCGCGCAAAACGCGCGTGCGTACGCATAGAGACGAGACGTGGGTGTCGAGTTGTAAAACAAAGTAGTTTCCAGAGGGGACGTTCCACGGCTCGGCTCGGAATTTATAGAAGACACACGTCGAGGCCGAACGAACGCGCAACCTTTCGGCGCCGCCGTCCGAATGATTTCAGGGCGCCTTTAACACCTTCCTCTTCGGCAGCCACCCTGACCGGTGCAGGGTCACCTCGCTTCGTCGCCCCGGCGAACCCGGGGATCGTTTCGTTCGGATTGGAAAGTGAACCTATGGTGCAGCCAGTCACGGTTCAATTTTATGATTATTAGAGCGGACGGAAAGGGCAAACACGGTTACCGCTTTCGTTCGATATTTGGCGCAGCGGGTCTTAGTGCGGGCGAAGAGCATTCGTCTGAACCGTTCGAGTTCTATTGTTTGAACATTCTTGTTCGATTGCATATACCTTCGTTTCTTCTCGATGGAATAGCTTGGTCCACAGGGCACTGATAAATAATAAAAATCAATAATTCGAAAAATTGAAGCGGGATATTTAACCCTTTGCACTCGAGTGGCGACTCTGAGGCACCACTAAAATTTATCACGTTTTTATTTAAAAAATGTTTAGATTTAAAAAATTGTTAAGAGTGTAATTGTTGCGTGACTCCCAAGAGTCAATCTCACATATGCATAAAATGCATTTTGCCATATAAAATAAAAACACTATAAGTTAGAAAAATAATTTTACATTTACAGTTAAAGTAGCTACGAGTGCAAAGGGTTAATAATATTTTTGTTTAATATTATGATATAGTGAACACTTTGAACTATTATATCATTGATTTGCTTCTGTAGTATTAAACGAAAACAATAATAACATCTATCTCTTTATGTTTTCGAAACATTGATTTTTATTATTTCTCAGTAGCTTAAAATCCCTCATATTTACGTAGATAAATTAATATTTGAAAATTCTGATTTGGAATTCGTTGAGGAGTTAGAAGTTGTAGCTGTTATCATTTGAGCATCGTGCCGAGGCATAGTTAGTAGACGAAAACCTATTTTCACGCGTCTCCCGACGGCTCGTGTCGGAGTAATTACTATAAATTACAGAGCGCAGGCGTCGAAAGTTTCGCGCATCAATAGCCGCATTCTGGCTTCATTGTCAGCAATGCGATCTGGAAATTCGATTGCACAATGCAACCGGCGACGTCCTAACGAGCGGCCGTTGTCAAATGTAGCCGTGCGCCGCGACGGTTGTTTATATTCTCCGAACGATATGCAAATCCGGCGCGACCTATGCACCTAGAAAGTGTATAATTACCGCGCCGCGGTATTTTAACGATATGTTAATTGTGCAATCGGTGTCTCATTGTAATTAAATTAGTAACTGCTGCGTACGCATACCGGTCGTACCTGCAGCCGGTGCACCGCGGAGCCCCGAACGGAATCACGAAACTCGTGAAATCGGCCGATGCTCGAACTTTCATCTTTTGTTCGCTACGACTCGCCGAAGTAGACTTGCAACCGGCAGCAATCATTGAACTATCATCGAAGTGAATCAAGTTTCTATTTATCCTACAATTCGCTATTAATCCTGATTTGTTAATCTTTCAATCGATCGTTTTCTGCACCGTGTACCGAGAAAGCGAATAAACCGTTTCGTGCTAACAACTGCTACGCAAATCTGATTTAGTCACGGGAAGCTCTTCTTGGGTCAAAGTCGATAAAATATCAAATTGAATTTAAGATCACGGAACTTAAATGTATTATGGGACATATACAGTTATAAGAATTGGCAATCGGCAAGACTAAGAAAGTTATAGCTTGAAGAGAACGAAAAATTGTTGGTCAGTGTCAACCAATTATGAAATTAATTATATTTTATAATTTAATTTCAATCATCAACGGATTGAACATATGGATAAAAAACATAACGACTATCGACGAATAGTCTTGATGGTCGATACAAATCAACATTTTGCCAATTAGTGATTTTAATTTGAAATATACACTTACCTTACTTTTACAACGACACATTTGCGTAAATGAGAAAGTAATTCAAGAAACCAGGAACATCGAAGCGATTAAGAAAGTAATTTTACAATACATGCTAGTTCATTTTACTATTTTGATGTGCCGTTTCAAGTAATTACTATTGGAGAGTAAATATTCTGTCTTAATGGTTTCACTTACACAATAAACTTTTTATTCCACGATCTACTGTCGTCATAAAATTGCAGTACAATTGTCGCATCGCAGACAAAATTTGGTGAGTAATATTTGACTGATTTAGTTAACTAAACAAAAATTAATTCAATTAAAAAATTTGTCGACTACCCTGAACGTTTTCTCATGAAATCGAAAATGGAGTGACGAGGAGGAGGACTCTATGAGACAATCGACGCAGTCGTTGACACAACTCGCAGACAGCAAAAGGACTCACGGATAGCGTGGATCGTCGTCCGATCGGCCACGAACTTTCATCTTTTGTTCCCCCGGGGGCGGAGAAGAAGAAAGGCGGCGGAGGCGATATGTCGAACGCGTCGGGCCCCGGACCTGCGCCCGTGAAAATCAATTGATATGTGTCACGATGCTCCGAAAGCTTCCTTGAAAACGCACCGGATGCGCGAGGGGGTTCGTGGCCGACAGGCATTGTCTCGGGGCTCCCTCTTTCATCCGACCGACATGTCGAATGCTGGATGCATATCAATTTATGCCCCATCTCAGAATTCACTCTCCGCGCCGTAGACCCTCTTTCTCTCTTCCTTTCTCCTGCCTTTTCGTACTCCCGGCGCCTGCCTGCTTGACGTCCGGCGAGGCATTTCCTTTCGACAGCACGTATGTTCTTGCGATTCCCCGTGCACCGTCTCCGCGTCGCAAGTAAATCGGTTCTAGAGATTCCCCGAACAAAACCATCCTTACCGACGCCTAATACCTCCGCGCCAAGAAATCATCGATTCACAACGAGGGGAGTTCCTGCCGATCCCTGGCTAAACGACGACCGCCGTCTGCTGACGCTCTCGGAGGTTCTCCGATACGTGTCCTCGTACGGGCGCATCCTGTTTCTGAATAGCTGCGGCGCTTGGTCCGAAATATTAAGGACGAAAAGAAGGTGCCATTGTTTCTCCTGTTGGACAAACGATCGCAGGCAGTGGCCATCGAACGGCTACGAAAGCGAGGAGATGACTATAAGGGCCTCCCTTTCCTCCAACTTCCTTCGTCAAGAAATGCTCGAGGAAATATTCTCTGCAGCTAAAAGTCTCAGGTGAGCCGCGTGCAATGTGCTATTTTAGGCGTAGGTTGCTAAGTCGAAAACAAGGATGCTGTCTTCTGCTGTTGCACAAGACTGTAGGACGTCGTTTCATCGTTACTCTGGCTGAATCAAGGACTCTTCCTTCTCCACCTAAATGCGACGGTCAGAAAATGTTGCGATTTTCCCAGCTGCCCCGGTCTGTGATTTGGTTTCCAATTTTTCCCGTGGGAGACAGACGCAGAAGTGTGATGAATCTCTACGAAACTCAATCTTCCAGTGACGTACTTCGAAAGTCCGCGGCTCCACGAGGCCGAGGCCCTAAGTGTCTAAAGTAGACTCGCCGATGATGGACACGCAATCTTTATGATGCGGTATCATCCTCGGGTTATCCGGCTTATATTCACCGGCGGAACGAAATCGTCCCTCGGCACCGGGCCGCAAAACACAAGGTTTCATTCGCGCAAAAAGAGACGTCCGAGCGGCGCGGGATGACGCGGTGTGGCGTCGCGCAATTAGGCGGTATGATTGATTAACGAATCGCTCGGCGAATAATGATAGAGAAGAGAGGAGAGAGAGAGAGAGAGGGAGAGAGAGAAAGATGAAGGGAGACGATGTCGGCCGGGTTAACGCGGAGATTTCCGAGGAAGAAGAAGACGAAAGAAGGAGGATCGGGGGGACGGGGTGGCGGTATCATGCCGCCCCTGGCAGGTCGATCAGTATGCGTGGGAGACGCCGGTTTCGAGGACCAGGAAGTGGGTGTTGCTGCACTCCATAATTCACCGGGCGTGTGCAGGCAGGCTCAGCGCGTTAAAAGAGGCAGCGCGTTAGCTGCCCGTGGTCCACGATCGAGGCGGACAAGTCCGGACGGATGAAGACGTCGGCGCTAACGTTCCAGGGGCCGCATCCTTGGAAAGATACAAATGCGGGCCGCGAGGAGAGCTCATGCAACGCCCGTGGTTCCAACAAATCGTCGGAGATGTGCTTATGCGGGTGGCACGCGTGTGCGTGAGCATCTTAAAAAATCGGCGGGACAGGTTCAATCCCATCGCACACCGTCTCCCGCTCTCTGCCGCACTTAATTATTTTGTTTACCATGAGAACACAGAAACGTGATCTGACGAATTGTGTTTCATCGTGGAAATTATTCTCGGACAGTGAAGGTCATCTTAACACATTATTATAGTTCGAATCCGACTCGTAGTTGAGATTTCTAGTAACGCTCAGTATGAGTGTTATTTTTTGTTATTTTAATAGTGATTTTCCTGTGTGATTTTGTAAGAATGATACAAACCAATTTATTCAGACTTTTTACCGTGTTTATTGTAATGTATACTTGAATTAAGAAATCTATTCAATCATTTTCTATGTAAAGGTCTTCATAATTTTAGCGATTTTAAAATACGAAACTGGTCATTTTGAACGGTGTGGCAGATTTAGTGTTAACTCGGAATAAAAATCAGTTTTTAACTATCAATGTTTCTTATCAATGTTTAAGCATTCAGGTAAATGGTGTCACACGATAAATATAAGATATCTTTTCCTTTTAAGAAATTATTAGAATCAGAAAATTTGTAATCGCAGCAACTATGAAGAAAATATTACGACAAGGTGTTAAAGTCGCGCATCCTTAGATTTTGGTAACAACTGCGTTTTCTCGACGCTGCTGCATTTTGCATTTCCTGGTATGCTCGATCCATTTACTTTTTAATACGTATACGGTGGTCCCAGGCGTACACCGTGTCGCCTGAAAAATGGCTAACGAATAACAATACAGAAGATAAATTAATTAAGGAGGGTCGGGCAAGGTGAGACACCCCTCGGAAGATTTACCGTCGCCTCCGCCAGCTGCCATTTAATTAACGACCGTCGTTCATACGGGGAGGACACTCGATTATGGTTGTTGCGCGCGATCATCGGGCGCCGCGATATTTACAGCGTTCGTTTACGGTGCTCGGTGCGGTGCGCCACATGTCCTGTCGGGCATTAAAGTCTCCGGAGAGACTTTGTCGCCGCGCGTATCGCGATCAAGCTTTTCCGTCCGCTCGTATACCATTCGACGCGCTTTCGAACACGCCGCGGGCTGATGCCGCGGGTCGGGTAATTAAAAAAAAATGATGCCCAAGGGGGAATAGCGATGCGCAGCCGCGGGGCCCGCCGTTCCGTCGTAGAATCTCGGCGGCTGGACTCGATTTATGCGGCTGCCGGCGATATTCGTGATTTCAGTCACGAATTAAAAAGTGTTCCGCGAGATAACCACGCGCCCGGAAGGAGGAACACGATCTTACGGGGCGGAGGGGGCAGGAGTTGGACAGGGTGCGGGCCGTTTCGATTCGAACCGGCGGCTATCTGCGATCGTGCCAGCAACCAATTACCTTTCTTGAACCGGAAAACGTCGGGTCGTACCGCACGGTGGAGAGAACAGTCGAAGCCTCAAATTATAAATCAGATGATAACCCCTCGGCTCTATCGTCTGCCGTCTCTGTTCGTTCGGCCGGATTCGAGGGCCGAGAGACAGAGAGGGGAGACGGTGTTCCCGGCGGATCGTGAGGGCTTTTAAGCTCATACATCACCGCGTGGGTTACGCCTCTTGTATTTGCTTAGTCGTGCGATCGGGCAGGCGCGGATAACCGCGGAGATGAAACAATTAATAATCCACACGAAACACCACCGTGGGCCAGATGTTTCTACTCGGCGAGCTGCTCCTTCCCTTTCTGGCTCGGCTTCGGCCTCGTCTTCCGCCGCGCTTGTCCCGGTTACCACCACTGTTCGCGAGGCTACGCGGTCGGAACAATGTTCGACCAGCCACCAATTATTACAACATCATTGTTTATCATCTCAGACGACCGTCCACGTGGAGGAAAGTTCAGCAGAATTTCATTTCACCCTTCCACTTTCAGAGCGTCGAGCTCTGTTTCACGAGCGTTCTAATTTTTACTTGTTTATTTCATTCTATTCATTTGGCGATTTTAACGGGAGAAACCTTTGTTACATTAGACAGAGAAATGGAATTATTAAAAAAGTTAGTAGATCTAGACGAGGAGGCTGCGCTCAAGACGGCTAAAATTTGAAGGACTAGCTTATGAAAAAGTTGGGCCATAAAGGCACATGTTACTTCGAATTCGGTTAATTAACCCTTTAGACTCGAAGCTGTTTTAACTGTAAATCTAAAGTAATTTTTCTGACTTATAGTATTTTTATTTTATACGACAAAGTGCGTATAAAATAAAAATGAAATATATTATGCATATGAAATTCACTGTTGCGATCCACGCAACAGCTACGCTCTTGACAATTCTTTAAATTCTAGACTTTGTTAATATAAAAATTATCTTAGAACGTGATGTAACAAATTTTAATGGTGCCTCAGAGTCGCCGCTCGAGTGCAAAGGGTTAAAACGTTCACCGATAGTGAACAATGGTGAATAAGAACGCCAAATATATAACAATAACTACAGCCGTATATTTAAACGTTACGCAACTGTAATTGATGTATACAGTAGAAAAATGATGTGTACTGGAAAAGCGATAAAAAAAGAACCAATCTAGCTGGCCGAGCGAAATTCTTCGATGCAGATCTTAAAATTGAAGGGAATGGTTTCCATGGTGGAGGTGGAGAAAAAAGTGGAACGAGTTTGTGAGTGGTGATTAGAACTAGAAAACTGCTATAAACTGTGGTCAAGAAATCTGAGTCCATTGTCGTCTCTTCGAGAGACCGGCTTGAGAATTTAAGCTCGTTTTAGGGCACGCGTTTCGGGGATGCGAGAACGCGGGTTCGAGAACAATCGTAACGCTATCGGGCGAGAGAAATTTTGCGCTGCATACTGATAGGGACTTTCACTGTGCCGTGTAATCCTGCAGCGTTACACGTTAACAGATCAGCGTGGAATTTTAGGCTGAAGTCACTTTCGCGTTATCCCACGTCAATGCCGCCGCGTACTCTGTCGTAGTTGTGGTTCCGCTCCGGGCGACACGGCAAGTAGATAAACAACCGGACTGGAACTAGCAATTACGCATTTGTTGCGGATGGTACCGGAGGATCCACGGGTCTTTTCAACAACTTTATGGTGACGCGTCCCGCGATTTCTGTACGTCTTGCACGAGGAATTCCAAAGTTTTTTTTTTAGATTTCTCTAATTGATCCCGGTACGAAGTCGCGGTTATCGTTCTGTACTAATTTTCCCGTGGAAACGCATCTGCCTCGTGCCGCGCTCGGAGATACCTTTAAAGATTAACATCGTTCCAGACATTATCTAGGCATCTTGTCGGATCGTCGAAGTTCGCAAGTGTTCAAGTTGCTTTATTAATTATACAGCGTTAACAATTAATGGTTCCCCTTCGATGGTCTAATACGAGGAATCATATTTATTGTACAACTTGAATAATATATGCGCTCGGCTTGCCCAGGCAAATTATAGTGTTCAAGAGAGTGCTTATTTAAAGAATAACATATAATTCGCGGGGATTACGTAACGATAATAGTAGAACGAGAAAAACAAGGTGAGGACTGAATATGGTAATGGCCGGAGAATTTACTGTATCGGGATCGTTCCCGCGAGGACGTAATAGCAGCTCCTTCGGGACACCAAGAATTGCCAGGTTGCGCGCGCGGAAACACGCGATACACCATCGTTTGAAAAATTGCGATACCGCGGGCTATATCTCAGCGTCTGCACGGGATATCTTAATTATCGGGCAAAAATTAATTACCGTAACGCCCACTCGAACGAAAGGCGGCGGGGACTCCCGTAGGGCATTCGTGGGAGTAGAGCGCGACTCGCCTCTGTTATAGCAAGTCGCGCAGTGCCATGAAATTTTCGACTATCCATCTTGCCAGTTTTTTCCATTCGTCGAACCCGCGAACGTTCGCTAGGTCGCGGACAGGCGCAACTTTCGAATTCAACCGTGAACACACACCGACACGTACGCGCGCGTGATCACCGATCTCTCTTTATTCGCGACGATTACCGTCTGACAGGCTTTTTAATATCATTTATTAATCAAGACTAGAAACTCGCGTGCAATCCAACAACTTGTCGTGCACAATGTAATCGTCCGCGTGGAACCGTACAAAAACCATCGTTCCGCGATGATACACCGGCGAAGCTGCGTGCAGAGGATTAATGGGACGCCTTTTGACGTTGACCCTGAGAAGAAGAAAAAAACGTCACGCCGAGATTTTTCCAAGAACTCCGTGAAAGTGTACCGAAGCCGTTTTAGGTTCACAGTATCGAACCGCGGGATCAGAAGCATTCGGAGGAAGTAGATGAAACTGCGTATTCTCCCAATGATTTTGCAACACGCCGGAGGAAATTGTGCTGGGGTCATCAGAGAGACCACAGGATACCAGCTAATATTAAAGTGTAATAAAAGATGATTAGAAAATAAGTTTGACATTTCTTCTATCGTTAGAACGGCAGAACAGAAACGTCCATGGTTCCGCGTTCTGTGAAACCATATTCTTCTTCGGCTATTTCGCAAGCAAGGTTAGCACGCGGCTCTCTTAAAAAACGGCGTCGACGTTCGATCGTTTTCCCGCAGGACCAGACCGGGTTTCTGTTTGTCTCGTTTACCGAATCGGACGACAAAAGACTCGTCGCCTCGTCGTTCGCAGTTACGCCGCAGTTCGTAGATCGAGCTGCCAAGACGAAGGGACCAATCAAAATTCCTAGCGTCGAGGAAGAACGCGAAAAATCGCGTTTCACCTTGCTTTTCCTTGCGATACCAACCGGCTGGCCGAGTCCCCGGAAACAGGTCGAAGCGGCAGCCCATCGAATCCGCGATATCTTCTAATTACCCAGCGTGCTTTCCAATGTCGACGTGGACGCCGGTATCAGCCATCGCGCGGAAACGCGGTAAAAGCGGCGTTATATGAATGGATGATAAAATTCCGTGTCCTTTAGCGGCTGGCTCCGTCGAGCGGACTGCAACTTGCGATCCTCTTCTCCCTCCCCCCCTCTCTCTTTCACTCTTTCTCTCGGCGGTCGCGGCAGTTCCGCCGTGCGCTTAGATTCATTTCCAGATCCCCGCATTCGTATGTCTGTGACCCGTATCGGGCTATATCGTATCGGTGAAACGCACGAGAATTATTATACAGGTTCGGAGGCGGTCGTTATGCTAGCCGGGCTTTCGTGGAAGCGTATCAGCGACGAACCGGCACGAACGGGAGAGTAACACGAGTAATTTCAGCGATGGAAACGGGGCCCGGCACGGTCCCGGGTGGTGTGGGAGTCTCGGCTGTTGGGGTTCAAAGGTTCGCGATTATAACATTCCGGGCATGCCGTTTCGTGTGCATCAATTCGGTACGCCAGTTCCCTCTTTGCGGAGTTCACAGCCCGCGCACGAGCGCGCTGGATCTCCTCCTCGCAGCTCTCCGCGGCCGCTCGTTCTCGCTTCGGCTCGCTTTTGCTCCTTCCCTCTTTCCTCTTTCTGTTGCTGCTGATGCTGATGCCGCTGCCGCCGCTGTTGCCTGCTGCTGTTGCCCGCTGCTGTTGCCCGCTGCTCCGGCCCCGTTCCGAACGAGAACTTCCACATCTTTCGCATCGCCTCGCATCGCATCCAGCGGCGGCGGCCGGCCGCCTCGTTCCTCTCCGCCGCGCCACCAGCCGAGAAACAGAGTAGGACGATCCTTTCCAGGAAGGACCTGCTATCCGGGAATCGGTAAACGCTTCATTTTCCCCGCTCTCTTTTCGCCGACGGTTTGTTCTTTAGCCGCGCGTTTATCCCACGCGTTTATCTACTGGCACGGTTCCGCGCGCGGGTCAGCTTCCGTTCCTCTCGCGGTCGCCGATGGCTCGGCTCTCAGCCGCACGGCGTTCAGCACAATGCTTCGACGCCCTACTCTCTACTCGCCTACCTGCGGACGATGCGAAACGTTTGTCTAATCATTCCCTGGGTCCTGTGACTAACGCCGTGATGACATGCGCTTACGTGGCTCGAGGAGGTGGCGATGACGGGGTTGCGGAAAGGTTGATGGTCCGGCGCGCAATAACGGAGTTATAAGTGGCCGCGCCAAAGAACGTATTTCAGCAATTTAGTTAGCGCGCGAATTACGTCGTAAGCGTTACGAAATATGAAGTCCTCCGTTGGACGTACCCCGCGACAGATGACCCGACCCTCGTTCGAACGACCCACGACTCCGCCGACTTGGAAACCACGGTGATCGGTCGACTCTTGGGGACCAAGAATTGTACTCGCACGAGCAAACTAATGGCAGTAATAATTATGTGTTTTTCTCGTTCTTCAACGACGAGTTGTTAAGTTTTAAATACGGTTTATTTTTCTATAAAAATGCGCGATACTTTGATTCATTGTACAACGATTTCTTTCACAATCGCGTTGATTAACCCTTCGCACTCGAAGCCATTTTATAACTGCAAAGCTAAAATAATTTTGCTGACTTATGGTATTTCCATTTTACACGGCAAAGTGCGTTTTATGCGTACGAAATCGAACCTCGCGATTCATACAGCAGTTAAGCTTTTAATAATATTTGAAGTCTATACTTTAATAATGTAAAAATGATCTTAGAACGTGATATAACAATTTTAGTGATGCCTCAGACTCGCAACTCGAGTGCAAAGAGTTTTTAAATTTATTTGTCTCACGTAAGGTTATGTCAAGGTTATGTCAAGGAGCATTTATATTAAATTATATGCCAAGCTTAAATTCAATGTTTAGATATTGACGAGAGTAGGGTAGAATTTTATTTCGATACAAGAGTTGCGAATAATGCCTCTATTTCGTAGATTATGCTCCAAATCTTCCTAACGAATACGCTACGATATCGCAAAGTGAGTGATTAACAAGAAATGTCTCGCAATAAGTGACATCATCGTGTGAGTCGTGTCGCGTTTCGTCTGCTATCATTGTTGGACAAAGTGCACGGGTAATTGTCTAACCGAGGTCAGCTGCCTAAGCGGCTTCGAATAGCAATCTTCGAGTAAGTGTCTTCTAAAAGAACGATTTGTCAATCTGAACTCACATATTTATCCCAGTTTATTACAGCGGAGACAGTATCTGACAATAATGTTCCAACGTAATTATAACAGTCTCCGGTTTATGAGTTTACGATTATTGAATTGTCGTTATAGAAATGTTTTATAGCCAATAAAGCGAGTTTTATCAAATTTCACGGATTGATGTTAACCCAACGGGGGCGCAACGACGACGTTGACCGCTGGCGCTGACCTCCTCCCGGCGAACCGCTTAAGTCACTTGGCCGACAAAACGCGACGGGACAATGGAACGATAAAGTCGTTAGTTAAAAAGCGGCACCGGCTATAAATCCCCGCGGTGATCTAGTTTACAGCGTTCGTATTTCTTGGCTACATACTGGCCTGACGTCATCTTATTGTAATCCCGACCCACGTCGGTCACGTCGGTCGTCCGCGGATCCGTAAAAAATCCTGCAAATCTGAAGACGCTTTAAAGCAAGGACTTGTACAATTGGAAATCTGTGTCAGCGTGTTTGAATCCATGAATATATCTTGTCTACTTCAATTTCCACAATGGAAATTGTGCCAATTCTGTTCCAACTCTTGGGACTGTGTTTGTAGTTGAGTCTTATTTACAAGATCGTCTTAAGCATGGTCTAAAGAAAAATCTCAAGAATCGATTACGAAACTAGGTGGCGTATCAAAACCATGCTTAAGACGATCTTATAAATAAGACTGGACTACGAATACGGCTCTTAGAGTGTCACAAACGTTTTGTGTAAACTATTAAACTATTAAGTTGGCAACGCGATCGATTAATGGGATCGAGTGAATAAATTGAACTGCGCTGCCAAAAATTGTCAGTCCCTTTGGGGTTTTCAGGCTGCCAGTTGCTGAGTTGCTGGGTCGCTGAAGAGATTTTTGCAGGTCGTTGGAGACACCAGGTATAGACTCAACCACTTTTTATTACTTTTATATTCCTTGTTTATTTCCATTTTATTCTTGGTCCCTTTTTTGATCCTTCCTAATCCTTCCACTACATCCTTCAATTTCTCAGTTTCTCCCCTGAACCCTAATCCTTCCCTTCCCTAAGCTCCACTTCTTAGCGGCACGACCCAAGAGCCATCCCCAGAGCTCTCCCTTCCCTGAATCCAACTTTCCAGGCCATAATTGCTTATTTAGATCTCTCAACTCTTTTTAGTCCCTAATCTCCACCTTCAGCCCTTTCCCAAAACACTTTCCCTTCTCCCTTCCTTTTCCTTCCTTCTTCCTACGTTTCTGCTTTCCCACTCTCCTATCTTAATCCTTACATCTTAATATAGCCGGCAACTTCCATCCGAATCACTTGTTCATATTTCATTTTAATAGAAAGTGTCCGGCGCAACTGATGTTTAAGAGCGTGCAAGATTAATCCTCGAAAAGGTTTCTAGAAAATCGAAAGCAGGTTGTACCGGAACCGACCGAGCCAAAGGCAGCCGAGCCACTTATCCTCTGTCCGTAGTTCGCGCGGAGGGTTCACGAACGATTCGGAGCGGATCCTTTGGTGATCCCGGGATTCCTTGTAGCCGGTCGGTGGGTCGACTGTTCGAAGCCGCGCGATCCAATGATGGGCGCATAAATAACGCGGAAAATGGACGACAGCGACAAAGCTAGCGCTGATTTCGCTAGTAAAGGCAACGGCGCGCGAGCGGCGAACGGCCAAACGGCCTACCGAGATGGATTTATGCCAGCGTCATTAGGGATTAATTATACGCCTTGTCAGGCAGCTGATGCCCGTTCTAGCGACCAGAGATGGCCCCGCGCCAGAGAGCTGCTCTCATCGCGCGACTCCCAGCCAAGAAACAAGGAAGACAAAGAGAGAGAAAGGGAGAGAGAGCGCGCGCGCGCGTGTGTGAGAGAGAGAGAGGCAGCACGGGGTTCGACCGTAGGGAGCCAGAGACAAGGAGAGGAGAGCGACTTCCCTCGCAATGGTGCGTGCCCGTACCGTCCTATGATTTACACCTCGACTGAATCGCGCGTACACGCGTGTACCCCGCAGAAGGAAACGATGTTGCGCCGCCGCGGTTTATGTTAACCCTTCGACGAATCGTCGGATGAACGATGCCCGCTCGAGCCTCTTCTAACGAACGCCCGGAGAATTCCGCGGGGTGTAGACCGCGCGCAAGACAAACGACTACTACTCCGCCGGATAGAATGCGATATTGAAGACGCTACCGCGGTTGCCAGGCGATGATGAGCTGGGAATGCCTCACGGATGGTAGCGGATTCTATCGGCATGCTCTACGCTGCTGATATTTCGGTGCCGCATCCCCGATTCGTTCTGCTACGCTCTGCTCGGCGATTCCTCGTTTCATAGCCTAAGTGTCTTCATGATAATCGTGCGATCTAAAAATTAGGCGGTCCTCGTCGGAAAATAAAACTGAAACGTGAGATAACATCCTTGTGGCCGAGTTAATATACAGGGTCTCCTAGAAATGTCTCGCAATCTGGAAATTGCGGGTTCCTCGGATCATTTGAAGCAACTTCTTCCTTTACAAAAATTTTCTCCGAGACACCGTTAACGAGTTATTAACGAAAAACAGCGACCAATAAGAATCGAGTACGACTGACGCGAGGCGGCCCAGCCAACCAGCGCACGACGCCCAGTTCCGCTCATTGGCTCGGTTGCCTCGCACCAGCTGAGCTCGCCTCTAATTGGTCATTGTTTTTCGTTAATAACTCGCTAATGGTGCCTCGGAGAATATTTTTGTAAAGGAAAAAGTTGCTTCAAATGACCTGAGGAACCCGCCACTTTCAGATTGCGAGACATTTTTGGGACACCATGTATTGTTACGGCGACTTGTCCAAATCAAGTCGTTGTAATGTGAAACTGCCCTGTTGCGAGCAACTCCTTAAAAAAATAATGGAAGATAGGGGTTGCCACGGAAGGGTGTTACCGATAGACAATCGAGGAGTCGAGATCGGACCGTCGAACGAGCAACGTTTCAAATTGAAAGATCTGAAATATAATTGTATTATTATAGTTTATATTCTTTATAGTAAATAAAATGCTGCGACGCGAGAGATACGGAGTGATTCGCAACAATATTATCTATGTTTGTCGATGGCATTTTATTTGGAACGAACTAAATTTTGCAAGATGAATATGGTTGTCATGAAGGATGCATTCGCCTATGAAAGGAAGACGGGCGACTGTCGCCGAGAAAATAAAGCTCGGAACGAATATTCCGGATCTCTTAAAAGATGCACTAATTCGAAAAAGAAAGCACCGGTTTCGCGAGGAGACAGGAGGATGAGTCAACCGCGATTTCATTCGTTCTCGAGCGTGTCTCGGTGACCGGGGCACGGTGGGGGATAGGACATGCGTGAGTTTCACCGAGTGTGTATTCCCATGGGGTCACACGAGAGATTTCTGGATTACGATCCAGCCTTTTGATAGAAACTTATATGGCAAGAAAACGGATGGCGTATTCGGCATTAAGGAAGTACGTGAGTCTAGAGCGCGCGGTACTTATGGGTGCGTTCCAGCCGGTCGACGAGCGAGTCTCCCTCGGGTCCTCGCATCTTCCACGATTCCTTTCTTTTCTGGGATTGCCTAACGTCGCGTCCTAAAACGGACGGCGAAGTCCGCCGGCTCTTATGGCCCCGCGAAACGCACGCATACACGGCAATCGTCCACGACCCGGTCAACCGGATGCTTCGCTCCCATTCGACGAACGAATTTCATCTCGTATCACCTGGGACACATTATCGTTCCTCCAGGGAAAGTTCGAGGACCCCGGGGAGAAGAAATGTGTAGCTGGATTCCGACTCGGACCAGAATCGTGCTCGTACGCTCCGTCAAATCCCAAGACAGCGAAGACGGTAACAGCAGGAACGATTTGCACACTTTTTGATCTTGCACGCGAATGTGATGGATTTGTATGATAATAATTTATACACCTCGTACACTGTGTACGTCGAATATATATATATTCGTTCTTACTTCGGAACTTCTGGAACTTTTCTGGAAATTCTGGAACTTCTGGAACTTTTCTGGAAATTCTGGAACTTTTCTGGAACTTCTGGTCTTTTTCTGTGTCAAACTGGAATTGAAAAGTTTAGTCGTACGACATCAATTGCTTCCTCAACGTTCGCATCGCGATAAAGGAAGATACAATAGATAAGAGTTAGAGCAAAATTTAATTTTCAAATCTGAGCAAATAATTCCGTCGCCCATACATGCGTGACGTGGCAGTCATGGCGTTAAGACGAGAACTTCTTACGGAATCGGGATCTTGGTTCGCGAGAAGTGAATATTTAGCGAACACCTGCTGCGTACGCATCTCATCATATTAGAGAAGCAAATATTATGTAGCAGAAGGTACAAAGTACTTACTAGATAGTCGGTGTAGGTGCGAAGAGCACGGAGGGTGGCAAACGGTTTCGTCGAAAGCCAACGAGCCGTGGGCTGAGAAACGAGATCGGAGCAGCCCGTTGGGTTTTCGCTCGGAAGGCAAACAGTCGGCGAGGATTCAATTTAATCGCGTTTGAAGCGTCTGTGGGAATGCTGGCCTGGCGATGAAAGATTTTGACGAATGCTCGGTCGGTTCCCGCGTCGGCTCGAGTTTCTCCGGCGTCGGTGCTCGCGAGCGTTCCGGAGCGTTCGTGTGCTATACATTCGTCGGTAGGCTGGTCAAGATCGTAAGTAGTAAATCGTTTTCTTGCCCCACTGTTTATGCAGCGTGATTGATGAAGTTGCATTAATATTTCCGCAGCAGAGCCTTTACTCACGGCGTGTACTCGCGCGCGCTCGCTCGCGAGCTGCACGAGCGACCTAGCGCGCGAGGCCCCTCGGAGCATCCATACGTTACGAGCGGGCAATAAAATATGTCTCACCCGAGCAGATTTACGATTCTGTGCCGGGGATATTTCTTTGGGCATTGTGTCGATATCTTCGG
Source organism: Megalopta genalis (assembly GCF_051020955.1). Classification (NCBI taxonomy): domain Eukaryota; kingdom Metazoa; phylum Arthropoda; class Insecta; order Hymenoptera; family Halictidae; genus Megalopta; species Megalopta genalis. The sequence goes on from NC_135024.1 coordinate 6,506,116, forward strand.
ACCTATTTGGCGAGCCGTGACACGCTTTCGACGCGGAATAAATGCCACCGGGACGGAGGCGGAGCACCGGGATACCGAGCCTGGACTTTTCCCGAATATTAATAATTAGCCACGCTCCGGACGCCGGCGATAAATCAGTCCGTGGCGGCCAGCCCCCTCGCGAGGCAAATGGGTCGTTCTCCCCCTACTGTTACGAAGAAATTCTGCTCTGCATGCATGCACGCGCAAACGGCCCCCGGAGTCAGCGCCGGACGAGCAGCAACCTGTAATTACGCGTATTGCAAATCTCCCTTCTCCTCTGCTTTACTTTATATCCGGTATCGGCTCCGTGGAACCGTCTCCCAATCCTTCTTCGCTCTTTTCTCCTTCTCGCCTGCACCCTACCAGCTTTCTCCAAAAATCGTGTTTATGCTAATTCTCATTTTCCTAAGCCAGTTTTTGGTAAACGGAATGCAGGACGTTTTGCTCTTACTGATCATACATTTTGTCATACTGGGGCTTTTGCTGACTCTTGGATTAGGTCCTCTTCTGTTCCACTTTCAAGCAAGATTCCGGTAGACTGCTCAGTGTCATCGCTACAAACAGATTTTCTTTTATAATTTCACCTAGGCCCGCTAATTGATTATTTAACTCTGTCAACGCACTAATGTGTTTTTGTACACCCTCGTCTGCATGAAGCTTCAGATCACGAAGCTTTTTTAATAACAAGACCTTACTGGATAATGAAGATTTCTGGTGGTATTCTTTATAGCAGTCTAATGATTTCTGCGCGAGTAATTCTACTTGTTATAATGTGTTTCTTTGGAGCCGTTGAATACGTATGTATGTGTATGTCTTGTTTACCTACTATACACTAATTCGGCTCGAAGGATGCTGTTATCTTCTTTCCAACACAGATAATGCTAATGCACGATTTTGAAAAAATGTTCACCAATAATAATTCACCTTGTGTTACATCTATGCAATGGAACTAAATATGAGCCGTTGAAGGAGCTGATGAATAATGTTCTGAAGCTGATGTTCTGCCATCTTATGGTCACATCTTGTAGATGTTGCTACCATTTAACAGCCATCTAACATAATAAACGAAAACCGATTTGATCTTAATACTGTCGCACAAAAATGAAACTTGAGAAAGTGCGCAAAGAAATTCAGTAACAAAATGTCTGCCAAGAGATTCTCGCTTCACATTATGTTCATGGACTAATTTCACAATCTAGGGTGGCTCAAATCTTCATTCTTCCAAGATATTTGACTAACAAGGCACTAAAGACCAGTGAATATTCTCTAATTAACCCTTTGTACTCGAGCGGCGACTCTGAGGCGCCCCACTAAAATTTGTTATATCACGTTCCAAGATAACTTTCATACTATCAAAGTTTAGATTGAAGAAATCTAAATTAAAAGTGTAATTGTTATACTAGTCACAAAACTCAATTTCCTATGCATAAGTGTACTTTGTTATACAAAGTAATAATTCCGACAATAAGTCAAGAAAATTATTTTAGATTTACAGTTAAAATGGCGCTTCGAGTGCAAAGGGTTAATACTCTAGGATCCTAGGAGCGTACGCAGGATCTTACCATTTCATCAGAAGACCTCGTCGGAGGTATCCGGACCCAAATGATCGAACGTGGAATGAAATTGATCGAGCCTCCCGCAGGTTCCCGCCGGTTCCCGCAGGTTCCCGCGGGCTCGGAAATCGTCACGACGCGCCGGTTTCGCTTAATTACCGAACGATCGCGGTAATTCACGCTTGGCAGGAGATTTATACACGGCGTGACAAGTCCGCGGCGCGCCAGTGTCCCGGTCGCTTTCACTCCGAAAGAAAAGCCAGCTCCGAATCCGCCTTACGCGCCGGGGATGACAGAGATCTACGACGGTCAGCGTGATCGGCGGAGCGGTGAAAGTGGAGGCGGCGGTGGATGGGCCAGGTGCGACCCGCGCGGATTGGCCGATAGCGGGCCGGATTTCGGGATCACCCGGTACAGGCAGAGGAACACGGCAGGTGTAGCCTGCAGGCGAAGAATCGCGAGGCAGCCTCTCTCGAGCGTTTGCGTGGGCGCGTTTCTCAGGGTGGCTGCGATGCGTCACATGCGATTCGCGCGAGAAAAGAGAGTCGAAGCCCGAGGAGGGCGGGTGCGGAGTGGTGCGAGGAGGGCAGAACGACGAGAGAGAGAGAGAGAGAGAGAGAGAGGATAAAGAGGAGGGAGAGCAGCAGGAGGATGGGGGGAGGGCCCGAGAGAGCCGGATGACGACAAGTAGAGGAGGTAAACGGGCGAAAGATGAGGACTAGAGAAACGAGACGAGCCGAAAGAACGAGACAAAGGGAGGAGACGATGCCTCTTCCTCGTCTCCGGCCCGAGAACAGAGAAGAGTGTACCGCTGTAGGACCTGTAGGCGAACTATGCTGGGTATCCAGGCTGAAGGTTGGGCAGGGAACTAACCAGCTAAGCTAACCAGCCGAGTAAACCAGCCCAGGATATATCCTGAGAACAATCGGACCTACCGACTGACTGGCGTGGGCGAGCCACCGGCGAAATATGCATTCCTAGCGAGCGCGAGCGCTAAAGCATTATTACGCTTACGTGCCCCGAGACCGGGCCAGCCGAAACTCTGCTTCTGCCCGCAGGACTTCCGGGATGATTCGTGTTCGACTGGAAGACTGGGAAGACTTCGATGCAAAATGCATTGCGCTCTTTGGCTCGCTGGGAAAACTCTGATAGCCTGCGATAGACCTCGAGTAAGAATCAGTTTGGTCCATACTGAAACCGTTTTTGCGGCTATTGTCAAGGATTAATTACGAATTATCGTCCGCTGTCTTATTTTCTCAATAAATATACGTTCTCTTGAGTCCAGAAGAATCATTGCAGATTTTTATTTATCGGTCTATGTTCAGGTAGGCCCTGAAGAAGAAACATGGAAACGCTTGCGAGATTTATATACCAAGTAAATTAAATTCTTTACGTTAAAATCGTCGTTGAAGTACAGGTACTCGACTATTTTGTTAAGCAATGCAAGGTTTCCCGGGTCCTGGAATGCGATTAAAAAGAGTGTACAAACTAAGAACTGCACGAAAAGGCACGCACAAGCTGGATCAAAACGGACCGCCTACGGCAAGCGATATGCAATGCCGCTCATATATCGTTGAACAGTTATCGTAGTAAAAATAACTGTTCAATGACTTCACTGAACTTCGGTATTATGAACCACCAAGGAAAATCTATTAAATTCAGAAGGCATCGAAGTCGAGGAATTCTTCGCACCGAGTCGACGAATTTCTCGAGCCAAAGATTCGCGGCTCGACGACAGGCCAGGAAGATTGAGAGCGGCGGACAGGTGTCCGCGACAATACGGAAGTGGAATTGGCCAGGTGGTAACGGTGCCTGTGACGATGGCTTCCCCCCCCCCCCCTCCCCGAGATGCTTCCCGGGGACGATCACATTATCGAGGATCATCGCGCAAATTCTAATTACATTTTTCCGCGGGGCCGGTGGCCGCTTTCGTGTCTCATCTCGCGGTTGAAAAGAGGCGGGAGTTTTTCAACGCGAGACCGTGGTCGGGACAATCTCGGTCTTACCCGCGGGAAAAGATTAGAACTCGTCTGCAATAAACGAGACGGAGTCGCGTCGTTTCCATCAAACAATTCGCAGGGTCCATTACGCGCGATCGCGGCAGCTGCCGTGGCAGCGGCGACATCGTGTTCCGTGGCCCGGAGAACACGAAGAAGAGGTGCAACAGGAAGAAGAGGCTCCGCGACGGAGAGGTGAGCGCCGGGAGGACAAGAGAAGGGAAGAGTACGAGGATGTCATTGGGGAATAATAGGCCAGCCTTGCGGTCGCTAGAGCTCCGCCGGGGTTTCGCGGATGTTGCCGGACGGACCCGGTATCATCGGGAGATCCGAGGGAGATCCTCGTTGAATTGTCGTCATGAGAAACGCGGAGATTGCCGAAACCCGCAGTTTAAATTAGAAGCGTACAAACTACAAATTGAGCCTGTAAATTGCCTCGCGGTATACTTACGGCTCGTCATCGAGCCACCGTGCCTCCGCTCCGTTCTAAACTGCCGCGCCGGCCGGAAGCAGGCGAGTTTTTCTATTATTCTGGCACTCTTGGGAACTGACGAGACAACCGGTCGCGAAATTGCTCGGTTAGCCATGATTCGTTACGCTGACGATCGAATTTGACGGATTACAAATGGAAGAAGATCTCCTCTGCCAGTGGGAAAATGTAATATCGGGAACGTTCTGCGCGTCTTTCACGCCTGCGAGTGAACTTCAACGAAGTTCCAAAATTGTTATACGATGTTAATAAATAACAGCGTTGGAAATGTTCGCAGCTGAACGTGTTTGGCTGTTGCGCCGATGAGCGATGGCCAAAGTGTAAAACGTCTCGGGTCAGAGTCGTTAATTACTGGACTGCGGAGTTTATGCAGTTATGAGAAAAACGAAGCCGTTAGAGTAATTTAGGAACATTGTGTTGCACTATTTTCGACTTATCCCGATCTCGATTTATCAATTCGCAAGTGACATAATTTCTATTTTGCGCTTCATTGAAACGTCTGCTGCGTTAATTTATGAATAATTATCACATGTTTGTTCGGATGTGGTTAACAATAAATATCCAGCTCCGGTGTTAATAACTCTGGCTGACACTTTTCTGCCCGCCCACCGGCTGCATAATTACGAATAAATTATCAGGAACAAATAAGACATCACGGCGCGCTATCTGTGTATGTGTATCATCCGATAATTTGAATGCATGATTAGCAGGCGGGTCGATGGTATCAGCCGAGTGATTTCAATGCACGGCGAAGGTAAGATCGGTACGAGAATTTCACCGCGTGGAAGTTAATGCTTCACGTGGGTGATTTCAATGCGTGGTTAAGCCACTACTGCTCTGGTAATTTCAATGCGCGGTTAGGGCCGCGTTGCCCCGGCGATTTCAATGCGTGGTTAGACTACTACTGTTCCGGTGATTTCAACGCACGACGAGAGAGTAAACACTCCGTCGATTCCGATGCAGCACGGCTGTATCCGTTCTCTAAGCCCGCCTCCCTCGTCGGTTTTCAGGAGATCGGACCCCGCCGGTAATTACCCGTTTCAAGAATATCGAAACAACCTTCGTAATCAATCGTCTCTTGCGTAAAGGAACACGCTCGCCTTCCCGCGCGCGCGCGCTCGTATCCACGTGTTTTCATGGAACGGCCAGTTTTGCGAAGGTTTATCCGTAAAACCGTACCGATTAACGGTTAACGCATAGAAACCAGGAAGTCGTTTGTTGAATTCTGCCGCGCGTTCGTTCGTTCGTTCGCCATGGCGCTCGTTCGCGCGCGCGCGTGCGCGCTCTGTTTTACGGTGTTCCCGAGCGTCCAATTCTATCGAAATGCCAGAGTATTTCGAACCGGATCATGATTAACCGCCCATTACTTACAATCCGGAGACGGTGAAACCTTTTTGTTTCTACGAATCGCTCGGCTATGGCTCCCTCTCCCGTCTTTCTAACGTCGACGAATCCCTCCGAACTTTCTAACTGCGGCCCACCGAGCCCAGGATTACCGAAACTAGTCATTTCGGCATCTTGCCTCTTGGATATCGATGATACTCGTTTGCCGCTTAATGAAACCCTGCTAACATTCTCTAATGATCGCAGTCACGCGCAATTTCCCCCAGCGGATCGGCCACGGGGGACGGAAAAAAGCGAGACGGATAGGAGAACCGTAAGAACCGTCTCTGTCTCTCGAAAATCGGCCGGAGCGTTACACTGATATCTACCTGCTATTTATCATTAGCCCCTGATGGTCCTACGGTTATTTATGTTAGTCAGGCGTGTTTTCAAATAATCACTCGATCCTCTCTCTCTCTCTCTTTCTCTCTCTCTTTCTCTCTCATTCCGTGGATCGTAAACGACGATGATGAATGCGTTCCCGTCCCACTGATAGGGTATTAATCACCCGCCCCGAAATTAATCGATTCGTTGCGACACCTTGCGCCATCTCCGCTTCGCTGGTGCGCTGGCCGAACCTCTGGGCATTCCGCTCTGAGAATTGAATCCAGCAAGAAAATCTTTGTCGAACAGCTTGCTCACGATATCCGAGCTTTCCGGTTCAACAGAATTCAAATTACAGTTCGGCGCAGCTGTAAGCGAACCAACCATCAGTTTGATACATGTCTCGCACCGATAGCGAACAACTACCTAGATATTAACGTTTTTGTTTAACATGCTGCGATGTATTAAATAGTGTAAGAAACTTCCAAGGTTATATTTAACCAGTTAGCTGTTGCAATCACTTTCAACGGTACATGTGCGACTATGATATAGAATTAAGTTGCAATGAAATGACTGTTTTACATTTTAATTTTATTACTAACATTTATTTATTCACTTAACTTAACCAGGTAACTGGTTAACGACGAGCCTATCATAACAAAATGGTATCGTTTCTTCAACGACGAGTACACTCGTGAGAAACAACGAACTTATCAACCCTTTCGCGCCGAGCGCCGCAAATATGCGGCATCCACTCGACGACCTGTGGGTACCGGCGCCGCATATATGCGGCATCGAAATTAAGCGTATACAGAAGACGAAGATGTGTAATTTGTAGCAAAAATGATAAAAGAACGGATTCGGTACGAGTGCAAAGATTGCGATGTTGGCCTTTGTATAAATCCTTGCTTTCGAATATATCAAACAGAATTATATTATTAATTTTTACATATTATTATCTTTTAATAATTTTCGTCTCGTTATTAACTATATCAAACATTTAATCGTTATATAAATACCTATATTATCTATAATTTTGTAAGTCTTTTTAAATTAAAAATGTAAATATACTTGTTACATTAGAGCAACGATTGTTTTATTCAGCACAGTTATTATTTAAGACTTAGAACATATATAAAGAAACCACGCGCACTATTGCGTGCGTGCATATTTCTGGAGCTAGTTTCCGTTCAGTGACGGTACTTCGGCGGATGGAGCTACCGTAGCGAAAGGGTTAAAACAATAAAACGTGCTCAGAGCTTGATGAAAGTTTGATTTAGCCAGAAAAATTGAATTTAATTCAGCTCAATTCTCAGATTGCACATTTTGATTGATTTATAACAATACGCAGAATCGACCACGAATTAGTCTACAGACCCGACAATTCCCCGAGAAAACGTGCGAACAGTTAAAACAGTCGTCTCTCGGCGGTTTCCTCGCCCCCGCATTCTGTCGTAGAACGCGCGCGGTTAACGCCCTTTACCTCAAGCTAATCGCGTTACGAATAAATTGTGGACAATTAATCCGGCGGAGGTTACCGCCGACGATCAAGCAGGTGGGAATTGCTCCCAGATTCTCCGTCTCTGTCCGCCGGTTTGCCGGCCGTATGTCCGTCCCGTCGGTGGTTATCCGGCGGCCGAGGCGTACGACTTCTACGTGCGACGATTAGAGCGGTCCGGCGAGAGCGTCGGAACGATTAACGTCATAACAACCATAGTCGCCGGGGCTGCGGAGCGTAGAAACGAAGCGGTCCGCTTCGCCGAGACGCGAAGCGCGCTAATGCGGGTCGTTTCGCGGTTCATAATAGCCCGAGCCGGTGCTCTCCGACTTCCGAGACGCGACATCGCGCTCGACACAACGGAACGTTATTACCCTACCGCGAACAGGTGGCTGTTGCTCGCGCAACACTCGGCGTCCCGGCTAATTACTAGACTGATTACATGTCCGCGCGATTAACCGGCCGCTCGCTCCGGAATCGTTGTCGCTCCACTTGTCCCCTGGAACGACGTCGCTAATCCTTTTAGAACGGAAGTCTGCGACAAGTGGAAGTCATTAGCCAGGGGAATAGTCGCTATTATTAGCTCATCTTCTAATGGTTCTACTTTCCTCGCTGTATCCGAGTGGATGCTCGCCTCGCCGCAGACGAAACGGAAGATTTCCAACGAAGTGAGACTGCAATCGGTGCATAGTTTTCTAACGTCTGTTTCCGATTGGCGTTCTTCTCGGTGATTGACAGCTCGCTAATACAACGACAACTTTGATTCTGATCAGTTAACATCGACGCTGTATTATGGTAAATGGGTGCTGTGCGTAATGATAAAAGTTTATTCGATGCATAAGTTTATTCGTGGCACAGGGTGGGTGCTAAGAAAACTGAAGGGTTTGGACAAATCGTAACGCGTCCATTTTCAATCTTTTTTCTTTTCTTTTCTTGTAGGTTATAGAGCACTCCTTGGAAATTAAAATGGCTACGTATAGAAACGTTCATACGTGATCGCTATACTGCAGATGTTCATGCAATGTAAAAATTGTTTGCATCAATTGCAAGGAAACCAAGTATCAAGTTCGTACTGTTCCTTTAATCATTTTAATAGATGAAAGATAATTGACATTTCGAATCGCTTCTAATCTTTACACTGTTTCAAATTGTAACTACTGAATTTTGCCATAAGTGCGTCGAATCTGCAGTCTAGTGTTTACATACACGTGGATTAGCAAATGATCGATGTGTATACAATGGTACACGTTCACATGTTCTTACATACGTATCGTTGAGAAGAGAAATTCCTCCAGCATCCAATAATAATGCTCATTGACTCTCACTTTCGCCTTGATGTTGCCATTAAGTCGAGGCTCGCCCTCGAAGGGCTAAACGTCAAATTAAAGGCGTGTGTGTAAAGAAGGGCGAGATTGGTTGCAGGGCTCTGTCGAACGATATTATTATATTTACACGAACATCGCTCGGGGAGTGTTGGCAGAATGGATCGAGGGACAGGCGCGGACCCTAATTTTCCCGCGTAAATCGCCGATAATACGTGACGTCATCGTACATCAGGTTTCCCGCGCTGATTGGGTGCGAGAATTGGGGCCCGCCAATTACCGGGTGACCCAGCCACGATTTATGGGGTCAGTCGTAACTCACGCTGGTTCTCGTACACCTTCGCTTAGTGGGGGCCCCCTCCCCCCTGTATTCCATAACTCGACACCCTGTAACCCTCGACGTGACTATAGGTGGGTACGCGGATGCGCAACATCGAAACGAGACGGAGGATTTATTGCAGATTAAGAGTTCCGGCCGTGAACGAAAAGTTCGCTCTTGAATACGAATGGATGATCCTCGGCGCATGCTTCGAACTGTTGCGGACCTGTCGGCGACAATGACGAACGGGCTAGGAAATTCTTCGAAATCGAACTGTTGCAACAATTTGTTGTCGCAATTCGATATAATTCATGCAACCAGGTATTAATTGGCGAAAGGCTCAATCATCCCCGAGCGTTGCGAAAATTTGTTAAGTTGAAAGCGCTGGCCGATGTAAAAGTTTCCGCGAAGAAGTACAGTAATGTCTCTCTAATTGACGCTCAGATTGTCATCATAAAAATAGACAATTTTGGAAGAGGAGATACGATTGTTCGAGTCTCGTGGCTCCTTTTTATATTTACCAATTTTCAACAATTATAAAAATGAGACGCTAAACTCGAATAATCGTATCCCCTCTTCCCAAATTGTCCATTTTTGTACACAACCTGAGCGTCAATTATGGAGACATTACCGTATTAGTGTTCCCAACTCATGTGACTTGAAATTTTCATCAAAAATTACAAACTTCTTTAAAAATGTATATAACGAGTTTGAGAACTCTCGTGGTAAAAGCACATAGTGCTAACACCATCATCAGATTTAAAGTGCCAAAAACTGTTTCCAGCGTCTTAGACTTCCTTGTAATCGTGACGCAGCATTGAACAATCTCGTGTCCGATATAAGAACGAAGTCATTCATAATTCCATGTTTCCTCGAAAGGGTGGCTAACTATTCCGCATCATTCCTAACTATTCCATCGAGCATCGTCCGCCGTGGGAAGTGCGTGTTTTCCTGCGCGTAGCGCGATCGCAAATGCGCGCAAACACCTGCAGCAGCGAATTTGCCCGATTGCGTTACATAAACATTGTCAATCCCTCGTCAGGAGGTACGGTCGATGCCGAGCTTTGTCATTCGTCGGATCACGACCACGGAAACGCTGCCGCGGCTCTGTAATATCGGGACGATCTTCCGCCAGGCTGTCATGACTCGGATCGAAACGGATGATCTGGGCTGGCTGGTTCCGCGGAAATCGTCGGCCGCGAAACACTAATAAGTGATCTCCCGGTGCCGTAGGGGGTGGAGGGGACGGGGGAGGGTGGAACGAGGCCCGGCTAGAAAGCGCGAGTCGACTTGGGAGCGACAATAGCTTTCGCGGTACAAAGACAGAGGCCGCGAGGAAGTGTCTCCGCCGTGGAATTATGCCTTCGAATTGTGACCGGGTCTCGAGGCGCTGTTACGTTGCCGAGTTTACGATCGGCGAGCAACGACTACATCGTCGTTAGCCGTATACTCTTTATGACGAAGTTGTCACTGGTGTCTCCGCTTGTTCCGCGCAGCTGTTCGACGCTCGCAACAATACGTCCGTGGTACTGTCTTTCGGTATTTTCCCAGGGAGAATATATTTTCCACGAGACGCGGCGAGACTGCGCCGCGGCTGAGCGGACGGTTTTAGGGAGGATTCGGTGAGAAAGGGGAGACGAGAAGCGAGCCTGCGGAGAATAAGGCACACGGGTAGACAAAGAAGGATACGATCGGAGAGAGGCGGGAGTGTAGGAGTAGAAGGGCGCATGATTGAAGAGAAGTAGAGGTATACGGTGAGAGAAATTTATATAAGTACGGAGCATATACTTGGAGAACGATGGCTGGAAAGAGAGGAGGCGCGCGAGTAGATATAAAGCGTGCGCGATTCGAGAGAGAAGGGTGTGGTAATAGAGATAAAATGGCGCGCGAGCGGAAAAAAAGGAGGAAGTTAGGGGTATAAATAAGAAGAGAGAACGCGTACGATAATATCGCACGGTGGAGGATTATCGTTCAAGTTTTATGGGAATTAGACAGGTGACATGAAAATCAGGACTCACCTGGCTTCTTGCACCAAGGTTCCCAATTACTTCCAAAGAATGCGCTCGTCAATGATCATCGTGATGAGCCAGCAAACCGTTTCGACGACGAACGTGCTCGACCGGCCTCTGGTACCGTTGTTCCATATTTAAAGTTCGTTATTATCCCCGATAACGACTCGGCTGATGTACACCGCACACGAACGCAGACAAATATGCATACAGCACCGGTGCGCCGGTGCATCATCCAGGGGGAACAAATAATTTCACACCCGGAGCCAATTTCGTAGCCGTGAGAGAAAGAAAGAGAGAGAGAGAGAGAGAGAGAGAGAGAGCCCCTCTCTTCGATTTACGGTGCGCGCGGTGGAAGAGGTATGGGCCGAGTGTCCGAGTGCTCGAGTTCGAGTTCACGGATACGCACACGGCTATTGTGATGTTATATTCTGCTCGAAGCTCGCGGCTCGCCTCGTATCGTTCACGGCGAAATAAATGGTTGAGCCTCGGTCCCGATACATGATCCCGCGGTATTCCTCCTGGGCACATTTATAAGGCAATTTTCACACGTTCGGAAAGATTATTCTGAAATAATGCGCCCGATAGGATCGCTCGCCAAATTGGATAGAATACAGCTTATTGGATGAACAATTGCTGTACCGATTATTGCTGCAATTGGGAACCGATTAGGGACTTCGATCATACGATTTAATCCAATTATCGGTCGTAACATCGATAGCTAATCATTTAAATTGATTGGAAGAACACTAAAATTTCGGTGGAAACCTGTCAGTCCAGCGCAGAATCTGATGTCATCTAAGGATCAATCATCTCACGACTACGAATACGCCAAACTCTATAAAGATATATAGCGATGTCGTTCACAAACTTGCGTTATAGTTTATGTATATTATGCGTAATTGTCAAAAAGGTACTACACCGTTGCACAAATGCATCCAAGCAAACGCAACCAGCAAAGAAGTTGATAACCCTCTAAAGGAGAATGTCGACAAATTGACGACATCAGACTATACATCTTGTCCCAGATGTTGCAAATATATCATTCCATGAATCCTTAACTATTATTACTGGTCTGTGAGACCGCTACTAATCACTTATTCATCGGTGGTGATAATATTACTGCAAACAAAATTGTAAGAAAGGAACTTGCTTCTATGTAATCAAACTATCCAAGTTAGACCCCTTCAATATCGACGAAGCAAAGTAAGAACAATTGACTTCAATTTGTTATTTACCACTTTTATGTCAATAATAACGCAATAAATATTAGCGATCTTTGAGATAGGCGTAGCAGTCAAAGGCCAAGTACACAGCAAAAGATCAGAATATATATTCATTGTTCCCATTATTTAAGTCTCTGGTGCATAATCCAGCTCTTTGGCAAGGGTTAATCGTATTTGTTTCAGAAGCTCCGATCTGGTCACCGTAGCAAAGTGCGCAGGTGCAACTGGGAGCGCAGGATGTTGCCCGATACGTTACCAATGACGCGTAGCTGCGTAAGACGGGCTTCAGGGTGAAGCCGGCCGTCGTCGGCCGTACACGCAGGAGTGTCTTGCTTGAGGGAGTATTTTTGCCGTTGGTACGAGTTTGCAGGTTGCGCGAAGCGGTCTGCGCGATCAGCCTGGCCGCTCGGGCTCGGTGACCGAGGATCCCCCGGGCCCCCTCGGGCCTCAACGGGCCACCGAGTCGCCCTCCCACTGGCCCCTGGCCCGCGTTGCATCGCGTTGTAGCGCATGGCCTCCTCGTGTGGGCGAAGGGTCATGGGTCGCAGACACACCGCAGTGGCTCTCAGCTTTGGCAGATAGCCGGGCGCAGGTTGAACGGAACGCGTCCGTGTTGTCCAATCTGGCAATCTGACGGTGTCGATAGCATAAGCAGGTGAAACTGCACCTTGGAATCGAGAAAAAGTGTTTTCGAATTCGATGTCTTGTTAGGACACGGATAAAACAGGATGATCGGGTCTCCATAGTAAGAAGGTGCTGCTTCCGCGTAACTAAAAAATAGCTCACACATTTTGAAGAAGTGCACAAATTATATTCCACGTAATTATAATTCTCATCGGAGAATTCAAGTGGTAATAATCTGCGAACTAGAAAGTTCGAACTTTCTGTTTCTCGAATAGATTTCGTTCGTCGAATTCGCCTTTTCAATTTCGAGCAAATGTATGCGGTTTCAACTTGGAGAGAGACACATCGAAGGGCGACACCCTCCATGAGAACCACCGTCCGTTCCCGAGATAGGTGGAGGACCTCTGAGATGCGCCGGGTCCCCGCACGAAAATCGCGGCGCGTTTGTGCGCGCCGGTCGGGCGACAATTGCGCGACAATTTGTTCGCGGCCGACGACACAATGACGTCGCATAAAGTGTGACTGACCAGGGTGCCTCGGAATCTCTTCCCCGCCCCGAGGGTCACGTGGAAACCGATACGATTCGAGGAGGCTCGGGCCGAGAGGCAGCATTCGAAGACCTTCGTCTTCCTCGCGCACAAAAGGCGGAGAACTCGTTTCGTTTCTGGGTTCGGTGATTAGCGATGTCCGTGGACGCCCTCCGGGCAGCTTCTTGTGTTTCGGGATGGCACCGTTAGACGAGGCCTCGTTCCGTACCCGCACGGAATCGTCAAGCGAGGCTCCGACGCGGCCCGGAATTTTAGGATTCCACGGGGTTGCCGATACGGGTTCGTGGTCGAAAAGTTATGGCACGGGAGGCTGCCGGCCGCAGTGGGCTCCTGTCCTCTCGTGCGAAAGGTCACGCGAGAAGCAACTGACCCGTTCTCCCTCCGCTCGTGTCCGTTTCTTTTTCTCCCGGCCGTTGTTCTTCCTCCCCCGCTGCACACACTATCCCGGGCTCTATCCGGCCGGGATGGAGAGAGCTACCCCAACAATTTCGACCAGCGCGGACAGATAGAATCTGAGGGCGGGCCGAGCAAATTGAAAAATTATGCCGACGCATACGCGACGCATTTTTTGGCAAAGATGCGAGACAATAGGAGACGCAGATAAAAAGGTGAGGACCGTTCAAAAGGGTAACGCCATCACGGTAGGCGCAACGCATACGTATACAGGTACAAGCCCCCGTATATATCTGCGCCGATCTACGGAAAGGTATATACCCTGGAGGCTTGACGGTCGGTGCTCATGCATAAATGCGTCAACGTTGTTTCGCTCCGTATCTACAATCTCCGCGAGGAGTGAGTCTCTCTCTCTCTCTCTCTCTCTCTCTCTCTTTCCCTTCTTCTCCACTTCGGCTGTCCGAGCTGCAGCCTATATCGTCCAGATTTCTGATCGGCTTATCTGTTCCCGCGTCTCCAATCGGTCGGCCATTAAATCGAACGTTGCTACTTTCTACGGGGTCGCGATGATAAATCGCGGGACCCGTCACGCCGGAGACGACGCCGCTCGAAAGTACAAATGAAACTTTAATAAGCGAGCAGAACCAGTACGTCTTCGGCTTTGTTCGTCCTCTAATTGATCGTAAATCAGCGTTATCGTGCCGGGATCCCGTAAACGAACCTTAAATCTTACTACCGCGGCTGCTCGTGGTGCCGGAAAAAGAAAAACGCGAAAACGCGGATCCGCGAGCAGGATTTTGTAATTCCGTTGTAATCAGGCTCGCGCGTAATTTCTCTTGTTAATTGCGAGCTTCCTTGGGATGCGCGGGAACTGCGCGACGACTACTTTCTATCAAATGGTTCAGGTCAGTCGATGATTGGAAGAATTGAAGCAGTCGCGAACAAGATTATAACCCACGTGGTGTGCTACGTGTGCAGCTAATCCTTTCGCATTTGGTCGGTCCATAAATTTGAGCGGTTTTAATCTCCATTGAAATTTCCCGTATAATAATTGCCCAACAGTTACGGCTCATGCGTCATCATTCGCTAACTTTGGTTTTGCTCCCGTTGTGCGATTGTTTGTCCGTTCGTTCCGTTCGAGTAATAAAGCGATTTCTTTTCTATTTTTTTTTGTTTTTGAAAACTGCGCAGCGTAAAGTTAACAAGCATGAACATTTACGATTTAATCGTACGGCAAAACATGTCTGGAGCAATTATTCGTGCTAACTTGATACTCTACAGTCTTCAACAAATTAATCATTTTATTGCCCACACGATACGAATAAGTGAACGATTGCGCAATGGGAGAAAACCGAAGTTATCGAACGACGTGCGAGACGTGTAAATTGATACGCTGGAAATTTCACTGGAAACTAAAATCGCAGAAACTTACGGACCGACCTGTTGGATCTCAAAATCCATTACCCTCTACGACAATACCTTGTCTTCACCTTTCTCTTCAGCTTTCCGATTTAACGCAACTTTCGCGGTTAATGAAAAATACAAGGCCCGCAAGAGTTACCGAGGACGTGGGAGATCCGTCGTGACCGAGACGGCAGTCAATCCCGATCCAATTGATTCCGAATAAAGCAAACAGGCCTTTCTGCAAGCCTTTCCAGTATTCCCGCGGCAGAGCCTTCTAATATCCCTCATAATGTTCCTATTGGCGACCGAGGACCATAAAGCAGAGTGACGTGGATGTTCTGGTTAACGGTACCCCTATCGGTCCGATTTCCAGAGATCCCCTTTGAAGAGCGAGCCGGGCCTCGATGCCCGTGATCTATTCGTTACCGTTTAGAGGCGCTAGGTGCTCGTAAACTCTCATCAGAGATCGAATCGAGCGTGCTTGCCAAGTGGAAGAAGTGGTACTGGAAGCGGCGGGTTAATTCGCGAGTGATGAGCTGCCTCGGCGAGTCCGAGTCTCTTTTCCCTCCCCGGGCCCGTTGTCCCTGTTCCGTGCACCGTATCCCCGGCTCCCTTTCTCTCTCCGTCTTCTGTTCGGGGCCTCGTCGGTGACCACATTCGTCGGGGCCCGTTCGTACGTATACGCGCGAGCCGGGCCCCGGCGCGATGGTCTGCGCCGCGCCGGGTTCCCACGGACGGGACCGGGAGGAGTTCTTTCGAGTTTGAAAACACGGCAATCACTGTAACTGCTTCTGCCGCAGAGCGCTATGCGTACATACATATGTATATCCGCCCCATCCCGCGCCAAGAACATTGTGCGGTCGTGCGTTTTCTTTCTCTCGGTGGCCGGCAAGATGTCGTCCGGCTTGTACGCCGTTTTTATCGGGCCTCGTTGATTGCTCGCATTGACCGCCCTCCTTCGGGACAATCGGGCGCAACCGATGTTAGACACGACGTTGTTAACCCGTCCCTTGTTCTCGCCCGACCCCGCGATTCGACATACTTTATGTCCGACCGACTGAATCGTGCGAAATTATCGATACTTTTCATATTACGATATTGACAGCGCGATAAGTTCGTCAATAATTGTCGTACGGTGATCTATCTAGGCTCGTTCTATGCTGCGAACTCTCTACTTTTACCATTCTAAGCTAATTGTTTGTAAAATAAATTGTACGTCGTGCAGAAGCCGAGAAAGTCAAGGTGCGTAGTTCTGGAAGTTTCGCGTCTTCAAACGCCTCCAAGGAGACTACAACGTTTTTACCGCAACCGAAGTTACTACGAATTTGAAGATTGACCCCCCGCCTTCTCTCCTATGCAACAAATCTCGAAACTCTGACGCACGATTCTTTTTAGACATCTTAAATGTCTAAATTTCAGATGCGTCACGAGGGGTTGCACGGTTCGTTTCGTATCTTCTGAGTATTACGTATGGCCAGCATCGAGATTGGCAAATCTACTTAAAAAGCCATAAACAAGACGGCGGAATTGCGCAGGGAACACCTCTCCGCGTCCCCGGCATTTGACAGTGGCGATCTCGTCGGGGGTCGACAACAGAGAGCCGCGGGGCCGGCGTGCTTGTCAAGGGAGGCTCTTCCGAGAAGGCAGCGCGCGTCGCGTGTCAAAGTACCACGGTCTGGCAGATGACGAATGCATCATTAAAAGTCGTAACGATCCTCTCGGCGCGTCTCGCGACTCCGGATGTGAAAATGTTAAGAGAGGCGAGCGGAAGTCTTCCCTGTCGGCGGACGGAGCACGTCCCGATGATTCATTCTCTGAAACGCCGTCCCCTTTGGCTCTGCGCTGACGACCCGGTGACTAACACCGGCAACGGCAATGGCAACACCGACGGCAACTGTGGCGTGTCGCGGGGGCCAATATACCGTGCGGCATGGTATCGGCATCGAGCCGATGGCGCAACATAGGCTTTATTCCCGACTTTTACCACGCGACTCTATCTGCCGATGTAAAATCGCTAGACGCACGGACAGACGGAAAGAGGAAGAGTGAGGGAGGGAGGGAGGGAGAGAGAGGGAGAGAGAGAGAGAGAGAGAGCGAGGGAGAGAGAGAGAGCGAGCGAGAGAGGGAGGGAGGGAGAGAGAGAGGGAGGGAGGGAGGGAGAGAGAGTAAAAGAAAGAGAGAAAGGTGGAGAAAGAGAGAGAGAGAGAGAGAGAGAGAGAGAGAGAAGCCCCGTGGTTCACCGCGTGAGCGGTGCACGACGGTGGCTCTAACAGTCTCGTCTACGCGTGGGTGGAGACCTTCCAGGAGATACGCCGGGAAATACGTGGCAGCCGCGCGGTGGTAGGCCGTAATCGAATCGGCGGGTAATTACTCGATAGTCGCCGGTGTCATTCATATATCTCCGGGCGAATTGGTGTGTGTCACATAAGTAAGCGGAGCAAGTAAATAAACGGCCGCGGATTTGTGCGCAACAGGCCGATCGATATCGGCCGGGCTGATCGTATCGGGCAGCGCGCGGGCGTCGCGTAAACGGCGATAAGGCGAGAACTAGCTCGTAAGTTTCCGCTTCGCGGCTCTACCCAAAGCGATCCCTCGCCTCCTCGTGCCTTGTTACCCCGCGGACGCCAGCGAGCTTTGCACGAGCCAGTCGATCTCTTAATTGATAGACGAGGGGGCGGGCACCACGGGCGGGTTACATTGTTCGCCCCGCCGCCGCCGCCGCCGCCGCTGCTTTCTCTGATATTGTTTCGCGGAAATTTATTCGCTTTTTCAGAGCCATGCGACTCGATTACCACCGTAAGAAACTTATCTCTAGCCGCGCGATTGTGCAAAGCTCTTTCAAATGATAAAACTACACCACCGCGCCATGGGAATTCTTCGTACACAATCGTTCCCTCGGTTGGATAATCGCGCGTTTTTCCAGACTATGATTGTTTCATTGTGGGCATCTGTCGCTTGGCATTAGTCAGCCGCTCGACGCGAGCTCGAGGATCTAAGGATCAATCGACGCTGCAGGACTTATGTAAAATCTTGGCGTCGGACTGGTCGGATGGTTTTATTCTTGCTGGACGTAAATAATTACGAACGCGTCGGTTCTACTTTGATCTTGTTATAATGATCATAAATGTCTTGTAGTCGCGATCTCTCCGATTTCCATAAGTGTGACTATAGGAATCTCTAACTTTCAGCTTCCGGGCATAATTAACTTTATACTTATCGAATTAGATTTTGATTATTTTTTTATTATGTCTATTTTTAAATAAAAAAATAATAATATGTCTTATTGGACAAGTTAATTACACCCGAAAAGAAACCAAAGGCACAGCTATCTCTACCACCTTAAAACACTGAAGAGTCGTTACACGACGATCACGATCATCAGATTGTTATCAGTGAAAATTCCTTTTTCAACTTACACATTTCTTGTTACAGAAATGAATCGAAAACTTGTGCAATTTGTCTGGCCACTTTTGGCACAACTGCATAAAATCCGCGGTCCAGAGACAACGCGCGCCAGTCGCAAGCTTTAATGTTCGAAGCAACCCCCGACTCGACCGCCGATTTTCGGCGAGCGTCCACGATCCATGCGGCGTCCAATTTCAGTTTCCGGCGCGATCTAGGCGTGCCGGAGCAGCTTGGATCCGCATAAATCATCGTGGTAGGATAATAAAGCGCGAGCGGAGGGTGCGGGATCGCGTCAGCCGGAGCGGACTCGAGCGGTTCCAGCTTCGGGGAGATCTTCGGACCGCGATGGCCGGCGACGGTCGCATCTGCATCTGAATCCGCATCTAATATGCGATTGCCCAAGCTCGGCGTGGCTTCCTCCCCGGTGGTAAGCTCGTTTCCGCTGACCATTTAGGGTCAGCGGGGGTTGGCAGAGGTCGTGTTCCAATTACTCAAGATCCGAGGGCACCCACCTCCATCTCCACCTTCATCTCCATCTTTGCCCTCGTGTTTCGCAGCCGCGAGGATGCAACACGGCCGAGACGACAATCGAGAGGTGGGAGGACAAACGATCGTTTACCTACGTGTGTCGCCTCGCCTCGCCTCGCCTCGCCCCGATCCTCGTCGTCGCTCCGCGCCGCTCCGCCTCGCCCCAGGCCTCGCGATCGTATTATGTTGTATACGTGTGGCATCGGTCGTTTCGCCACCGCTTCGACGGCGACGCGGCGGGAACCCGCGGCGAAGAGACTCTCCCCGCTTCGACGTAATTTGATTTCGTATCAACGACCCATTGTTTACCGACTCTTCATAAACTTCGGGCCGGCGAAGAGCGCGGCGACGTCCGGCTGCTTTAACACCTCCGTGGCTGCGTCTGATGTTCACCGTGTGCCTCTTTCCTACGGTTCCTTCGCTGATTCGAGGGAAGCGATTGGACGTCTGCTGGCGTCGAGCTGAGATATTGCCGGCAAGATCCGCTTGCATAGTGTATTCCGCTGTCGCGCACCGCGTTCGTACACGCCGCGCCGCGCTGCCTCGCGAATATAGTAGCCGGAATTAATGGATTTCATGCCCGATTTGCCTCTTGACGCTAACACCAACGGAGCCTGTATTACTTAGAAGAGTAATGAGACTGCGATCACTCAGGGTTTCTACAGGTTTTATTGACACTTCGCAGACGGCCGCGATCTTCGACACTTTTAGCCGTGTAGCCAGCGTATTCGGTGATCGCCGATAATTTACAAAATGAAGGAAGTTAAAAATGAAAGATTCATTATTTACATTTATATTACATATATTGTATTATATATATATGCTTGCGTTATCTTAGAGCTTCTTCCACGAGAGAAACACAAAGCATCCCCGACGCATGAATCATTCATAATATATATATATATATATATATATATATATATATATATATATATATATATATATATATATATTTGTAATTTTTGTAAAAATAAGAAACAATCCATTTTTCAGAAATAATAATTAGTTTATTATTAACCCTTTGCACTCGAAGCCATTTTAACTGTAAATCTGCATTAACTTTTCTGACTTGTAGCATTTCCATTTTATACGACAAAGTGCATTTCGTGCGTATGAAATTGAGCCTTGTGACGCATACGACAGTTAGACTTTTAACAATCTTTTTATATCAAAGCTTTGATAATATAAATATTATCTTGGAACGTGATGTAACAATTTCAGTGGTGCCTCAGAGTCACCACTCGAGTGCAAAGGGTTAATTAATGAATGATAACGTTCTCTTACGCAACTGAGATTGCAGTTTCTCGTTTTCAAAGTTCGTTCTTTGCTGAACTGTGAACACTACTCGACAAGATATTAGATGCAAAGCAACGAGATACTAAGATAAGACAAATTTTCTGAACATTCTAGTGAGTTCCAACATTAAGCGAAACGATAACCATGGCAACGATATCATGTAAAATCTAATAAGATCTGTAAATTCCAATCTATGCGAGTACAAAGTATGAAAGTAAATATGAATAATTTGAAAAGAGGAGCTACGAGAAGAGGAGCCTCGTGGCTCGCTCTGATAGTTGCCTAATGTCAACAACGATACAAACAAGCCGCAAGGCTCGAACAATCGTGTCCCTCTTCTCGAATCATCCATTCCTGTTTACACAAGCTGAGGAAAGACTGGAGAGAATTTATTGTATTCATTTACAGAAACCAGGATAAGAGACAAGTTCGATGCGTTGAAAAATCTCCTACAATAAAAATGAAGTAGAAATGTTATTCATGTCTTTAGCAATATAACATAGTTTCTACTCGTACCGTTTGAAAATTGTGTGAATACCGCGAACGCTTAAAACCAGCGAAGCCGTAGAGGAAAGTATGTCGCAAAATTTTTGCGGAATACAAAACGATTTACCAAGCAAAGAACTGGCTCCGTCTCAGCGTCTTGAATTTCACAAGAAGCGGTCGATCATGCCTCCAATTTTTCGTGGTAATCGACACGAATTCCGTCGTAAACCATAGCCAGGCGGTACACCTCGATCTATCCTTTCATTTACGACTGGTTCTACGATTCATCGAGATCGGAATCCCGGCGAAACGAAAATAGAAGACCGAGCGAGGTCGCTTTAGAAACCATCTGGGGCAATAAATAGTTGTATCGAGGATACCCGTTTCCGGGGCATGATCTCGGGGCCCGTGTGAACGGGAGCCGGACCGTTTGTGGGCCCGCCGGCAGGCCGACAACCTCTTCATCGATTTTTCGTGGGCCCAGCGGAGATCATGGTTTTCAACGTTTAAGTATTTCGGACAAGGCGGCGTTACGAGGCAATAAAAAGGAAAGCCGCCAATTAAAGAGACCGATTCGTACGGCGAAAAATATTGATCGTAAAACGTCGCGTTGCGTCGCCGGTTAACGTTTGTCCACAGCCTTCTGTTCTTGGATTATCCGGACCGGGACGACGATAAATTAATCGTCCAAGAAAGATTCGGTTCCGAGCAGACTTTACGAACGCTTCTGTGTTACAGTCGCCGCTTCCATCGAACTCGTAAACCGTTCGCATAACAGATCGGGGAATGAGTATTATTTATTGGGATATGTACATCGGAATCTATCTTCAGTGCTATATTAGAAGTCTTCAGTGCTATATTAGCGAATAAGAGTTAATATAACACTAAATAAATTTTGTACGTAAATTGTTTGTCTTAAGTAACTATGATCGCAGTATAGTGTTTCTTATTTCCTAAACCTTGTTATATAGGAACTGCAATTACCTTGCATACCATACATCTTAACAGAATATAAATGAATATAACATACATAAAAAAAAATAATTTATTTATGTTGTTTTTATTACCGGAACATCAACCTCTTGAATAAATTATTTAATTTCCGTATAATTATGAAATCCATTTTTCTTAGTATTTTAGCCAATTTGATTCTTGCTCGCGTTATCTTAGAGCTTCTTCCACGAGAGAAACACAAAGCATCCCCGACGCATGAATTATTCATGCGAGTATTATATTATAAAATATTGAATGGCATTTAGTGTACATTACAATGACAGAAATTGTTATAAAATACTTTGTATTCTCGTGCTTCGCTATGCTAGAACTTTTAGTGTCCACATCTTTTCTTCAGTCATACTCGACAGAACCGACAACGTGAGAACGTTTCCGAAAAAAGAAACGACGACGATTTGTACAGGATCTGTTAAAAGGTGTCGCAATTTTTTCGGGGTTTGATATTTTTGACAGAACGCGAATTTCATAAGCCGGCCCGAGAGTAAGGGAACGGCGTGCTGCACCGTCTCGTCTCGTCTCGTCTCGTCCCGTCTCGCGCGAGCATAACGGCGAGAGTCGCCCACGCCGCTTCCAGCCATGATCAAGGAACAATGTATAACAGTTTCTTCATGGTTGTCTCGTCAAATCAAGTATTAGTCATCTGCCAGGAACGAGATTCAGTGAATGTACTCGCGCGCGCCTTTTCAAGCCGGGGCCCCGGTTTCCGGTTTCCATTCCCTTTCCTGTGAATCTCACCGTCGAGGCGGGCCCCGCTATTGCAAAATTATCGCCGCCGCGGAATCGTTCATTCCCACCGGCCGTTTCTCGATTCCGCTCCGAATAGAAATGTCTTCGATTGATAAATTGCGCGGCCCCGCCGCGGGAAATAATTCAATGGCCGTTTCGGAATTGTTCGAACGAACTCTTGCGGCTTTTCGCTAATTTGTGAGTCATGAGCACCGTCCACTTCCTTTCCGATTTTTTTTTCCAGACGGTCGTTTCAATCTGAATACAGTTCCGAAGTATTCTCATATAGATTTGCAGAAACAGTCTGATAAATAATCTTTATTAAATCTTTGTTTCGCTTGTGTTACTCGTCGATTCGATTCCTTCGCCATTCGTTATCGATATCGTTTCTTCGCGAACTCTAGATTACATTCATACATAATTTCATATTTATTTATGCTCTCACGCCATTTTTATTGATAATTTACATATTTGATTTTCTAGAGTATGGATTTCTAAACGTTAATTGCTACACCTTTTAAAACTCACGTAAGCACTATTAGCTGCCTCATTAATGTTTATTGCGTCAATATTGACCTAAGGGTGATAGATAAAAACTAAAAATCAATTGTCCTTCATTTGCACACGAAGAATAAAGAGATCCAACTTGGACGGTTCGTTCGAATAGAAGCAACTGTATTAAAAACGTTCCTTTTTTTCTCATAGACCAGCAATAGCATTTCAGGGTTAAAATCGCATGTTATTGTTCTATAAACCTTGACCATAATCCCCTTATTATTCGAATGCCGAATGTCGGAGATTTTTATTCTCGGCTAACGCTGTGCACAGAATTGCATAACTGCCCTCGAAACATTATTTCGGAACCTCGAATAATAAAACATTTCATTCGACAAGTCACACGGCCATTTTTCTCCCATGTTCCAACGATTCCCTCGATTCATCCGTCGATCAATCGCAGTCGACGGGATCGAATTCACGAGCTAGAAATCCCCGGGCTGATAGATAAACCATAAGAGCCGAGAAGCGTCGTCGATCGGCCTCGCTTTCGAGATGGCCATACATCAGACGAATCTTATCGGTCGGATCGTCTGGTTCTTACGCGGGTCGGACATTTTTCACCTTTGACCGTAGGAAACGAGAGGATCGACGGTGCGAGGCGGGCTCGGTCGGGCCACCCGCGGGTGATTCCCGGGGACGGCAGGTTGATCCCTCTGGGAGGGTGCTGCCCGAAGGGTATCGATCGCGAGGTATCGTTCGCGGGCTGACAGTGCCGAGATATATATCTCAGAGTGGTCAGGGCCCCGGAGTGCCGCGGGGTTCACGCGGGGGTAACTCAATTTGTAGTTACAAACGAGCATAATATGATAATGCTCGGTGCTCGGGCACCGATTCGCCCGGGCCCGTCCCCGCTTTGTTAGCGGCCCCACGCTCGGCCACGGCAACGCTTCTCCTCCCCCTCCTCCCCCCAGCTGTGCACTGTCATTTGTTCACGTCTGTCAATACGTCACTGATAGGCGCACCGTCGTACCACGTCGGGCACCGGCCCGACGTCTCGAGCACCGTCAAGGCCAATCTTCGCACGAAATTTCGAGTACGCACGTGAAACGCGCGGTCCACTGATTCACCTGGCGCATCTCGTCGAGTCTCGGTTCGCCTCGTCGGCCAGGTGCTCGCTCTGTTCCGTGTGTGGGTCCCTAAACGTTTCACCTGGCCCGGTACAAGGGCGATAAAGGTACGTTCGAATGGGTTAGAATCATAAACCAGAATTAAACCAGATTCGAAGAGGAAGACCCATTTCTTATCATAGTTGCTGAACTTTTGGACATGACGGTGATCATGTTTCGTTTCGTGTGTTAGTCGTTTTGTCCGTAGATTGGCGTTGAATTCGATTATGCGTAGAATGATCTCATAGAAGAACGA
Organism: Megalopta genalis; assembly: GCF_051020955.1. Classification (NCBI taxonomy): domain Eukaryota; kingdom Metazoa; phylum Arthropoda; class Insecta; order Hymenoptera; family Halictidae; genus Megalopta; species Megalopta genalis. The sequence goes on from NC_135024.1 coordinate 6,530,602, forward strand.
TCAATCTTGTTTCGGGAAGATGAACAAACTAGAAACTCTTTCCGTTTCTTTATAAAGAAGCTAGAAACATACGAATCTATTTTTCATTGCGGAACGTGTATTGAATTTTTATCGAAGTGTTCTCGAACGCTTCTGTTAATTTTTTGCATTTCTGTGGATAGACGAAACGGAGGAATGACGTTATTGTCAATTTATTAAAATCGCGAAGAGAAAATGTTGCACGAAGATCTAAAGTCTGGTTATGGCGTACTTTCTACGGAATGCAACGATGCAGTATTGCTCGAAGGCGTCCAGAGGATCGCCTTCCTTAACACGAAGGACGTTGGCTCTTCCTACAATTTATTTCGCGGGTATCTGCTGATCTTGCGAATCGAACGATTACTTAGCCGCAAGTGTATCCAACAGACTGGTCGTCTACTAGTAACATTGACGTTTCCATTTTCTCTGCACTAAAATCGTTCGCAAAAGAAACAGCCCTCTTACACACAATAAATTCGTTATTTGCTCGCGTGAAATATAAAACCGAAGGCACCCACGTCGTAAGCGAAGAAAGAATTTATTCGGTTCCTAAACGAAAGAATTTACAGATTCCGCGGACGGGAGATTTAAGCGCGAACGAAGCGACCGACTCGTAAAAATTCACATAATTCTCGGCGAGCGAAACTTTCCGTCGCGTTCCACGGGACAGAGTTTAATCGAATTATTAACTCGCCGAGTTTTCTCGACGATTTTCCACGCCTCCGGAGGAAGGAAAGACGGCGGATCGTAAAGATCGAAAGAAGCGCTCGGCGGAGGGCACTATGCGCACCTACCCGGAGAATGTAGCACACCGTTACGACAAACATGTTAACGACGGGAGCGTAAATTATTTTACGATCTTTAAACAACAGATCTTAAATAACGCCCGTAAATATCCCGTGACAAATAAAAACGGGCTAATGGCGCGTGCAACGTGTATCGCTACCGGGGCCCGGCGCGCAACCAGGAGAGACACCGCCGCCTCTCGCAGTATAAATCACCGCGCGGGGAATCATATCGGACCCGATTCGAAAGTACAACGCCTGTCAAATTGCTAAACGGTTAATAATACACGGACACACGTACAGGGACCGGCGGCACTACTTCCCGCTCCTTGTTCCCCCGGCTTTCTTCACGATTTCGCCGGGGCAGAACACGGCCGTCGGCTCCGGGCGCGCGTGATTTAAGGCGCATCGTAAATAGATAATAATAAATCGGCATCGTGGCGCCCATTTGCTTCGGGACCAATTTGTTAGGATCGTTCGCCCTCGCGACCCGAATATATACACTAGGACGCGCCGCGGCGGCCATTTTTCAACCACCCCGGACCAACTGATTTATTTTGGCACGAACGAACGCGCCGTCGCGCCCCGGGCGAATTATGTGAATCCGCTCCGGCAACACGCTCGTAATCCTGCGGGATCGCATCGCCGACCTCTCTCACGAGGAACGAAGCTGTTCCCTGACGTAACATTGTACCGCGATTCCGTACCCTGGAACAGGGTACCATTCTTTTTCTTCCCATGAACCTCCTCTTTTTTCCCCGCGCGTTTCAACACGTCCGCTAGAAATAACACGCTGTTTTCGGCCGCTTCGCGTCTCGTTTCTTTTTTCTTTTTTCTCTTTTCGCACGCAAATACTGATTTTAATTAGACGAGCCGGTGTTTCGAACCTGTTCGCGCGTTTTATCTGCGCCGCAACAGATTTGCAGATTCGCGAAATCTTGTTCCGCATTTCTTGCATTTCGTGTAAAGCTTTTATTTTCACGGTCTTATCGCGACGCGCAAATCAATTCTATAATCGGGAGGAACACGCTGGCAGATCTTAGCCAATTGTCGAATAACAGGGACGAAATGTAAGATTGGAAAGACGTCCGTCTTTTATGCTATTGCTAGACTGCGGATTTTGTGCATTTGTAACGAAACTGAGCAGATCGAATACATTAAATAAATGCATTTAAAGAATTTAGAAATACAGTTGAATTATTTTCAATTTATTAAAATAATTAAGAAATTAATATCCCAATTAATGTCCCAAAATTATAGTATTTTCAGCAAATTAGGGGTTACTGAGGTGATTTGAAACAACTTTCTCTTTAGCGAAAATGCAATCTGCGGCTTTGTTTACGAGTTATTAACGAGAAACAGTGACCAATGAGAGGCGAGCTCGGCCGGCACGACGCGGCTGAGTCAACGAGCGATCGAAGCCCTGCTCGGCACATTGGCTCCGCCGCGTCGCGCCAGGAGAGCTCGCCTCCCATTGGTCGCTGTTTTTCGTCGATAACTCGTAAACGAAGCCGCGGATCGCATTTTCGCTAAGGAAAAAGTTACTTCAAATGACCTCAGGAACCACTTATTTCCCGGAAATACCATAATTTTGGGATATCCTATATATTCTTGTATTCTTGTGTCTTACAATTAGTGCAGAGAAATTTTACTTTGCATCAAGATTCTCTGTGTGGTATTATAAATTCTAGACAAAATGTTACTGTAGGATCTGATTCGGTAACGAAAAAGAATTTCCTTTCTAGATCTCGAAGTTAACGACGTCATTATAAAGGAAATGGTATACAATGACTCGAAGACTTGTCCAAACTGTATACGTATGAACATTAACGCTTTATACTGACCTGAACATATAAATGCGTCACGAGGTTAAAACATTATCTCTGTCAGAACGTCGAAGCAAACGAAGGAAGGAAGAATCCAGCCACGCGCGACAGAGTCATCGAGGACTGAAGAAAGCGCGTCTTCGTCCGCGGACTTACTAAAACGAAAATATAATCGAGGACAGCGGTGATTCCGGTGGAAGCGCGAGTGGTAAGGACTTGCCGGATCTCGTTGACGACAGAACGGCTGATTTTCATTGACGGAGCACCGTCGAATCGTGGGAAAGATGGAATGTGGTCGTATAAAGTACACGGGACGGTACACAACGAGGCGATCCACGAAATGGGTTTCCACTTGTAACTCGGGGGATGGACCCTGTCCCGTGGACAGACACCGTGCGTCTTCCTTTAACGTACCCACCGGCAGCACAATGTGAAACCCACTCGCGACAACTTTATTAGAGAGAGAGTCCGCGAGTACATCGCCGCGGTGCTCTGCGTTTCAGACTGTAACAACGCTCGTAACTATCGCGACTAGATAGACCGTTCCGTCTTTCACCTTGTTACCGTTCCTTCTTCAACTTTTTCCCTTTGCTAGATTGTGAGAGTGGACCGCTCCTCGCGGATGATATCCAATAACTCTCCGTGGGAAGTCATTTAACCCCTTGCATTACGATTTCCATTGCAACCGTGCTAGGAGCACGGTTTATCGTTGATGATCCGCTCACATTTCAGGTCGAGAGGAATCCTACGTTCACTGCCGTGTTTACGGCCGTTTCGAACCTTGAAAACCTATGGCGGCCGGCACAATGGGAGATGTTCGGAGACTTTTAGATAAACTCGCATTTAATTTATCGTGTCGTGCCGTGTAGCTGGGATACTTTGTTTCGAATTCGTTTGATTTATACGTTTGCGCGAGATATGAGAATCGCCGTCACGATTCTCGTTGTTTGCTGTATGTATATTGCGCCATTGCAAGGTTCGGTAAAAATCGTCTCTGTAATCGTCTGTTAACACTAGGTTTACGTATCGTTCTGACACGTTCTTCATAATCTGTGGGGAATTTATTGAATAAAGTTGCATACAGGGTGCCCCGAAATTATGTTGCTTCCGGGAAATGAGGGGTTCCTCAGATCATTTGAAGTAACTTTTTCCTCAGCGAAAATGCAATCCGCGGCTTCGTTCACGAGTTATTAACGAAAAACACTGACCAATGAGAAGCGAGCTCGGCTGGCGCAAGACGGCCGAAGCGGGCGAAGCCCAGTTCCGCTGAAGGGCTCGGCCGCCTCGCGCCAGCAGATCTCGGCTCTCATTGGTCACCGTTTTCCTTTAATAACTCGTAAACGAAGCCGCGGATTGCATTTTCGCTGAGGAAAAAGTTACTTCAAATGACCTCAGAGATCCCTCTGGATAATTTTAGAACATTCTGTATAATGTGACAAAACTATATGAAGCAACATGAAACTGCTGCTTCTAGTGCTTCGTACACTTATTATATTACAGGAAACTTATATTTCATTGTATTAAATCTGATACAATACGAACGTTGCGAATTTTCTTTAAACACATTATGCTATGCCTCAGTGTACTTATTCGGCTATAATACTCATTCTTGTATGCAATATCAACGTCACATCGAAAAGAAGACTCAGCAAACGTATTCAGCGAAAGAACCGAGAAGGCAATAAAAATCAGATAACATTACGGAAACAACTGAAAGTATACCTAAAAGTGTTGGGAACGTCATTCAGAGCTTCGCAGTCCGAAATCGCCGAGTCCTGAAAAAGAAAAACAGCAGAAGCCTGCGAAGGCAACGGGTTTCCTCAAACAATTAAGTAGAATAGCGCTTCAGGGGCCAGCCGCAGCGGCCGGCAGGTTCGCGACAGGGGCTAGAGCCGCCCATCGACAGATGACTTGTTTATGGTGATAAGATCGCAGATAGGTGCCGGTGTTAAACGGCGCTCGTGAAAGCGCTGGGAATCCGCGGCTTAACGATGTGTAACGAAGTAGTCGAACGGAGCGTCAATCGTCGTAAAGCATCGGAGGCGCGATCCTGACGCGGAACCCGTGTTGCAACGCTGGCTGGCTCGCAAGGAGGAACAAAGTCGGGACAGGCGAGTCGTTGCACGTCGCTGGGAGCTAAATGAAAATTTCTCCCCGTTACACATAATGCCGGTACACGCGCGGGACTGAAAGTCGCTGGAAACGAGCGACGAGCGGGCGATCGCGCTCGTGAGAGACGTTCCATTATCTCGATTGGCAGTTTTCGAGAGGATTAATCGCGCGGCGCGGCGTGCCGGGGAAGGACAACGACGTTGAATGCGTCGTGTCAAACGGCCTCGACGGGAACGGCCGGGCGCGAAATCCCGATTGTAATGAAGAAGGATGCGCCGGGATACTATCTTCGCGCGCGCGCGCACGGCGGAATAGACGCGCGCGAAACCACCGCGGGGTTTCGCGGCCCGTTGTCAATTTTAACGTTTCACCGTGATTGCTTCCTTGTACAGCAGCCAGCGTGCCGAGCCGGCTCGACTGGCCGACCGGTGAAACTCGAATTAAAATCCCAGCTCGCCGAGATAATGATAACGAGCCGGCGCTAATAGCTTGACAGCTGCGGATCATCGGTTCCCGAGCGACAGAGGCCCGACCGGTGCCAGAACCGTGCCAGACGGCAACTCTATTTTATTCCCATTGTGTCAAAGTGCAGGGGAACCGGCAAAACGTAACTTTGCTCGATGATTCGCGACTCTATTTTTTTTCGTCGGTCAGCTTTCTCTTACCGCGGCCCGATCGTTAATTGTTGCAGTTTTTGCGGGCAACGTTCGCGCCGTGGCGGCTGCAGGATTGATTGCCTTTGGGAGCGTGAGAGACTGGAGGGGATAATGCTAGTATCGCGGTGTAAGCTAAAATGCTGATTTCTTGGGAATTTGTGTGCCAGTTTTTCTCCGCGTTTTTTTTTATTTTAAGAACGGTCGTTGTTGACCCTTTCAATGTTTTAGTCCGTGCGCGGCTGGGTTAGCGCTACATTGATTAATGCGTGGAATTTATGGAAAACTTGATCGACCCTAATCTATATATCATTTATAATATGAATATAATGTAAGTCATTAGACTGTAGCGTAACGTGGTTAATGTCTACCGTGTTGCAGGAATTCGCGTTACAGGAAATCGTGCTGCACGTGAATTTTTCTCGTATAACAGGTATGTTATAAAGTAACATGTCTGAGAAATGATTATTGCTGAGCCAAATTCGACTTTCTATGTTTTATCGAATTGGACAGTGTTTTAAAAGTAAATTGCGTATATACGAAGTTGATTGAAAAGACGTATTATTAATGTATTCGAAGAATCTTTTGTTTCATTGAAATTCAATAAAAATATAATTATACCAATTTATATATATTTGTATGTTCAAGTAAAGCAGATTTTATTCTTGACGTATCATTTTATATGATATTATTATTCGTATCATTTGCTTTATTGTTGCAATGATTAGAAGTTTTTCGATTGTAATAATTTCTAAGAAAAAATAAAAGACAATTTATATTTATTTTGTGTCTACATTTACTTAAATGTTTACATACCGATGACAAGAAATCAGAATTTTACTTAGACTAAAAAAAACGGAACAGCATTCACACTTAATAGATTATGACTCGTTAAAGTACGGCAAGGGGTTAAATCAGGTAATTTAATGCATAATAATAATAAAATAATAATAAAGGCATTCATAAGATACGAAGATGACATAAGGTCATTAAAATAATGTAAAAAGTAGAGGTTTCTTCCATTATCCATTTTCATTTCAGACAATTGCGAAACTGTTACATAAATTTCACGTTTGCCTTCACGACAGAATAAAATAGTCTTAAAAAACTCGAAAAGATATCCCGATAAAATTGTTAAGGAAAGAAAAAAGATTGCTAATCTTCTTCTGTTTCCAGTAACAGGTGAACAAAATTTCAATTTCCAGCGTTGACAAAACCGGTCGAACGTACGGGCCGAGCAAGCCGTTATTGAGACGTGATCGGCTGGGGGCTAATGCGATCCTCCTCCGAAGATCGTCTTAATTACTCGTTTTAATCGAAACTACCGTTGCATCAACGTCGGAAGCAACCGGCTCTCTTAGCCGCCATCGAGATCGAAACAAGAAGCGGCGCAAGTATCGAGTACAGTATTGGGATCACGATCGTTGAGGCGAATCGTTAGAAACAATCGACGGAACTATCTATCATGTTACGACCGGTTGTTCGACGATCGATCATTTTACCGGGCTAAGAAATCTTCGAGAGCAAATCGGCGGTTTCGATTCGGCCGAGAAACACCCGGAGGCCTCTTTAGTGCCGGTGCTCGCCGATTGTTGCGGTTTCCAACCGGCACCGAATTACTTGTCGTTCGGCTTTTTAATTTATCATCGGGTCCGTGCCGAGTTCGCGGGGATTTTTCGATCGGTTGATTTGCGACTCGAGGTCGGCGGAGGTTAAAGAGAAATTTTTCGTCGAATATTTACGATCGGCCGTGCTTCATCCACTTAATTAGGCACAGCCAGGGAATAAGACGTTAGAAAGCGGACGGCTGATACAATGAGCCTCTGATTGCTTCCTACCGCGTATCAGTTCTTCTGTCGACGGAAAACTCGGGATCGCATGTGTAACACTGTGTCGGATTTGACAATGAACGCGTTCGACCAACGTGCAAATGTGCAGAAGAATTTAGTTGCAGCATGATTGCGGCACATGTTGACTATTGTTGACATTACTTTATTCGTACATTATTTACCATATTCCAATTCATTTCTTCGTGGTTACAACGATTCGATAGACAATTTGCATTTGCTATATATCTACGTCTACTTTATCGCTGAAATTTCAATGAAAGTGGAAATTTATTTTCATACTTGACAGATTTATTTCAAACATTCGCGACGAACCTAGCTCGATATCGTGTGGCAGGATTTATCTAGAAAACTGATATATTCCACGAAGTTAACTGACTTACTGCCGAGTCGTAGATTGTAGAAATCGGAAGCAGGACAAAGTGGCAACTGTTTCTTCGAATGGAAAGCCCGTTCTCATTGGAGGCTGCATACAGATGCGAAAATTATACAACACCCATTGTGAAGCGTCTCGGTTTTTTCCAAATCGAAAGGCGACAGCCCGGCGCAATCAAACCTGACCGCTCAAGGTTTTCCAAGATGGAGGACGGCGGCTGTTCACGGTTTATCTAATTTCCATTTATATCGACAGATTTTTCCACGCTCCTGGAAAGTATCTATTAATCAAGCCGTACATGCGCGCGACGTTGCAACCGTGGACATCGTTTTTCCACGGCGAGGTGAAAAATATCATCGAGCGGGAAATTGTAAATGTTACAGTCACGGGTTTCCATACCGCGGCGAAAGATCTTGAAAAACAAGATTGTGTAATGGACGAGTCTACTCCGGCCGTTATTTATTTCGATCACCTGTTCGCCGATATTACTCGCCATTAAGATCCGAATTGTTACAAGCTCGCAGCAATTTCTAACCGATAAATTCCGGACAAGTAAGAGCCTTAAAGTGGTTACAAATTTATTTCGACGCTTGAATTTTCATACATCCGAGAATTCTACCGAATGGAAGGTTATCAAAGTTACCTAAACCGTTTACCAGCCGTCGTAAATCGTTGCGGACACTTTCTCGATTTTTTCCAGAACCGTTGTGAATCCTTTCGCCGTTCTGCCCTCATGGTCGTTACAGCACATTATTCTACCTGGTCCCTCTACTACCTTCTTACCTAGTTCCCCCACCTTCCCCCCTCCATACCTGATCGCATCTCCTTTCGTTTTTTTCCGTTTTACTACCATTATTTCGTTTTGTATTTTATTTCACTGTATTGCACATTAATGTCTTTCATACTTACTTAGTGCCATTATTCTCGTTCCATTATAGTCTCCTAACTTTCCACGATTTCGCCTATGCAATTGTACAAGGGATCGTCGTTCCGTGTACGAATAAATCAATAAATTACTATTATTCTTCGGTTTAATGTATTTATAATACGATTCAACGGGTCGAAGTTAAGACAGCAGAACGATTCTTTAATACGTTATCTTCAATGTAATCGGAGAGGCGAACAACTTTCTATGTGCTTTCTATCTCTCGCAATTAATCCCGAAAACGTTTAGTTTCTAAAGATCCTCATTATTGATTCGACAAGCTCGTAAAACCGTTTCAGTAATAATATTGCAAATAGGAAAGCCTCTGCGCGGCCGGCGCGGCCGGCGATGCGCCACGTTTTGAAATACGCTCGAACGTACGTTAATCCGCGCCGGCTCGAAACTCCCCATCCTCGGTGCATTCGTAAAAATCGCGCGTACTCGGCCGTAGATCACCGGTGAAAGATCCTCTTCGCCGATCAAGTTAGGCCGATCGAGGAATTCCGGGCCGTCACTCCGGAATCGTCATCGAATGCCTCTGGAAACGAGGCGAATCGATAAATCACGCGGGGCCCGGGACGTTCGTTTCCAGGGCAGCGGCCGATAAAGCCGGCCACACGTGGCCCATCATTATGAATCCCGACAGCCACTTTATCCCAATCGGCGTGCGAGCCCGTCGGGCACTGGAAACGTCCATCAGGAAACGTCGAAACCCGACGAGCAGCCGGTTGCGGGGGTGGCTGCACCCCACGGGGCTGAACGGTGGACCTGGGCAGGTTCTACTTCTTTTTCTGCGGTGGTGATCGGGCCGGATCGTGGACCGGGGCAGGCCGCGGTAGAATGATTGATAATCGATCGTGCCGAACTGGCCGGAGTCTCGCGCACCCAACGAAGATGAATTCGTTCTGCGCCGAGGCCTAATTGTGCGCAGTCAGTGGTCCACTGTGTGGACTTGCCACGAGGTTCCACGCCTACGCCGGACGAGGATAGAAAAATGAGGATCGGAGAACGAGAGGAACGAGGAGGGACGCGAACGAGGGGCGGGGAGGGAGCGGCGTTAACTAACCTCAGCTTGACCCCCTATCGATATTTTCACCCGGTGTTCGATCCTCGGGAATCGCATCCCTCTTCTTCCTCCTCTTCTTCTTCTTCTTCTTCATCTTCTTCTTCTTCCTCTTCGTCTTCTTCCTCTTCTTCTTCTTCGTCCTCTTCGATATCGTGCAGCCTCGGGATTTCTTCTCGAGGAGTGTCGGAGAGCGTAGCCTCTTTTTCCTCTTTCTTCTTTTCCACGGATATCGCGGGGCCGCCTATACGGTCGACGCATAAAACACGCCCGGGGTTAATGCACCGCTATAAATATAACGCCGGCCGAGTCGTGGTTTGCGCGAAATTAATTACGCAACGTATTTACGCCGATGGGATGCCGTTAGGCGTGATCGAGGACCCCGTGCAGCGAAAATGAGACGAGACCGGGCCCCGGAGATAATGAATTATCGGGCGCCCTCGCTCCAACACCCTTTATCCCGCGATAATTCGATTCACTTTACGCCTGCCGCGTAAATAATCGGCGTCCGCGTGTGTCGCCTTTTGGAGATAAACATCCCGGTTGTTAGGGAACGTTCCACGGAGGACGGACGGCCGGCCGGCCGTGCTTTTCTCTTACGGGCGTTAATTTGCCGGCGGAACGGCAGGAAAGGTTTAATTGGCCGCTGGTTTACGAGTTTTCGCGCGGTTTCTGTGATCGATCAATTAATTAGACAGTCGTTCGCGGTTTTTCTGCACGGGTGTCGTTGCTGTTGCGTCACACCGTCCAAGTGGAAATACAGCTGGAACAGCTGTATTTATGAGAAAAACTCAATCAATTTATTAGGCGCGCAAATAAGTTCTTTAAGATTTTTACTCGGAAGGATAGATTTCTATATAACTTCTGTTTGTTGGGCATCGCTGATATCGTAAAGGCTCGGTACTTTTTACGATGTATCTCAGGATCAACATGTTTGAGATTGTTTATAAATACTTGTTAACGGCACAACCGTTTGAGTCCCAAGCAGCGCGATCGCGCTGTTCAGATCTTGTGTCGCGACCAAACTTTAGTGACGTCATAGCATCTTTTACATCGCATAGCTGCTTTTTTTCATTTTTTTTCTTTTTGTTTCGTTTGTCAATGTTCACGAGTGCTATCGCGCCGCTTGGTTCTCTTCGCAATCAATTAAGACAAGCGCTGTCACGCTGTTCGGCATTTTTCGACCGAGTTTTATGAATAACCCCTGGGACTCAAACGGTGTTAATAATCGCGTAACACTCGAATAATCGTAACATACACGAATGATCTAATATACAGAAAATCAGCGCGTCCTGTTGCAATTGGCTCGCGTATTTACGTTTTCGGCTGTTCGAAGCGTGCGCGTCTCTATCGGTCGATGCGCGTTCGCGACGATGAACAATTCTAAGAACGGTGGCGAAACAAAGAGACAGCTTTCTCGCTGGTAATTTTGCTATGTATAACACGCGTTGCGCAATTATCTAGGTCGATTTGACCATGTTTGAAACGGTTTGAGCAACCGTTTGAGCCGATAATCGCCGCAACCTGCTGCATACTCTCCAAATTTTCACCATTACCCGAGCAATGATCGCCGAAGCGTTAAGTGAAAATCATTCCGCGAATATGTTAAGTATTCTCAGGAAAACGATGCGACGACACACGAGATCGAACCGACAAACTGGTTGTCGCCGATCCGGCCAATCGGCGTCGAGCAATCGAAGCACAAGTGAAACGATCCTTGGATCGACAATACTCCGGCCGGTCTTAGTCACCTGCTGGTCAAGTTAGAATGCGTTTACGTAAGTAAACGACGCGCGGATTGGTCGCGGCTAAAGATCGTTCGCGAGAGGAGAAAGACAGAGAGGAGGACTGCGGGCTCTGGAGAGGGTACCACTGGAACCGTCATGCCGATGTCATTGTAGCGGGTGATTTATAGCCGGTTCGCTCGCGCGAACCGTCGCCGCTGGAAAATCGTTTGCGTTGCGCAAAATTTAATAAAGCAATCCACGCATCGACATCTCGATTCCCGTGATCTTAACGGAGGCTGGTAGGCCCGCGGGGCTGGGACGAGCAGGGACACGGATGGATCTTCTGATAATTACGCAACACGCGCGCACTGGATCCACCGTTTCCTCTTCGGCGATCGTCCCGTCCGCGGGAAAACCGTTGGCGTACCGTTTCTCCGGCTTTGCAACACGCCGGTGTAACGACGATGTTCGCTGATAAGCGTGTCGCGAACCCAGCTGGCGCCGTAATTAATAATTACCGCGGCGAAGGACAGTGATAGAATGCGCCCGCTCGTTTGAGAAATTAGGAGCGACGGCGCGCTGTGACCGGCTCCGGCTGGAACTTGTTCTACATGGCCGCGCAAAGGTGAGAATTCAATAGGGCTCGACCCGTTCGCTCCTCGATCAACGACTCCATGTTGGAGGCGGGTTAGTAATGTCTCTCTAATTGACGCCTAGATTGACCACAAAAATAGACATTTTGGGAAGAGAAGATTATTCGAATCTTGCGGTTTATTTTTATAGCTATAAATTGTTCACAATTATAACAAACGAGCCGCAAGGCTCGAATAATCGTATCTCCTCTTCCCAAATTATCCATTTTAGTGGACAATCTGAGCGTCAGTAAAGGAGACATTACTGCATCTGTCCATTACCGTCTTCGTTTTCGTCCGAGATTATTGGAAAGTAGAGGTTGAAGTACAGCGGTGTACTGTAGTGGAATCAATTTTTGATTCTGTTCAGATGTCATAACAGGAAGACAAGTTATTGTCTTCTGGAGGAAGATGTCTGAAGACGGAACAGCTGCCGGAACAGCTGGCCCACACCTATGTTGCAAGTCCGAAGTAACAGGACTAGAATGGTGACAATGATGACTAGACTGCGGATTTTATACACTTCCGACAATATGAGTAGATTAAATAAAAAACAGTGGAAACAAATCGAATGAATTGAAAAATACTATTGCATTATTGTCCACTGAATAACATAATTAACGAATGAAAGAAATGTCTATGCAGCTTCTGTATGTTGCAATTGACGCAGACAATTATTATTTTGCATAAAAATTCGCAGTCTACAGCTTTAGGCATGTTCTCCCAGAAAGCAGGGATCCAATGAATGAACACTTTAGCTGCACGCTTGTTAAAACGATCGTTGCTACAAATTGATTGTTCTTTTCGTTTACAAGCTAAAGATCAATTGGGTCGCTATTTGCTGTACAGCGCTTCGGTCGGAGTCTCCGAGTAGCTTTAGTTCAGACGATCGACCGAGAGAAACTAAGCAGCGAAGTCACCTGGTCCAGCCTCCGGTCAGTCTCTTCACTATGCCGCATTCCGGCGTTCCGTGGCGTGTTTTTAAAAGTCGTGATAACCTCTCGGGGACAGGAGACCGGGTGGTTGTCGCGCATCAGTCTCCGCTGGCTTGACCTTTCCAAAAGTCCGCGGGTTTTGACACCGCCAATTGGTCAAGCCGGCAAGAAATTGGAAAGGCGAGTCCGGTCGGGTAGCGATGGGTCCGCGGTTGGCATCGATAGAGTCGTCGGCGGTCGTCGCGCCGCGAACACTGATAATAGTCAGGATTAATAAATCCGCTTTTCTACGGCCATCAATCGCTGCGCGCCGAGGCAGGGATTGTTAACACGTTCCTGCATCGGTGTCGACGATAGAAATATCACTCTCCCAGGCGAGATACGGTAGGCGCGGATCGCGTCTCTTCTCCTTCCACGTGCCCCCACCAATCGTCGCGCGTTCCTCCTCGCCGATAATCCGCGTTTAGACGCGATAGACTTCTCGGGGGCTCCCATCTCGCGGGCGCTTGACAAATGATTCGCCGGCGGTGTTCGATTCGTCGCCGTTTGCTTTCTATTTACGCCCGATACCGTCCGTTCGGTCATACGTTCTGACGTAATCGGTGAAACGAACGAAACGCGCGACAATGACGCCTCCACGATCGCCGACACCCGGCACACACCTTACGCCGCGCAGCTAAAACGCGCGCCGGAGCGAGCCCGCGATCGTGCGGGGGAGAACCGAGCTGGCCCATGGGAGTTACGTGTACCTCGGACCAATGAACGAACGCGAGTCACCGATGAATTATTCCCATGGGATAGCGTATCCGGCTGCGAAATTTTATCCGAACACAGTGGCCGGCGTTTTTTCCCCCTCGACGTATCCTCCTACAGACGCGCTCGTAATCATTGCAAAGACGTATCCCGCTTTCGGAAAGCTGCTATAAACGGTCCATTTTGGTGTCGGCATAAATTACTCTATTAGAGTGTCTCGTATGCTGTGGAACCATTTTATTTGCAGCGATACGACTGGCGAGGCTTTTTCTTTTAATAATTCTGACTACGAAAGAGAGTTTACATTTCATTGTCGCCCTTAACCGGTTGACTGTTTTCGACGAGTATACTCGTCGCGACAGAAAATGTCGACATTTCTTCGTGACGAGTATGAAAAACAACAAATTAGCGAAGAAGGAGATATACTCTGATATTTTTTATTAAATTATTTATTCTGTAACAGTGTTGTATTTAAACAAAATGCGAAGGAAACCAAGCATATATAGTAATAGTTATAGTGACTCACACACTTTTTAAATAGACTGCGACAGCTATCTGGTTAAAAGGCAAACAAAAATATCGTACATTACTGCTGCCATAAGTGCCTCTTCATTGTAATAACGTACCGCACAATGCTTCTAATTGCATAAATTCGAGACCTGCATTAGCCAGTTTTATATTTCTCTAGCGAATTTTTGAATCAGACAGTAAGACTTTGTTTCCCATAAGATTATGGAGCGAAAGAGTTCATCAGAGTAACGTTCCGGTGAACGTTACGCTCGAACGAAAAAATCTACCCTTCGAACTCCCGAGGTTGTCCGAATAATTACGAGCGGTGCACGCATATAAAGGGTTACTCGGAACTGCGTCCGCAAACGACTCTGCGCTATTAGACAGCGGCCATTAAAAAGCTGTCAGAAACTCTTCTGAGAGCGGTTCGGCGCGGCCCCGATAATGTCACCGTGAAATCTTTTTGCGCGGCGTGATGAGTTACGTGGGTAATTTCCGAAACGAGGCAATATAATAATCCGCCGCGAAATCCTGCCAATTCCCGTGCCGTATTTGCATACAGGCTGGTCGTTATCCCGGAGCGGACGTGGACGCGGGGGCGGAGCCACCAATTTCGAGCGTGGGGCTCACCGCTGGGCCCGTGAGCCCGAGCCCGGGCCCGAGTCCGGGCCCGAGACTCGGCGTAATCGCGACGGCAAAAAAGTGATTACGTTTTTTGCCGGTTGTTCGAGATTAAAAACGGCCGACGGCGTTGTAATTGCGAGCGATAGTGGCGCGGCGCCCGGTGGCTGCTACCGGACATCAGGGGTTCCTTTTTCCCGGTGGTTCCCCAGGGGGAGAGGAATATCATTCCGTGAGGACGATGGGGTCCCGGCGCGGAGGGAACAGCTCCGCCGGATCCTCCGGGCACGACCGCACAAATTATAGACCGTCGAGAGCCAACGGAAGCCGGTGGAAACGGGGGGCCACGTAGCGCGGAAGCTGCCCGCTGCCTTTTCGCGTTCCTGCGAATTGGCACTCGAGTTACTCAACCGGAAAGCACGACACCTCGCGACCTCTGATATTGCTCCCGAATTATTTCACAGCCTACCCTCCTGTAACACCGTGTGGAAATTGCGGCAGTCCATTTACAACACGATTTTTTTTGGCATAGTTCCTATAGGTAATAGAAATGTTACCATCGGGTCACTGTTTTTGTTGACATAAGCAGGACGTTCACCTTGTACGTAGAGGGTGTCCCTGAAAGGTATCTACAAGCGGGCACCAAGTGATTGCTCATAAAAATCATGAAAAAAATATACAATGACTTTTTTTTATTTGGGACATAGTTTTCGAGTAAATCGAGTTTGAAAATTCGCTTAGTATTATATATACGTTCTTGCGCGATATACGTCGCTCGACGAACGAATTTTTAACCTCGATTGTCTCGAAGAACAAATTTTAAAAAAAAGTTATTTTTTATTTTTCTTTATTCATGATTTTTTATGAGGAATAACCTGGTGCCATATCTTCCAGGGACATCCTGTATAGTCGCATTTGCGCTCGTCTTCGTTGAAAACTAATTCTGTAGACGGTTGCTCGTTAACAAATTTAGACAATCGCAGTTCGTTTAATTTTACAAAAATGTTATATGATTACTGCTTAATTAAAAGCATAAATTTTAAACAGCGCTGAGAATATCGAAGACCAATGTTATTTCTAGTTTCTCTTGGTAGTTCAACCATACCATTTTAAAATCTTCCGCGGTCGACTAGTTCCAAGATGGCGCCGAGTAGCTGCTCACGCGTTTCTGTTCCCTATTAGAATACTAATTATATTTGCACTTAAATATACGTATAGATTGCGAACCTACAACGTGTATCTACTACCGATATCATGCCCCTTGCCACGCTCAGATTTACACAGATTTTTCATTTTTTAAACTTAACAGTATGCAAATTCAAAATTCTGTAGAACTGTTCCGCTGAATAACTAAAGCGTAGCTCCCCTTGTCTAAGAGATAAGAAAGTTATTATTATTTTAGCCTAGCATGACCATTATGATGGACCTTATACTTTTTATTTTGTCTGCTTTTACCACTCAAGGTTATAACCCTGCTAAAATGATCAAAGGGTTAAGACCAAAAAGATGTCAGAAAATATTTTTGATATTTTTCATCTAAGCTACTAAGCTAAGATAAAGAGCATCTTATCTTAGCTTATTTTAGCTTAGCATGTCTGGTCTTTATTTCTCTATTTTTACTACTCTGCTCTTCAAAATTATAACACTTGCTGAGAAAACGATCAGTGGTTTAAGCCTAAATAATTTGAAAAACATTTTTATAGCCAAAGGACAACCCTAACGATCACTCTATCCCCAATTTCCCCTTTGTTCCTGTCCGATAGGGTAAAAAGGCAACGACGACCAGCCAGCAATCTCGGTATCAGCGTCATCGTGGTTACTCGGTGTCATGGCACCGCAGGCCGGTATCATCTCCCGTGTCAAGGATCATTGACCGGCGATCGCAGCGTTTAATTAGCCACTCCCGGAAGAGCCGGCGAGTATACGAACCACAAGAATCCATCGTGCCCGGAGTCCGCGGGATCTCGTCGGAATTCCGCGGGGTAGTAGAAGTTAGGGAGGATACGGTTGAGCCGAAAGGAAGTCACGGAAAAGCTTCGGAAGAATAGCGCCGGGGCAGATGCCGAGCGATGGATCGGTCGGCCATTAGGCGGTTCGTATCGGCAGCATGAGCGGCCGGGTATTGCCCGTACACGGGTACGTATAGTCGCTCACGTAGCCGGCTTTGATGTGCACCGCGCCGGTGCATTGTAGATGCATTATAATGCATACCCACTAAGAAGCTCGGGTATGTTGGTATTATGCCCGCGCGCGTCTCTTTCTCCCTTTCTCTCTCTCTTTCTCTTGCTCTCGCTTTCTCTCTCTCTCTCTCTCTCTCTTTTGCTCTCTCTCTTTCCCTTCGTTCGATAATCAAAAGTGCCTTGCCCCCTCTAGCCCCCCTCTCTTTCATGCCTCTTCTCATGGTCCGAGAGCCGGTGTACACGCACGCGCACACGGCCAAGATTATATGAATAGAAAGGCGGCGTGATACGTGATGGGCGTGTGCAATTGAAAATCATATTACGTAAAAGACCGAGTGAAAATTTGCCGTTTCTTTTCGCGGACGCCGCGATCGCCGCGGACCCCCCTCCGACCGCAGCCTCCACCGTCGCTTCCGACGCCGACACGGTGGAATCGTAGCGAAATGTCCGCGGCGTGTCGCGCGCGGAATCACGATGCACGCCGATCGAACGATAATCTCGAAATAAACGCGATGGACACTGTAGACCTAGCCGGTGACTTGAATGACGATCAAGCCGATGCTGCGGCGACGCCGACAGACCGCTTGGGTCGGTTCTAACGGAGGGCGAGGCGTCTCGCGTGCCAGCCGACAAGCACATGCTAATCTCCGCTTTCGATGGTTTATTTATGAAAAAGAAATTCATACGGCCTCGACCGCTCCGGCGAATTCTTTAGTGGACGATTTCTCTGCGAGCCGGCAGAACGTTCTTCATAAAATACGCTCTATTACTAATCATCCGAATTGAATCCTGATGCAATGAACTGCACTAGAGAATTTAATAGCAATGGCGTGGTTATAGGGTTCAGTTTTCGAACGTATTCCTATTACTGAATTTTCTAATATGGTACTTATCGTTAGCATTATGATCAACTGTTCATTGTTTATTGGAAGTGAAATTGACAGGGAAAACGACTTTGCTGTAATCGAATGGCGGTTCAACCGAATGTGGACGTTCTCGAAATTATTTCATTGCCGAATTCTTCTTTGTAGAGGAGATTATGACCTCGATAGCGTCCATAAGCAGGATGAATTGCACAAGTTCGTTCCAAAGTTTAGTAAATGTTAGATAGAGTAAATGTTAGAAATAGAGTCTAAAGCATCTCTGATAGCACCCTTCATTAGATAACACCTTTTACCGCAACATATTGTTGCGAATCACTCCGCTTCTCTCGCGTCGCGGCATTTTATTTACAATAAAGAATATAAACTATAATACAACTCAATTCAATTAACACTCTTCCGTGGTAACCCCTATCTTCCATTATCTTTTCAAGGAGTTGTTCACATTATGTTCAGTTGGGCAGTTTCACATTACAGCGACTTTACATGGTCAAGTCGCTATAACAATATCATATGAGCCTATCAGTTGTTCTGAACAGCACAAGTTCGTTCCAAAGTATAGCAACTGTTAAAGGCCCGATGCTCTATCAGAAAGAATTCTACCACAGAACACGAGCACGAGCCAGCCAGTTGTTCCCAAAAGCACAAGCTCGTTCCAGAGTTTAGCCAACGGTTCGAGTCTGAAGTATGTCCGACGACACACTTTACGAGAAAGAATTCTGTCACAGCGAACAGGATGAGTCTACCGGCTGTTCTCGTTTGTACAAGTTCGTTCCAAAGTTCAGCAACCCGTCGGAGCCCCGAGGTGTCTTCGACGACATCCTCTATCAGAAAGTATTTTACCGCAACTTCTGCCATCGATCAATCCGAACTTCATCGCAGAAGAGTAACTAAACATTCCAGCGAAGTCTGCGTGATCTTTTCAGCTTGCACAAAAGCGGGACATCTCTGGCGCACAGGTGCGTCAGAGTATCATCCGTCCGCAGGTCGATCACCGACTGGATCGCCCACTGTTCGGCAAACGTGGCTCGCGAAACAATCGCAAACAGACGTGGAACAAAAGGGATCCCGATCAGCGGCGCCCAGTGACCCAATACCTCGCGTACCGATCGTCGCTGGGAAATGGTCGGCAGAAACGATCCCGCGGAATTCGCAGACGCGACGCGACTCGCGTCTCGTTCTTGACAAGGATAGTTTCCTCGGAGGCTCGATTCAATCAGATGTGGCGCCATGCGGCGAGGAAGGGGCTGCTCGGCGAAAAAAAAGGGAGAGAAAGAGAAAGGGAGGGAGGGGGAGAGGAGAGGAGAGAAAGAGGACGCGTGCAGGGATCAATGGGGGAGAGAGTCACGGGGGGGAGGAGGCGGGGGGAGGAGTACGATCGAGGGCCGGCGTGTAATGCGTTGGCGTCCGGCCTCATAATACGGTAGCGGTAGTGTATTGGCGAGCGGAGCGACGTGCAAGCACAGAACAATCACGAACAAAGGTAGAAAAAAGAAGGGAAGAAAGGGGAACGAAGCGGAGATCGGAATAGGGAGAGGGAGGCAAGAGAACGACGGAGAGTGAGAGAGAGAGAGAGAGAGAGAGAGAGAGGGAGAGAGAGAGAGAGAGAGAGAGAGGAGTAGGCGCGGGAGTGAAACGACGCGGAGCGAAACGAACGAATGAAATAACAATCCGTTCCGGCGGTCGGATCATCCCAGGCGGCGTGTGCTAACTAATGGCATTCAAAATTAGTCCTACCAGCGGCGAAATTATTGGATCTGATCCGCGAGCGGCGGCCGACGCGTTTTCGACGAGTCCCGGACCAAAGTTACTCCGCGGGGCCCCGGAACGCGGCCCACGGTAGCCGGGCCCGTCCTCGCGACCGCAATTGCGGAGCCCTCCCAGCTTCGATATTAGTTTTTGACCTCACGTCCTGCCTCATCTCCGCCGCCACCCCCCCTCGGGGACGCCGCCTCTTCCGTCGCGAAACGTTTAACTGGTTATTACGGTTATAGAGTACCGCGCGCGCGCGTGCGCGCCAGCGCATCCTCGCGATAATCTATATCCATTTTTGTTTCCGCCCCGAGACCGTGATCTCTTTTTCCTCGCCGCCCGGCCGGCCTCTGTCCTTTCTTCGCCGACGGTCGCTCGCTCGCTTCATCCCGCAGTCCCCTCGATTTCATGGTAATAACATCGAACGCAATCTCCGCGCTGTTGATAGGATCTGGGACCCGGCATCCGTCCTGTCTCCGTTCGTTTGTTCTCTTCGCCCGGAGGCCGGTGCCAGGCGAATCGGCCGCAATCATTCCTCTAATGAATGTCTAACGATCGGGCGCTGCCCCTGATGCTCTTTCCAAACTGTTTTTCTCGCTGATTTCGCCGATTTCGCTCTTCTATCGATGCACGCTCTGCCACGCGAAATCAAGGCATCGTTACGTTTCTTCCGAGAAATTGATGTACGTTCTAGTGTCGTGAAATAGTATTGTATAAACTATGTTTGGGCGTTTCGACCTGTTAATCGAACGAAATTGTTCGTCGTAGATGAAAGACAACTCCAATCGGCAGCAGTTCAAACTGTGTAACGACGCCTAAAAACTTGATATATAATTTATCATCGTTCTCGAACGAAGTGTGCGCCGGCACGCCGAACTTGTAAGTTACTTCATCGCAAGCAAAAATAAGACTCCGATAAAATAAAGAAGAGCCACGCTGCTTCCCAAGATTCGTCGTAACGCGTGTTCCGCGCGAGAAACAACGTATGAAATTGTGACGAACTCGGACACCGGCTTAAACGCAAAGAATCGGAAGCTAAAAATAGATGCTGCACCAATGTATCACGGTTATAACCGTTAAATTTTAATTACTATGGCATATAGTGCACTGGTCCGATGGTGGCTACACGAGCATCACCTCGTCTCTAAGTTAGAAGGTTAATGAACGGACAATTAGAGGCAACTATCGGTGTTAATGGTTATCCTACCTCAGTTATGATTCGTTCCAGGCATGCCTCGCTCGCTTTTGATCCACGAGGAATAACTGCATACGATCTATGCCCCTTTACCCTTAATCGCGTTCAAACGTGGCTGCTCTCCTCTTGCTTCCTCACCGCGGTGTTCGTTGCCTATCCCTTGTCCTAGCTCGTTTCGGTCTTCCGACACCTCGCCGCGTTCTAAATGCCGGTGATGAGATCATTTATCATCGTACGAAAATGTGAATCCCTCCCCTGCCGAGGCTGTTCATCACGCTTCCGTGCTTCGATCGCCTCGTTCCCACGAGACACGCTACACACGAGATCGGGACACGAGGTCCATTCCACACGAATCGCATACCTGTTTTTCATCCACGGCAGAGAGAAAATATGTTACTTTTTAGAATACGGATACGCCCACGTTGCGATATATCATTTAACTTCTTCGGATAATGCAGCGGCGTGTCGGTTTGTATTAAAAGGAGAACACTGTTTAGTGGGTTTTTGTAGAATGTAAAATGGTCGCTTTTAATGTACCAAGGTATCGTGTTAATGGTAACGTGGTAATGGATCTTGCGACTTCAACAAGTGGCGGTAATGCTAGTGATTTCAATGCGCGGCAAGCAGCGTTCGGATACTTCAATGCGTGGTAAGGAGCGTTCGGAGACTTCAATGCGTGGAAACACTATCCTTACAGAATCATTTTCGTTGACGATTCGTATTTATTAATCCTGTATCATACAATATCGAGTCGGTCCGGTGATCACTTGAAATCGATCTTTTAAATACGACTGGTATTTATTACTTTTATTTCTTTTTTTCTGTAACCACAATTGACAACCAAAATATCTGACAAAATTCTGTAACATGCGGCCTGTTATCTAGAACAGACCAGATTTTTTTCAAAATTTTAAGAAGTCATCGATGGGGGAAAATTGGAAAAACTGCTAAGGGTAGATTCGATTATCTTATCCAATAAAGCTCTTTTGGGCAATGCTCGATGTAGTGAATTTCTGTCCAGCATTACTCGAATCATGCGAATATCTGTCTTTATCGTCTGAGAAATGAATTAGGTGTTTGGTTAGATACATTTGTCCGAGCGCGAACATCTGTTATTTGAACGAAAAGTTACTAGTGGTGGGTGATGATGCGCGGATTATCAGCGGACTCTTATTAAATGAACGTACCCGGTTATATGAACTGGTTGTCTCACGCCAAGTTCATATAACTGGAGTTCTACTCTGTAATACATGTAATAAACAGGCTAACTGAATTATAGCAATTAGTCGGTTCAGTGAAACGAGCGCTCGAGCGTCGGGGAAAACGCTTCGGACCGCGTGTCGCGTTCGGCGAATAATTAAAAAGAGCGAATCGATTAAAAACGGCTCGCAGCGAGGCACGTGCAGGTCGCGTGCGTTCTCGGTTTTCCAGCCCGCGGTTTCTAATTAGTAACACCCGCGCAGGTGTATCACGTTCGGCGAGCAACGTCGAACGGGTTGCCTGTCTCGAGGCTCGTCCGAGGAGAAAGCACGACACGATCCGCCGCGATTTCGCGGGTAAACGAATTCTAATAGCGGATGAAAATAGCTGACTAGCCTCGTCAAGCCCCGTGCCTAGATGAAACGAATCGTTTTAATCTCATTCGACCGGGGAACATTGCCGCAGCAGACGCTCGTAGACAAACGGGACGAAAGGAAACGATCCTAGAGAACAGGTGTCTGTTAATGAGTGAACACACGGCGCTGAGGATTTTATGGCTGCTAGGAAACTAGTCGTTCCAATCTCATTGCCGCGGTCGTCACTTCGAAGACATAGAAACGGAAATAAATTAATGTTGCTGATAGGTTTCGTGTCGACGGCGCTCTTTTGTTACGAGTCGCGCGAGCCGCGATTTATTTACGAGACTATATAACCAATCACCGGGATTCTCAAATTGTAGACGAGTCCCGGCGAATGTGTTTCTTTCTCGTTTAGTACATAGTTTCTAGCTGGCGCGGGACTTTATGATATAAATCAGCCGATCCTGCAAAAATTTCCGTTTTATTCGCGCTGTATATTCCGCGCTGACTTATAATGTTGATCGAGTCGGCTGCCATGTTTTATGCACAGTGTGGACCGTGAGTCATCGGACACTCGGACCGGTGAACGTAAGAAGCAAATTTACGGGATTTTAATGAAATTCACAGTATCCGAGGAATTTTCTTCGGATGCAAATTCAATTATATCCAGTGATGAAGTATGCAAATTTTCTTTTCTCAAATATCTTTATTTTATCCGGAAGTACTTAATCGTTCTATTACAATAATACCAGGCTTACCGCGTATTCTAATAATAATTTAGAAAGTTTCCCTTTGCACGTGTTCCTAGTACGTTTGAATCTCATTTACCATGTTGTTCCCTATTCTTCTCCAACGTTCTTGGAGAGTACTCTATCTATCTTACAGATTTTTGCTGGAAATAAAAATGAAACAATTTTCGCATATTGTTTCGTATTTGTCGAAGTGTATTCGTTTATTCATTCGATCATCTTCAAATTGAGCGTTTCAACCCCCATCTGTCCAACGTCTTAAATTGTTACACTTTCCAATGATTTTTAATAGACAGTATGTCCCGTAGGTTATATTATTAGTAGACCGCATATTTTACGCATTTATAGCAAAATCGAGTAGCTGCATCTCTATATAGTAAAAATATTAAAACGATTTGGTAATGTCAATGAATTACTGTCAATCTGTTACAATTATTAAGGAAAGAAAGAACATTGATGTAAACAATCGGTGCAGACAATGTCTAATTTGTATAAAAATCTGCAGTCGAATTATTAGTCGCAAACCTTGCTTGAGTGTTTCACAGGACGAATTTACAAATTCAATTACACTAACTTCTCCATCGTAATAATTTGTTATCATCGCGTCAATTCGACGCCAAATTAAATCGGAAAAGTTTAAGTGGCCGATAAAAATCACACGATGGAGATGCAAATCAACAATCGGTCGTACTTCGCATCCCTCAAATCGCAACGTTTCCTAGAAAAGGGAAACTTCAGCTTGGTTCTACATTCAACGAGACTCGTCCGAGGACGAACTTCCCAGGAAACGAACGAGCGGCGCGGCGGCAGGAATCTCGAAACGTTAAGTAATCGCGTAAGAAATCCTCCACTTTCTCCGCAAGAGAAGCATACTATTTTTCAATTACGTCGACACCGTCGCGCGAGCCTGTCCCCGGCTGTCGTGGTTTCCGCGGAAAGGACGAGTCGCCGTGTGTCGGCCGCGTTGTACGCCGCGAGCCGCCACCCACGCGACCCTCTCTCGAGAGGATGAGAGAGAGAGAGAGAGAGAGAGAGAGACGCTAAGCCACCGGGACGCGGCGGCGTCGAATTTGTTTGAACGAATCCGACGGGAGCTCGAATGAGAGCTACAAGTAGCCGGAGCCCGGTGTGTGTCTCGCCCACGTCCGCCTGTTGAAGACGTCGAGGCCTCGTCGAGCGCTGTTCGGCCGCGCGAGCGCGCCGCAAATTTGCATAATGCGGAATCGAATTAATGGATTTAGAGCTGACGTCGATAAATATATCCGTGGTTTTATTCGTGGCCGCGGCGCGCTGCTGCCCGCCGAGCAGTCAGCCTTTGATTAGGATGAATGAGCGCATTGTTCCGCGGGACCTTCGATTAACCCTGATATATGATAATCGAGCGGGCAGAAAAAGAAAGGCGGCGGAGATTCTAAATAAATTTTCATCGGCCGGGAGATCGATTAAGATGACCGATAGGCTATCTCGACCCGGCTCGCCTAATCGAACTTACGAAATTCCGATCCGGCCATCGTATCGGAAAGCTGTATTATTAAATTTCGCACCTGTCACGTATCAATCGGAACACACGCCGATTCATCGTCGACAAGAAAAAAAAGAAACGCCGTTTCGACGTCCGGACGATCGTTCATCGTCGGACTTTCGAATAAACAAAGAAAAACACGCGTCCGATCGGTATCCATCAAATGCGAGTCGCTGTGTGAAAGAATTATTTCGGCGACCTTTCTCTGCGTTAATGGACAAATGTTGTCGATACGGTATTCGTTGGCCTGTGTAGGATTTCTTAAAAAATTACGACGAAGGTATGAAACGATACACATTATTGGAACGCTTCGGAAATCGTCGGCATTCTCGTTTAAAACATACACGCGTGTATAATATTTTGAAATTACTTTTTCTTTCGCGTCTGTTTTCATTGAAAGTCTGATCACGGCTGATTTACTCGAATACATTTCACTCTTAATTACAAAATGGATCACCGTGTATCACCGACCGCTATCGATTACAGATCGATAATCGATACCACCGATAATCATCGTGGTATTGCAGAATCCGTCCGAAGTATCATCTCGGTATCAACTCAGAGAAAACGGTGCGCGATACAAACGTGGGTGATCTGTTTCCTGCTTTTATCCTTATCTCGGGCCGCGGAACGTACTGCTAATAAAACTCGGAACGCTCATTATGCCAATAAATAGGAGACGGAGAAAGAAAGAACGAGGGAGAGTCCCAGCAGAGGCGCCGATAGCCGAATCCCGGCTATTAAATCGTCGGTCCGCTAATGCGTCCCGGCCTATAAAATTCCAAATACAGGCGGTAAATCAGCCTGGCAATAAATAGCCAGAAAATAGGAGGGGGGCCGCGGGAAGGGGGAGGGGGAAGAGGAGCACGAGGTCGCAGGATAGCGGAGAGCCCAGAAAGGTGGACCTGCTCGATTCCGCTAGAGCGTTCTGAAGCGTAAAGCCCGCCATTACTTGTGTCCACAATGTCGAGGTATTAACCCGCTTCAGCTGAATAGCCAGCACGTCTCTATGCCGGCGATCCACGTTGCAGAGGAACGACGACGACGAGGACGACGACGACGAGGACGACGACGACGACGGCGACGACGACGGCGACGACCGAAGACCAACGGACGGAGGCAGCGCGAGCGATCGAGGAGGATGGAACAGGTATATATGTAGACGGGAACGACCACACTTCGCTTCACCTTGCTTCACCTTGCTTCGGCTCCGCGTCGTGCGGCCCAAGAGAGTCGTGCCACTTGTCCTGGAATTCTCAGGGACAAGTGGCGTCCGCGAACGGCTCCGCGCCGATCCGCTCGGCTCGACTCGACTCCGCTTCGCTTGGCTTCCGCGTTCGCCGGATGCGCTCAAATTCTAGAGGCGTACTCCAGATGGAGTGTAAATAAGCCCGGCTCGAGGACTCGCGACAATTCGAGCGATTCCGGCCACGTGCACCGACGATGCTACGCGAATTGTATTAGCTCGTGTGCTTCGAGCGTTCTCTGATGGTTCTACAGGGTGGCCGATGCGAGAATCAAGGATATAGAAGCTGAAGCAATCCTCCAACCTTCGCTTCGATGCGGCAGATATCTGGCTATAGGGTCTAAATCAGGTCCAGTTTCTTCATTCGTATTTATAAATATCGCTAAACCAGATCTAGTATATTCATTCGATGTTGTAGATGTGGCTGGTTAGGCATAATCTACTGAAACACTTTTAACGTGTAGTTTTATTAATATCTTAAATTTAAAAATCGTGTGCAATTCGATTGTAGAAGCTAAACCAGATTTACTATCATCGTTTAATGTTAGAATTGATGTCGCTGGTTAGGCACAATTTTTATTGAAACGCTTTCGACGTCGAATTTTATTCGCATCTCAAAGAATTATGTACAATCTGGTTTCAGAAGCTAAACCAAACCTAACACCATCGTTCAACGTATTAATTGATATCGTTGATTGAGCACTATTTTCACTGAAGCAATTTTAACGAGTCGTTTTAATCGCAATCTCAAAGAATAGTCTACAATCTGTGCGATACTGTCGTTTAGTAGCCCCAAGGAATTATTTCGGCATCCTTGTGGTCAATGGTAACGATCGCTTTACATTAAACAATATTTTATGCAGGGTCACGTGCAGATAATTATCAATGAACGTACCTCGATAGTATCTCGAACGACGAACTTAAAAAGAATTGTATCTCTATTAGATGTTTTTGAAAATATTTTCAGATTTGATCCGCGGATTATAGCACACCCTGTATAAGTAGGAGAACGCGAGTACGAACGATGCGTGAACTCCGCATGCCACATGGGTTACGGAAAAATGTCGGCCAGTTTATTGGAATTCACTTTGTGTTACCGCACGCGGCTGCCGATAATGATCACCGGTGCTGGCTTGTGCCCACGATTTCTGTCGATCTTTGCGATAGTTCTGATCAATCTTCACTTTTCATTGGGGGGTAACAGTTTTATCTTGATCGTTCCACAAAAAACGGACAATAGTTTGGAAACCCAGCGGTAAACGGTTGAACAGATTCGATCGTTCCAAGCTGCCACGTTGCCCACTACCAATCTAAAAGAACCGTATTCCCGGAAGTGGTGCTCGTAACAATGCTGGACAGATCGTTCGTAGAACAGCTTAAAAATGACCACCGAATCGCCGAAACGGTTGCAGAAAAGTCGGAACCATTGGATGTCGGAAAAATCATTAGAAACGGTACTTACGTACCGTTAAATTGTCCTACTTCGTACACAACCAATATAGAACGATGCTTTCTAAACAAACTATCGCAGATTAAAATCCGATTAAGCTTCCAATCGACAGGACCAATTAAATCGTTCCCCGCGAAGATGATCGGCCCGCATTGCCTAGAAAGTGCTGCTGCTAATGGTCCAAGGCTCTATCGATCAATTCATGCTCGAACGGCCTGCATCCGTCCGATTGCTTTTTAATTGCAGTTCGCTTCCCTTTGTTTCACCGCCTTGAAATTAATTTTCCAACGTCCAAAGACACCGGGCGATCCTCGATCCCGGTGTTCCATCGGCGATCTATCGGTGATAGAACGATATCCCGCGGTAGACACGCGGGTGCACATAGTACGACAATGAGTCTACAATACGCTGCCCACGCGCGGCCGCACTTTCGCAACGCCGCCGATAATAAGGATAATAACTCGATTTTATTGCCCACCTTTGCCCTTCTCTTACTCTCTTTTCTCCGTCCCAGGAAGACATTTTCTAGCGTCCCCGTCCCGCTCGCCCCGCGGCCCGCCGCAGCCGCCGCCGCACAATGCCGGGGCCTTTCGTGTCGTTCCACTTATGGTTATAATATACCGTGGCATCGGTAAACGCATCTCCGCGATTTAATATCGGGTACACGGACGCCCGGGAATTGGAGTAAAGAAATTAGTTTAGTTACGACTGGACGTTCACTTCGCGGAGTCGGTTCTTTGGGGGAGTATTTAACGCAACGAGAGTCCTCCGCGTCGTAAAGTTTTTTCTGCCTCGCCTCCCTTTTTAAAAGGAAATCTCGCTGCCTCCGATGGTAACGAAGGATCCGCAAATCCGTACGAATAACGCCGCGTGTAATATCACGACGACATTCGCGACGGTTAATTGCAATCAAATTTCTGCGACTTAACAGATCCCCGGGAACCGCTGCACGCGTGGTATCGACACGCTCGAGAAAACGCTTCAGAATATTCGCAGTTATGTCGTTCCGACTCTTAGATTTATATCGAGCTGGTCTTGCCCTCGTGTTCGTTCTTTCCTACTGCCTATTTCCACTACTTTCTTGTTCCTTTGTGTCTGTGTTCCTTCGGCGAAGTTATCCGGACGTGGGTGTCGGGAATCGAACATGGAATTTCGAACACCGGTTACAAGCGGAAGGTGAGCTTTCAGTCTTGCGCTTATGAACGTTTAATCGCGTGGGAAAATTGTGCCGATTCGCACAAGCATCCGATGACAAGTCGCCGAGAATTCGCCGTCTTTATGCAGACGTTAATCGTTGCACGCGACACCGTGCGAAATTTTCCGCATCGGATCGATGGTTTTCGAAATAAATGAAACTAAATCGCATATAATTACAAACAATTGAGTACAAGAAAATGGATACCGGATTTTGAAAGCAAAGACTCTAATCTCTGAAACGAGCCACATTTGTCGTTGCACGAAAATCAGAACAGTGTTCGTACAATTTTTGAACCCATGAAAAAAAGGAATACCTGAAATCAAATTTAGTACGATCACGCTCACATATTATTTTCAACTTGTTATAATCATTATAGGAAAATACAAATTTTTGCTTGTCTTCCCCGTATTTTGTAACGAATGTAGGACAATCTAATCTCGCGGAATGATCGGCTGTGAACCGATAACGTTCGAGCGTGCACGAAGTCGAGCGCGGCTCGAGACGCTCGCGAGCGCCGAGGTGAAATCCGGACGGTACGGAAAGGGTCAAATAAGAGGCGCACGTCACACGTCAGCATTTACGATGACCCAACAATGCATTCTGTTACGGGCAAAGAGAGGCGTAAATATGCTGGCAGCATAAACCACCAACGACGAAGCAACGGCAACGGCATCGGCCGCCGCGCCGGCCGGCCATGCGAACCCGACCTCGATTTTCCAGCGCCGCGCAGCGGAATTGCATCACCGCCGGAACATTTTCCTCCGTGACACTTTATAGCGCACTCAATCCGAATAAGTTTCGCGGGATTTCCACGAGGTACTTTACCGCCCCCGACTGCACGCGGTACGCCATCAATAACCTTCGCCTCGCCGAAGGAAATACGGCGATCTTGCGTCAAACTGGCACAGTGTCTAGGAAATCCTGCGCGGAATATTGATTTATCGGAGCGACGATCTCCACCTCGTTAACTTTTAACACCAAATGAGACTAAGATATAGACACTGGACGCTAGATGTGTCACTAGATTGCGGATTTGATGAATTTATGACAAACACGCGTAGAAAATAGTAGGAACGTATAAAGAATTGAAAAATGCTATTGCACCATTCTCAGTCGTTAAAATGATTCGGCAACGAAATACATATTTACATAGCTCCAGCATCTTGCAATTAGGGCAAACAATTTTTATTTTGCATAAAAAATGCGCTGTCTGATTATAATATATGCTTCAATAAAGTTTGTTAATCTCGTAGTAAGATTTTTATAATTTCAGTATAATTGCAATAGAAAAAATCGAAAATCTGTCATTTTTACTGGTTTGGTAATTCCAGTAATAGTGGATTGACTACTTTTTCACCCTCATTCGATAAGTTTTTATTTATTTATTTATTCTTCTATGGGAGTAACTCATTATTAATATACGAGGATTTAAGACCGATGGATGCTGATTTTTGTGAAACCATTTATGTTTCCATGGTTTCCGCGATATTTAAAATATTTACTTAAAATGTGGATATTTAATTAGTAACAGTATTTTTGAACAATGTGTTCTAACCATTTCGATTATAATTCCACTCCTGATTTTTGCAGATTATATGCATCGTGAAGTTTTGCGAATAAACCAAGCATAATTTTGAAGACATCGTCTGGTTTGTCAACATTTCTGTTTGCAAGAATATATGAAATGTTTACTTATGAAATATTACGAAATGTTATTCTTATGAAGAATAGCTTCAACTATTTAACCAATTAAGGAATCGAGGGTTCGCTAGACTTAAAATATCTTTCATGCAATTACCACCACGAAGAAGATAAATGAACTGTATGTAAATCGTTGTAAAAATTCCGTCTCGAGGAAAACAGGATGGCGAAATAATGATTTTGAATGCATTTAAAAAACGAACTGAAGATTTTAAATTTGAAGGGAACCGTGGAGACACAAAAATATCGTTCGGTCTTAATCTGAGACAAAGCGTCCGGTAAGTGGCGTTTGCCGTTTTGCCACTTATTAATAGACGTCTAAATATACACGGCTTACGTAGACCGTATTCGGTTGTTCGAGGAGAATGTTAATGGCCGCGCGGTGGAATCGAAAGTACGAACGGAAATCCGAGGAATCCCCGGCGGTTAGAATCGAGCTGGATATCGCGTGTCTCGCGAATTACGAAACCCGGCCGCCGCTTCACTGTTCGATCGGGCCGAGAAGCGGCTAACGGGATAAATTTCCGCGTGTCCCGCCGATTTTTCCTCTTTTGCGAAAATATATGTGACACGGGCAACAATAGAGCTCGGCTGGCGCGGCGCTACGGGGTTCGGTAAGAACCTGTTTAATCTGATTCCGCGACGCGATTGTGCGCTCCTCGGTGCCGCGGCCGCCGCCACCACCGCGGCTGTTACATATTAGCGTTAATAATTCACGATTTTACGGCCGCGGACTCGTAAAGTTGGCATTATCGTCGGGCCTCGGGCACGCCGCGGCTCTGGCATAGTTAGCGCCGACACGCTGTTCGCCTTTCCTCCACCTCCTGTGTTTATGTGTCTTATAGAGGCTCTGCCGAGCCGGAGCGTAAATCTTCCCTCGAACACGGATCCACCAAATCGCATTATTTTTACGATCGCCCGCACCCCCACTACGCTCCGACATCAGCTTCGATAAATCAGGCGAACCACCGTGCGATTTTCCCCGTTTGAACACCCACCCTGCGATTTAATACCGACCGTTCGCAGCGACGCTCAGGGCCGAGCGTTTCGCCGGACCAGCGCCTAAATCAAAGCTTAAATTCCTGTCGACTTGTGACAACAGCTTCAAGAATCGCGCGAAGCGTAGAAGACGCGATATTAAGGCAACGAGCCGATAAACCGTAGGTGTGAATCGACGGTTTCCCGTGGCGAAGCGCGAAACAAGTGTCCAATGCACCTCCAGCGCCCGAATCGGAAAAAGAAACGCACTCGTGCAACCGTGAAACCTGATACACCGTCGATACGGAACGGTACTCGATATCGATCTCCTTACAATCGGTCAGCGAAAAAGAATGATCCCACAAGCGAACCGTGAAACGCGTCTAGCCGCGAAACCGAGCGGAGGAACGTGGGTGTCGACTTCCTCGGCGCGGAGCCGAGCGGTGCGCGAGTGAAACGTGAACGGATACGTGGTCCGGTGAACAAGGAAAAATGCTAATTCGGAATCGTTGCTCGATTATTCATCGATCGACGTTCGTTATCCGGTTCGTTTGTTCTGCCGATTGATTTCTGCGGATAGAGAACGCCGCCGGGCCCATTGTAATGTATCCACCCCCTCGTTCGCTGCCTGTCGGCTGTGGCTGTTCCCCGATCACGTTACCTTTCTAGCCGATAGAGGATCTTTCATAAACGTGCGTTAATAAGTCTTTGTTGCTCTTAATCGTTTCTCTTTCATTTTATTATCCGCATTGTTCGAGCTGTCGGCGTATTCGTCTTGTACGAAGGTTTAAGTAATTTTAGTTTCCGCATTTTTGATGCTCTTTCATCGGAGAAATTTCGTTATTTTCACTTATTAATTCGTAACGGGAGATATTTATTGTGCTCGAAGGATTGTTCGATTGTTTTCTGAAATATTTTATCGATATTATTAATGTGACTTTTGTCGATCGATCGTTTGCAAAGTAAACTTCTTCCAAACTGAATTTTCTTCAATGTTGATGAACTAGTTTGTTGATGAACAATATCATGAGTTAAGCGTAGAAATTCTTTTGTTGGAAATTAGAGAATACACTTTAATTGTTGTCTATAAGAGTATTGCTAGCAATAGCGATAGACTGCTAAAAATCAATAAATTGAAAATTGTCCAAATTGATTGCAAGAAATCTAAGTCAGATGAAAATGTTTCCGTTCTTTTAATAATTTTAATAAGGTATACATAATATAAAAACACTATCAAATTCTTCTCGTGTCTTGCGAATTTTATTTTTGACCCAGTCATTTTTGTCAAAAGTCTATAAAATCCGCCGTTTTGGCTTCCTGAAATCAATCAGATCGTGTTCGGAACATATTCTTAATTAAGTTATCTATATTAAATCTATATTAAAAATGAAGGAAACATAGATACCTTATTTCAGATAGAACGCATCGCACGTTGCAAGTGTATCGGAGCGCAGTTAAAGCGAACGTAATCCAACCTTCTAGATATTAACGATGAAAAATAATCGCAACAAATCGATGAAAGTGTGCAGAATAAATCGCAGTCGATTCAGCGACGTAGAGAATAATGACACAAAGAATAATGTTCGGGGCGTGCGCTTGCATCGACGTAAGAGATTCGCCTGGATATCGGGCAGCGAATTGCGACAATCGCGGTAGATTACATCGCGACAAATCGCAGTGGCCGGTTGCCAGTCGCGGATCCGCTTGCGACACGCCTAGTCGGCTCTCGGACCGATTAAAAGCAGATTTGTTGGGGTTCTGCGCGGTTTTCTGCCTGTTTCGGGCGAAAACGATTAAAGATTGCGCCGGCTCGAGGCGAAGACACGCGCGGCTCGCACATTTATTTTGTTCGCCTGGAACCTTCTTTTCCCGTGATATGCTGCCCTGGCTGGTTCACGCCGACGTTTCGCTTTCACCGTTGACTAACATTGTTTGTAATTGCTGAAATTACCGGCATTTCGCGATAGCCCCGCTCGAGTTCCAGTTAGCGTTACTTAACACATCGCGCCGGCCGCCGTGCTGTGGAAGACCTGCGAAAGATCCTCCTTTCTTCGATGTAGTTCAACCGTGTCGCATTGTTCCCGCGAAGAGCATAATAGCCTCTCTTGTGCGGAACCGGATCTAAAATCACCTCAACGTTTTTCCTTTCGACTTGCCAACATTCGGAAGCTGACGATAAATCACATTTAACAGTAGATTTGAATCTCCGCTGTTTGCGTTACCTTTTAATTCATTTTTTCATTTAGTAAGCACGATCCAAACTACTTCGAAGTGTACTAGAACGGCGGACGATTTTCACAAGTGTATTATTGACGAACCTTGTAACAATTCCGAGCTTTATTCACCAATTTTTCAAAATATATTTCCGGAGCATCTTATTAACTGCAACTGTTCCTAAGGCAATTTATTTGATTAAATCGCCGAAAAATGAGCTAACAAGTGAAAGATTGAAACACTCGGTGGCAAAATAATCCGGTAACCGCGGTGAGAGGCTAACGAACCGAAATAAACAGTGCCTAATCGTCTAAATTCCAGAGTAAATAGATTTATCTAGACTGAATAGATTTCTAAGTAAAGACAAGACGTTTCAGCTTCTGCAAATTGATTAACGGTCTACGTTTGCTTAAATTTCTGCGAACAGGAATCCCACAACATCATGACAGGCTATAAAACGTCGATTAAGAACGTGCGACTACACGGTCAACAATGTTCACATCGGAGCCAAGTGAATCATTTTGTGCCGGCGACGATCTGCGTTCGCGTATCGAGTGGCTCGATGCGATACGGCACAGATTAGAGGCGCAATTAGACAGAAACCGATTCCGCCTGTGCGGCCTTGCTTGTTTCTCAAGGTAGTCACCCCGATATTTCGAGGAGATTGCAGGTAGCTATGGCCCGAGGCAGTTCGCTGGCGCCTGGCCGGCGTTTCCTGGCCTGTCATTACCATACGCACTCATCCGTTGCACGCACGGGAGATCGTGCGTGAGCACGTGCACGCGTGGAAGTCGGCCCGACGTCGACGTGTCTCGCGCGATCTTGCTAGAACCACGTGGCGAACAACTTGTCGCTTGCGAATCCCAGTCCCGAAACCCACAACTTGTCAATCTCGCTCTTTCGTCTCTAATGAAGTCATTTAGAAATTCGATCACCCGTCTTCTCTCCTCTCGATGCATTATCATTAGTCTACGGATTTTATGCGAAACGAAGATCGCCTGCATTGACAACAAGGCATAGGACTTAAATATAAGTTTCTTCTTTTAAGAAACTTAGCGAGTTGAACATAATGTAATAGTTGATCGGTTGTCTTCAACCATCCGCAAACCATGTGGGGTCAAATTAACCCTTCGCACTCGAAGCCGAATTAACGCAGAATTTAAAATAGTTCTTCCCCCATCCACGGCTTTTCCATTTTATATGATCTAGTGCATTTTATGCATATGAAATTGAATATTGCAACTGCTACGCTTTCAACAGTTCTTTACATATAAACAAAATTTGATTAATAAACTTATTTTGAGACGCGACTCGAGTGCAAAGGGTTAACCCCAGCGATTTTAAAACTGCAGTGATTTGTTAGAAAGTACCCGCGAGCGGCTCGGTGTTTTATTATTAATAATAAAACATCAGTGTTTGTTTCAAATTGTAAAACATCAGTGTTTGTTTCATCGAGGCCAGTCCTTGTTTAAAAAATGACGAAGAATCATTTCGAGAAAAAGTGTTATAAATATTATTTCTTTCTGTTCGAGGCATATTTATTCGTACAATATTATTAAATTGTAGATTTAGGTAGCTGCAGAAATGAAATATAAAGAATTGATAGAAGAACATTGTTAGAACGAAAATACATGTTTACAATTCTGCGGACACTTTTTGAGCTTCCTTGAAGCATGCTAGGGTTAATAATCGAGTGCAACAATTGGTAGTTCGGTAGTTTAGAATACACTGTCAAATCATTTAGACACTGCTTCATTAAAGATCGCTGTCGGCAAACGTATTTCCGATCGTAATGAAGCGAAAGCGAGAGAGAGAGAGAGAGAGAGAGAGAGAGAGAGAGAGCTTTCTCACGGATCGGTTCGGCGTAAATCTAAATCCTTGAATTCCTTATTTAGAACTCGGTAGTAAAAGTTTGACGACGTTAATGGGTTAACACAGAGGCCATTGCCCAATGAAGATACTTAGCTCCTCAAACGAGGAAACACACTTAAGCGAAACATAAGTGACAGTCGATGCCGATTGACCAGTTGTCCTTGCTCACCTCTCCATCGACACGCGCAGAAAATCAGCGCGGCACCGTTCAAACGGGCGACGGTTCTCTCCTGAGTCGATGCGAGGATGCTCTCTAACCGTATCTTCTAAACGCTTCGGAAATTAATTACGCTTACGAGTCGATACCGTTCACCAATTAAATACACAACTGTTCAAGATTCGCCGGCCGGCCGACCGACCGGCCGGCCGGTATATACGAGTCTTTAGACCAATAACGTCTGGTCTTGGAGCAATGGCCATTAAGGCACGACCGAGAGCGGTCTTCCTACACCCTGACCGACCCGGCGTACACCTGAATGCAGGTGCATCCACGACGCGGTGAAAGGCCGCGGATGGCATTGCTCCTCGGCGACCGTGTCCAGTATACTTATTCGCCGTGGCACCGAGTGACACACTACTCGAGCCTCGTTGCATTCGAAAATCAACCGTAAATTATTGCGTCGAATTCTACCCGTGAAAGTTACATTTTTTCCTTTCACTGGCCGATAATTAGGTAACTAAATACCGCGACGTCCGACGGACACGTCGGACTGCTAATCCAGTAAACGCTCGGCTGGATATTTTTATTTGAACCGACTCCTCGGTCTCGTCTCGGAACGCTCTGGCCACGATAAATGATTTCTTGCGCACATTGTACGCGAAGCAAATAATACGTTCTTGCCGTCTCGTGAGATCAACGTGTTCCGAGCGAGGCGGGCTATTATTTACTTGGCTGCGGGTATTCACGGATTTATGGTGTTCACACATTTTTGTATCGTTCGTACTAAATTAACGAGGCCGTGCAACGGACGTGGTCGTTATTTTTAATTTAGACAGACTTCGAAAAAGTTTTCTACATACGTGCGTGATGTCAGCTGTAAGATACTTTTTAGACTGAGTCATAGTAACATCTCGATATTTGCATAAATTCATTTGACGTTACCGTGGTAGAAATATATTTAAACACGTTTCAAATGTATGCACATTCCTCGGCGTTTTTCTCTCGGTATCGTCTCTAACCTCGCCTGATCGAATGAAACGTATTTTCATGCGAAGTATAAATTATCTGGAGAATACTCATTTTATTCCAAGCAGTTTTCTAATTGGTGAATTGTGCCAGATTTTTGTAAAAATTTCGCTGTAACATCCGTCCGACAGTTGCGCGCGCGACTCTCTTGCACAGTTTAATGCCGATTAAATTAACGTTTAACCCTTTTAGCGCCGAATGATATATCGTAGTTGGTTACGCTTGAGAAGGTTTTATTTATTAATTTGCGTTCTTCTTTGAATCTTCTCATTGTCGGGTTTTACAAAATCGGCAGAATTTCTTATCGAAATTTTAGCGAACTGCGTCAAAATAGGTTTGACAGTTTTTGGTATTACGCGACTCCTTCGGTCGGAACTAAAACGGTGAAATAAATAGGGTGCGAAGCTAGCGCATAGCCGGGGGACAGCGGACATTGTGCATCCGTTCGCGAAAAAGTCCTTCATAAATCGCCGGCTGTCGGTTCCGCGTGTTCGCGGCATTCCATTCTGGCGGGTTTTCATCGGTCGGCCGGTGGACACCGGTTGCGACCGCCGCTAATGGAGACGTACAAATGGTTATTGGCATTATTTTGCTAAATCTCGTCGCGGTTCGCGAGCGACGCGAAACGACACGGCGTGTTATGCGGAGGTCGACGCGTGTACACAATGCGATCCCGCGGAATTGCGCAAAACCCGCAGGCCGCCTGGCTGCAAAACCCAGCGACAGCACAGGCGAGCGCGTCTCATCGCGAGAGATCGCGAGATATCTCGCCGCTCGCTGCTCGGACGTCGAAATTTATCATCGGCTCGTTCGCTTTATCGATCGCGGACACGAGCGACCGCTCGAAAGGACAAACGATCCGCGAGCCGTTCATTTATCGTGGGGAAAGCTGGGAG
The DNA here is from genome assembly GCF_051020955.1 of Megalopta genalis. Lineage (NCBI taxonomy): Eukaryota > Metazoa > Arthropoda > Insecta > Hymenoptera > Halictidae > Megalopta > Megalopta genalis. Next base: position 6,567,964 of record NC_135024.1, read on the forward strand.
CTTTCCCGGGTACACGGAGCACAGGCCAGAAATCCGCAGAATGCTGCCGAACGGTTCGCTGCTTTGACAAAACAGGCAACGATTCATCGGAACGGATTCTAGCTACGACCGTTGGCAATGAATTATCTTGACCTTGGAAATTATGTTCTATCGATAGAACATAAGATAGGAAAATTATGGAAAGAAATTATGTTTTATTGCATTCTGGTTTGATCAACGGGTCTACGAGACTACTAGTTTTTCGTTGGATTAACTTTCGTTAATTACTTCGCCGGTGTAAGGCGTTGTGAAACGATTTTTGCTGAATTTTACTCGAAAATTCAGTTGATGCCTCGAGGCTTGTTCTCTCGACAACCAATCAGTGATGTTCTTTTTGTTACAGGTATCTCGATGCGAAGAATGGAATGGCAGAATGATTTTCGGCTGGATCGCTATAAGTGCAACTAAGATAGAACGCTCTTTGTTTTATACTACGTTTCTTTAACATATCCGCTATTGGTACCAGTTCCGCTGCTTGTCTCTATCGTCGAAATGTTTGTTTATAACACAATGTACCTCCTTTAAGAATCATTAAAACAACTTCGAACAGCTACTGTTACAACGAATAGTAAGTGGCACGAAATTAATTTCATCTTGCATGCAAGATGAAGTTCCCAAATTAATTTTACATGCAAGTAGCCAAATTAATTTGGCTATTTTTTAATTTTTGAAAGTCGCAGTACACATAAATAATCAGGAAGTATATAACTATCGTTTGCTAAAGTGTATGTCACAGTATTTCAACAGACGACGAAAAACTGATGGCAATGACCACGTTGACACGATTTACTTGAGGTTAAAGGAAGGAGAACCGGAAAACGTGTACCGTTTTATCCAATTTAAAAGAGCTTTCGTGGCCGATGATTTTCCACGAAGCATTCGAAAAACAGTAGATTTGATAGTGGCGCAACGTCACCGGCAATTACCGGCCATAAAATCCTACACGTATCCTAAACCCAAGCTATCCGAGAAGAGGATAGTCTACCGCTTATCGTGGTCGTTCCCAGCGATCGTCCCACGGGAGGATATCGCCTGGGAGACGATCTCACCTGGGAGACGGTCTCACCCTTCCCGGCGATTCGTCGCGGCTAATGCGCCCGGCCCGGTGCGTTACACGCCGTAATGTGTCTATTCCTCGAGTCCCGATGACGAGACCGCCTCGCGGCCTTCCGGCACTCGACCCCGATCCCTAAGACACTGTCAGCGCGCGTCTTCTCGAGCCGTGTTCGCCGCTTCGAGAAGAGGACTTCGTCGAACGCTCCTCGTGCGAACGCTATCACGACGATTCGCACGATCGCGAAACGTGTCGGGGATCGGATCAAGCGACGGGGCCGCGTCTCCGCTGATTGACACGCTTCCGTTAGACACCGGCTGTCCCGCTTAATGGGCTACGCTCGTCGAAATCGTGGCCGCGATAAGATCGTCGCGCCGACCGGCCCGCGGAACCGTCGACGATCCGTCGACGGAACTAATGCGACTCCGACCGCGCACGATTTCGAGGGATGCTACGGGCTCCTGGCCGGCGCGTCGACGCCGGATTCTGAGGAATCCGCGATAAGTGAGATTTATTCGACCGGTCGATCGATCACGACTACTTGACACTGGCGTTCATCGTTTGTTATTGGCGGCAGTATGCGGGATGTTCGCGGAATCGCCGGACGCTAAATCTTCGGCCGCCGCGGTGCTTCGGCGTGTCCCCGGCGAGTTAATTGATTGTATTGTCGGAGTGAAAATTTATTTAACAAGCGACTGCCGCATCATAGATCACGGAATTATTCATTCAGATTTCAAAATTCGTTTCTGCGACGACGCGTTCACTTTGCTGCGTTCAGTTGGCACGTATCTTAATTTTTCAATGTTTAATTCGATAGATATACTATTATATGTATATACTATACTGTACTATAATATTATATTACGATACTTTAACCATCGACTCCGGATTTCTGAAGCTGTGACAAAAATATGGTGCACGGAGTCTGTCAGACTCTCATTGAAATGCACCGTTTATACAGTGAACGAGACATTAATTTTTACATGGAAATTAGATACAACGTGTATTGCACATTTTTGTTGCAAAATATTTCACAATCGCGCGTAGAAAACTTAAGCCGACAATGAAAAGAGGACGCGTTAAAAAGCAGTGATATTTTCAGTAGCAATGATATTGTCAGGCGCCGCATTCGCAAACGAATTTTTGTGGTTGTTGAGCTAATAGTCGCAATGTTAATCGATCGTACAGAGTAAAATTTTCTATATAACTTATCTTCGCCGTAAAATAGTTAAAAATTTACGAACTATTCTCTGTCTAAAATCGAGCATCCAAGTTGAAACGAACACATCATAAATGTCATCTACGATCACTGTTAAAATCAGCGTTAATTTCTACTGTAGTTTCTCGAGGAGAATAATCGTTGTAGTAGTAAATTTGATCGAATTTTTCGAGAAATAAAAAAGAATAAAATAAATATCCAGGTTCCTGTAAAATGGAACGCTCGGCGATTCGAAGCTAATAACGTCATTATCATAAAGTTTCCTCGTCGCCAAATGCGGAAGAACTCGGCCGATTCTTAAGCAGCCGGGTTTCCATCTCGAAACCAATAAGACACTTTTCTACTTTCTCCACCTGTATTCTTCCCAGCCGCGCTTCGTCTTCGGGCCCGAGTTTATAGCTCGCAGTATTCCGCTGGGAACAATGGTCCGGCGGGAAAAATCCGCGGGCCTATCCGGGCAAAACGAAAGCGTGACGGATTATTGAAAAGCGAGTATCGGAGGAATGTTATTACTTCATAATTCTCGGTGGAAACTCGGCTCGCCGACACTTGGTCCAAGATTCATTTGACAAGAGGTTTGTAAACCACGGTTCATCGGAGAAACAAGCCCATAAGGAAGAGGGAAAAGAAAGGCTGCGAGAGCGAGTAAGAGATAGAGAGAGAGAGAGAGAGAGAGAGAGAGGAGCACGCGCTGCAGAGGCAATAAAAATTCTACGAGCTCGCCGATATTTAAAATAGCGCCGTTCGTAAAGATCGGAACGCTGACGGATAAATCGAGAGGCGATTCGCGAACGCGACCTCCATTAATTTTCCGCCCGTTAATGCTCGAAAGCTCGTAACCACCGGCGCGGCTCGAGGAAGCGTTTAACGAGGCGTAAATCATTTTCTCTCCCTGCGTCGAGAAAATTCGGCGAGTTCGCGAACACAACGTGGCGTGCTCGTGTTTCGACGCCGCCGCCGCCGATCCGACGAGCGGTATCCGCTCGAGCCGACGCTAGATCAGCGCGCGATAATCTGTCGAGCAACGGCGATATGCGGGTTCATCTCTCTCCTGGCGGAGACGCGTAAAGGTCAGCCTCGACGTAAAGGCCTCCGCAGACGTTCCACATTACCGTGCCCGTTGCCATTTCTGGCAAATAGATCCATGGCTCTTCTCCTTTTTCTTTCGACGTCAGCCGGGCTCGATCGGACGCGCCGCTCGAGAAACTGTCTGCTCGAGATCGATTAAGTTCGCCGGCTAAGAGATGCCGATGCTAATAATGTTGCCTGGAACGTGCGCGTCCTCGGGCACCGCATCATTTCATTGGACTTTTAATAATTGCGATTAAAGTTCTTCGGCGTCTGATTCTGTTGACTCGGATCTACAGAATTCCTTAGTCGTTCAGCGTGTTGTTCGCACGACTTGTCGATTTTATGATGACGCACTGTTTAATCCTCCCACAGGCGGTGGTTGCGTCAATTTTGACCCAGAGTGTTTTAAATCGTTCACTTAATTGCACAATTTTTGGCGATTAAATGAAATAAATTGCTGTCACACTAGGAACAACAGAAAGGCTGATAATTTTGCAAGAAGTTGCTTCAGAAATATGTCTTGAAAAAACGTTAAATAAAGCTCAGAATTATTATAAACACTGTCAATAGTACGGTCTTGAAAATGATCTGCCGTGCGAGGATCAATTGATAGGAGAACAAATCTGGGCTTTTATCTGTTAAAACTCGAGGTGCCAAAAGTCAACTCAAAAAATTCACACAAAATCGTAGCAATTTAATTAACGAAACATTATATTCTACGAATAATAATAATAATAACAATTTATTGATGTCAACGGGAAATCCCCTTTGTTATATAGCGTAAAGTAAAGAAATGAGCTATAAGAAGATATATAAAAAAATAAAAATGAGGTACCTATCATAATAAATTGAAAAAATGAAAATCAACGAATTGAACAATTTTTAAGAGCATTATTAATACGCATCGTTTTCGACAATGCTTAAAATTTGAGAAAAGGTTTGCAGAAAAGTGTACGACTAAGAACAGCAAAAATTAATGCCTACAAAAATCGTCAGAGAAATGACTTAGAGATGACCTACCTACCGAGAAATGTCAGTGAAATGCGACGATCTACTTCGGAGTCACTCTTATCTCCTTCCATCTCGAATCTCGTGGCAGGAGAGTGGCCTTGAGCGCACCATGTATTTTCATGCAAGTGTAACTTTTACGAGCACTCGTGGCTCGAAAGCGTGCTACGGGATCGACCTGTTACGTTTCTCCACCCTTCACGGGACTGATACGCCGGTGCTCCTCCTTCCCTAAATGCCGGGTCGTCCTATTCGCGGGGACGAGCGGGAAAGCGGGACGAGGAAGCGGGACGGAGTCGTGGAATCCAACGAGTCATTCATTTCTCCCGCGGCTCTAAGAACAATTGTTTCGTTTCACCGATCCGATCGATGCGCGCGATGGGCGTGTACGCAAACGACGATGACTTTTCTGTTCTGCGTTAGTATCTGTAACAATGCGGTGCGGCGCATCATACCGGTCACGATCGATCCTCCTCTCTGGAGAACAGTTTGTAATGGAACGATGCGTATTACGCAATGTTGGACTTCGTTTTCGCGGCTTCGACGCGGCTTCGGCTTTGTTTCGTCTTTCGGCGCCCGTTTCTTTGAATCTGTGGTAAATCTAATATCGTTAAATCACATTCGTGTCTCTGCGATCGATAAGTAGCATACGTGTATCAGTAATGTGTAATTTGATGTTTACGATTTTTTAAGCCTCGCTAGAATTGTTTCTCATCTCTTTCAATGCGAAGCTTGAGTGAAGGAATTATTAGGACGTTCAACGTAGAACTAATATTGGTCGACTTTCTATTTAGGCTTGTTTCGTTAGGTGCGTTCCTTGGTCATTTGTCTGCCGAGCATGTAACAGAGTACAGTAAAGTCTCCCCCTAATTGACGCTCACATTGTCCACAAAAATGAATAATTTCGAAAGAAAAAATACGATTGTTCGAGCCTTACGGTTCGTTTTTATAGTTACGAATTGTCAACAACTACAAAAACGAACTGTAAGGCTGGAATAATCGTATCTCCTTCTTCCAAATTGTCCATTTTTGGGGACAATCTGAGCGTCAGTTAGGGAGACATTACTGTACATGTAACAGAGATCTGCAAAATGCATTTTCAAAATCAAACAGAAACTGAAGTTTTTAAAATCAATTTTCTATTAAAGTAGTCTGACTAATATCTCGAAAAAAATGCAGATCTTTCGGTCCAATTGCAAAAAAGTTATTTCGTTCTAAAAGGTACGCGATCAGTTTCGCGAGCCACTGTAAATCAAACAACGAATGCAAGGAAATTAACGCGCCCCTTAATTAGATTATTCCGAAAAACCGTTGCCCGGCGATCGTATCGCCGGACCACCGATGCTCCGTGCAGCTTTTAAGCTCGAAATTGCAGGGTATTTTTCACCGAAATTGCCCCGAAATTGCGAAGCTTTACCGGCGATCGGGGTCCGTTAAAGATGGCAATTGCGACAATTAATAACGAGGGAGGAGGACGGGAAAAAATGGAAATTCCGTATAATTCACGCGATGGCAGGATAATTACCGAAAGGCTTTTTTGGACAATGTCGGAAGGACGGGTATCGGGGGCCGGGTGATTTTTCTTCGTCGTGGCCGGGGTCGCAGAGAGGCGGAGGATCGGCGTTGACGATAACGCGGCGTAATAATGATAACGCGATCGGACGCGGCGCATCGAATTAATTGCCACGTGTCCGCGCGAGCGATTTTCTGGTGCACGCCCATCAACGGCGTCGCGTCGGCGCGCAGACCTGAAATTATTTTTCGGGGCGGCGCGCTCGCCGTTACACTTAATTAACATGCGGTATAATGCGAACGGAAATAATTAACGCCGCGGGTAGATTGTGTACCGAGATACATATCGCGGCGGGGCTGTGTACACGGTGGAATCGATTCGATTTACGCGAACACCAGATGATATCTGCCGTTGTCGAGCCACTAAATGTCACCCGATAGAATCTCCGACAAGCGGAACCGAGAAATGGAAACGGGCAGTGCCAATGGGGGGAGGCAGGAGCCGCGGAGAAGAATCGTCCCGGCGTTTAATTAAAACAATGTGTCTTCATTAGAACGCCGTGCTATCCACGCCTCCCCCCAGAAAATCCCATTATATAACGCGATATCGGCCGGATCGGCGAATAAGTCCATTACTTATTAAGCGTTAACAGGCCCCGCGGAGAGCGAATCAAGGTAAGAACACGGCCGGCTATCAACGGGATCGTCGTGTTCACCTATGCCGACGCGGATCCCAGTGATACGTGCGATTGCGCAACCGACGATTCGCGGGAAAGGATCGAGGGATCCAAGGGGGGATGCGGCAGGGTGTGGAGGTGAAAGATGCCGCAGGAAAGTGGGCATTGTTCCACCTGCTAACAGGTTACGCGTGTTTCGCTGGAACGAAACTAGGCCGAACCTCGTAAATTTTTCATGCGGCTGAAATAATGCTTCGGATCGAACAACGGTAGACGTGTTCCGTGGATCGGGTTTTTTAGAATGTCTCCTAAACGGATTAAGTAGAAACGTTCTCGAAGATCGTGCTGTGCAAAATCTGTTTACCGCGATGATATTTCCTGACAGGTATCTTCAAAAATGTTCTTTCTTTTTATTCGATAATGTTATTGAAACATTTTTATTGCACTTAATAAAAACCTGAGTTAACGCAATTCAAATTAGTTTCGCCTCGTACTCTTATTGCACCTAGTATGCTTAAGGAAAGGTAAAAATATGTCCACAAAATTTTAAACATGTTTCTTTGTTGTAACGATGTTCTTCTATAAACTCCTTATATGTTATTTTTACATGTACTATTGTGTGTCTATTATTTAATAGTATTGTATAAATAAATATACTTCGAACAGAAAAAATAATATTCGTAGCACTTTTTTTTAAATGGATACAAAATGGCACTTCCCTGAAACGGAGCTTAATTCTTCTAATAACTTAAGTTATCCGAAATAAAGTGATATTTTCATTTTTTTTATAATAACAAACAAATTGAACTGTCTCATATTTTTCTTCCCTTTCTTTTCTCCGTTATATTTATCATCCACTATTTTTCCGTTCCCGCGCATCACATCTACACCGGCGACCCGTTGCGTCGCACATGTCCACGTCGCACATTCTGCACCTTGCCTGTCAATTTTCCATCCAATACCTACTTTCCCTCCATTCATTCCTCTATATCACGCAGTTAAAAAAAATCTCGCTCTTCAGAACGTCTTTAAAGCAGTTGGTTAAACCAGGTAACTAAGGCTTTCATTCGTTACAGCTGTTTTCGGAACGATCGACTTTAGAGGCACTCCCCGAAGCGGCAATGAAAAGGCTGGGAAACGTGAGATGATTTTCGCGCTTGACCCGCAAAGGGTTCAAAACTCTCTCGGCGATCCGGCATCGCCAACTGAAATTGCTAAATAGCCGGCAATTAGACGCGCGTCGGACTACAGTCGGCTCGAGCCTCGTAAAACCGAGTAGGCACGTTTCCAAACGCAGCGACATCCATTTAGCAGATCGCGGGAGATTGCGGGTCGGGCAGACGCGAAGCGAAACGCTTGTAGTCGCGGCGCGGATAAAAAATCATTTACGGAAAGGGTCGAATTCGAAAGCAAACGGTGTCGAGCACGGTACACGGCCGCGCCGTGCCGCGCCGCGCCGCGCCGCCGACGACGTCCTGGAACGCTAAGTGGCGGGCTGAAGAAAACACGGAGAGATCGATACATCGTCGAAAGTGAAAAGGCGATTACGAATAGAGAGAGAAAGCGATGGCACGCCACGCGTTTCGCGTGTTAGTGGTGGCGATAGCCGTTACACTTGAAATTGCTCCGGCTGGCTTCTACTCGCGGCGCGGAGCGGAGCGGCGCGGAGCGGAGCCGAGCGGCGTGTAGAAAAATGCGGCATTCGCGATCGGTTCTCGGGACGCGATCGGGCGCGGGCAACCCAGGCAAATGTCAGGTCGTGACTTTCATGCGGTCTACCACCTGCCATGGGATCGGTAAGTGCGTCGTTATTAATGGCGTCCCGATCCAATCGCATCCGGAATAGGCGTAGGTCTTCGATGTTCTTCGATTTTCCACTTTCTAGGCTGGACCTTTATCAGCCGCGTCCCTTCCCCCTTCCCCACTTTCGTGACCAGCGGCTTCGCGAAACCGCGAAAATTGCCTGATCGAGCTACTCTTTCGCTGGAACAATGCACGCGCCGCTGTTTCCCATACTTTTATTCATTATGTACTTTGTACAGCGGTGTTCCCAACAGCTACTCCGACGGAGATGATTGATTCTTCAAGCGGATAATGCTGACGGTTGGCTGCTTTACTTGATGTTCGTTAAGAGCCGTTTTGTCCTGGGAATGTGGAAATGCAGAGGAAAATTGATGGTGCTCGATGTCGTGCTCTCGTGTGGTATTTAACAAATGAAATCGCAGATGATACGAAAATTGAATGTTTCTATGGGAATGACGCTGAAAGTTTGTCGACGGATGAAATTCTTCAATTATTCTGATCGCTGCAAACATGGGAAGTTTCTTCAAGATTCACACTCCACTTGTCACATTAACTGCAACCGTTCATTGAATATTTTGTTCTTTGTGTTCATTAACGATTATTATTCTTCGTATTCATTCATTCATTTTTTGTACTTTGTATTCGTTAAGCAGTCACAAATCATCTAAATGCATGACCAGATTTTACGACTTTCGCTAACATGCAGAAAATTATTTTTTCAATTTTTGACGCAAATATCGTAGTCGATACAAACGTATGAAGTTAATAACAATTAGTAACAATTAAGTGAGTGACAATTAACTGTTTATCAATACAGTTTCCAATCGTAAGCTTTCTAATCTCACAAACGTCAAAATTGCAAGGAAACAGCACCAAATTGTGGGCAGCTTGAGAAATGTCCAAAGAAGTTTGAAACAGTGCCAGAAACTCGTGTCGTTATTCTATTGCTCCAAGGCGCATGGATCTGCTGCATTAAATTAATTCGTCTTCTGACAAAATAATAGATCGAGTGCAGAAAAAATGGTTGACGGCAAATATTGGCAAATCGATCGATCCTCTGAATCAGAGTAGCTCGGAGCGTAGCCGCGAGACTTTTCCCAGGCGAGCGTGTCTAATATGCGCGGCTCGCAAAGTCCCTAGGATAAAATCCATAAAATTTTATTCAGTACCCGCAGCGTTCCGCAATCGTTTGAACGGGACTTTCGAAACCGGCGGGACACGGTTCGATATGTGCGCGCCGATCGCGTATTGTTCATATCGGAGTAACTCACGGCGTCCCTCCTACGCAGCTGACCTGTTACGAATACCGTGGCAAATAATAAGGGCCGGAGCGTGCTCGAGACTCGCGCGGATTTTTTACGGGCGGCCTCGGGTTGCCACGGATGATCCACGCACCGCACCCTGTTTTCGAGAGGTCCCGGGTCTCGGCGAGACAGCCGCCCCCCGTTCGGCCGTTGCGTCACGTCATAACAGCCCAAAAAAGGTGACACCCTGTTTTCTCTCCGAATCGAGAACGGCCGGCTTCATTCCGCTCGGTGCCGCGCGGAATCCTCGGCTCGAGGCGAGATTCGTCGCATGGCGAGCACGGCCGCGGACCGTGAATACCCTCGGCCGCGTGATATATCGATGACACGAGCGTGGGTGTACCGGAAAGTCGACCTCGAGGGAGATTAAAACGGCCTCGGCGAGGCTCGAGTCTCTCCCGCGCCCATGCAAAAATCCGCTCGGCCGCCTTTCCGCCTCTTTCCGCCGCGCTCGATCTCCGAGCTGTCCGAGGCACCGCTCGGCGCGCGAGCGTCTCGCTTCCGACACGTGACAGACCCGATCAGCTCCGAGTAATCTCGTTTTTTGCCGCAACTACCAGCCAGGGAAACGATTTACGCGACTTACGATACGCTGCCCGCCGGATCCTGGATCCTAGCCAATCTGCCGGTACAATGACTGCTGCGCCGCGATCGCTAATGAATATTGACCGGACAGCCTTGCGACAACTCTTGTAATTTTTAGTCGCTTGGTTTTCGTTCGATCTATGATTTCTGGCTGCGCTCGGGCGCTACGGTCTCCCGATCAAGTTGACTTTTACGCTTTATTCACCGGACGCCTGTTAATGGGATTTCTTATGACCGAGCTATACGTGAACACATTGCTCGATAATTTCTTCGTCTTAAATAATGATTTCAAACGAACGTGTTACGTTATATTTGATCTAAATAATTGATTGGATTATTATTGGAATTGTTATCGCCTCAAAGCAATATTTTCGAGACATTTTCAACCGTTGATTCGGTTGTTAATGAATTTTTTTCTATCGTGTACAATATTTTTAATTTATTTATGTTAATTTATTATGTTACGATCCTTCGAACGATCAAGTTTCTTTTGTTGGTATTTTTCTCTTGCATGTGCACGACAAGAAAGTTTTCAATAAAATTACGAACTTATTTAACACAAATCCCTTGATACCGAAGAAGAAAGATAAAATGCGAAATAAATAAAATGTTCAAGATGGAAAAGTTGCAGCTAATGGTGCAAGAACGCAGCCGCAAAACGACGTAAATCATTTCTTCAATGGTTTTAATGGCCGCAATGTTTCTCGCGGGTATATTTATTTCATTATGGATTGTTGTTCGTGCTATATGCGGGAAATACGAGTATTTATAGCGAAGTATGAGGAAAGTGTGGGCTGGGAATATTGAACGGTTAGTTTCGTTTTCGAAGAAAGTGATTTAAGCGGTCCGGGAACGGCGACATACTACTCACCACGCATTGAAATCACCGCGGAGCGGCGGCGCGGCGCTCCTATTAACGTTACGACTGGCACTCATATTATGTATCCGAATATTTCTTCCCCCGTTCGATTTACGAGCTATTCCTTTATAGGTATCAGAGTATCAGGTTCTACGCTATAAATTATAAGCGTTGAACATTTGATACGTTATATATTACGACAATAAATACGATTCGGAATATATTACGTAAAATGTAGAGGTCCGACTTTGTTAACACCATTTTTCCCAGGCATCGTTATTACCAAACGCGTTTTCTCGTTTACGATTTATAGAAAGCCGAACGATTTAATTAACAGCGCAATTTCAATTTCAACGAGTCCACTACCTGTGTCCATTGTGTCTTTATCCAAGTTCTACCCTCCATTCTCCATCAGTTTTACGCTGCACAGATCCGATTACTAACAAGTGACGTAATTATCCTCGTTCCAAGAGATAAGCAGTGTTATTTTCTACTAACGCGTACTTTGTTTACTGACTGAAATTTATTGTTAAAATAATTAAAAATAATAATTAGGTTTTATGTAATCACCCATTTTTATAGGTCACTTTTTGAAAATTCAATTGAGAGGGAAATCTCCATCTATGATTGATAAATTCTGCAGATGTCCATAGATATTTTCTAGGCATTATTTAAAAAATATTCGACGCACTGTGTACATTAGATAAAATACAATCTTGACGAGTCGAAACGTCTACTTTATTCTCCTTGCAAAAGAAATTCTCGTCAAGTAGCACCACCCACGGCTGGCGAAGCAATCTACATACGAAACACCTGAACCCATTGCTCAGAGGACAGGATAAATACCGTGGGAATCTCGTTGCGACGAGACTCGGTAGCGCAGGGTAGCTAAACCTCGTCAAGGACATTTTCACCCTATCCGAGCGCGCATCCCCGCGAGGCAGGTGTTACCGTCATCCGATCTGTTGAAGGGGCAGATCTGAGGGCAGCAGGGAGAGCGTGGACGATTTTCAAGCTCGACACACGAATACCCCGATCGCTTATCTGCGGCGGAGCGAGCGTAGAGGAGGCCGGTCGTGGTCTGGGACGCGGAAGAAGACGGAAATCGTGCGATCGCGGAATACGTGTGCGGCACGAGAGGGATCTCCCTGTTCTTTCTCCTCCTCTTCTGGTTCTCGGCGGCTCTCTTTCTCTCTCTCTCTCTCTCTCTCTCTCTCTTTCTCTCTCGCTCGGTCCTCTCGCGGGCTCCTTCTTCTTTTTCCAGCTCCGGCGAGCGGTTGCGATTCCGCGATTTACGATTCGTTCCCCGCCGTCGCGGATTCCCGAGGACAGGCAGCGCGACGCTTTATCGAGCGCTCCGCCGTAACCTTTCCATAACTATCGCGTCTGTTGCCGTAGATCAACGGTAACGCCGCGCCGCAGCGACCAATTTACCGAGCGACCTCTCGGCCGACCTCTTCCACCAGGCCTCCTCTCCGCAGGTAATACACGTACCTTGCAAATATATGTATATCCATCGCGATGTGTAATCCGTGCACGCGTATACATCGCCTAGCCTTGCCTTCCCTCGGCGAACGATGCCTGGCGAACGGTGACGCAATGGACAACTTGTCCACCCTCTGCTCCGGGTACCACGGACTCACCCCTTGGTCCCAGTTTTCCTTAAAACAGCGACACCCGAATGATTTTGCGAAAATATTTAGGGTTTGTTCTTGTCGTCTGGCGGTGTTAGTGTCGATGAGGCAAAAACTACCCTTCAATATTGGAGCTGAGGACTAAGTTTTGTCTATGCGACAGCACCCATTTTTCTGTAACGGAACTTGGTGTACGCTCGTGATTGAGTGCTATAGAAGCAGTGTAAAACAGTCTTCAATTTGTTTATATTGGAACTAACAGTTCAATCTCAGTTTTATCGATGTCTCAAAGATAAGTGACTCTGAAGAAGCGTTATTGTTGTCTTCAAGTTCGACAATATGGCGCGTATACATTTCTTTCCGCTTCGAAATAATTAGCAATAAAGGCTGCGAAGTTCTCCGAATTTTATTCGATCTTTACACATTTGTGCCGCTGCATCACATCGTCTCTTTCGCGTATTTCTTGCTATTATACATTTTACACAGGAGTTTCCAGTAAAATGAAACGTCCGACGTCGACGAGGACATCTTGGAAACTGACCGACCCGATCGTAAATAATATTCGACAGTCGGCTATATTCGTACGCCGTCGTACGACCGTCCGAAATCGGTTGTTTGGACGGCGAAGATTTTGTCACAGCGTTGCACCACGTCCTATTTCGGAACAGCAAACTGCACCGATCCTTACCCAGGGAAATTTTTCCATAAACCATTGTCCGTCCGGCAGATCGAAGTGTAAACTACGACGACAGGTTGACGCTGTCCGAGGCGTATCGCCGAGGAACGCTCGGCGACGGAGGCCGAGGCCGGTCGTCCGGCGTGTATGTTAATTGCTCGAAACCGACGAAACCGCGATCAGCATAATGAAACGGACAATCAACGGACGGCCGGTCCGGGCAGTCGATCCGCCGTCACGATTTCACATTATAATGCCGCGGGTCCGTCGTGCGAGAGGATCGTCCGCTCCGCTCGGCTCGGCTCGGCTCGGCGCGCCGCGCCGGTGGGCCGTCCGCGCGTTCCTCTCTGGACGGATAGGCGAGTGCATTAGATCGGGTACACGTCGTCGCGGCATGTCGTGTGCTTTTTTAGTCCGGTGGCCGCACGAGAAAATCTCTGCGGCTGCCGGGGCCCCGATCGAGACGTATGTACACATCGAGCTTTACGATTGCCCTCATACATTAATGTAAACGCTGCCGGCTACCGGCGAGCCTAGAGACCGGGGAGACGGAACATAGAAAGAACCAGACAAAGACGGAGACATAGGTAGACGAGGAGGCGATCGGAGAAGATCGAACGGAGGAGGAGAGATCGCGAGGGGTCGAATCTCGTCGGATCGCGACGAGACGCGACGCGACGTCTCCCCTCGGTCCTCGCGAAGCGGAACAAAGAGGACGTCTGTTAGCAAAGCGAGGATCCGCGGAAAAAGAGAGAAATCCTGGTCGCTGGTAGAAAAAGCGCGCGTGCTGGTGAAACCGGGCGCGCGCGTTGTTTTCGTCCGGTAGGAATCGATTCGTCGCGTCGCACGCGATCGATCGACTCGGCCGCTGGATCGGAGGGGGCCCCGGATCGATCGGTAGGTCGGTCTGTGTGTCGCAGCACGAACCGGGATCGCCATGGGATGGGACTGGATGGTATGGTTGCTCTCTCGGAAGCAATCGCGCGCGAGTAACGACGATATCGCGGACGACAAGCCGGGGCCGAGAGTCGAGAGGCTCGGTGCCGCGTTTTGCGGGCTCCGCGAACCTTTCCCCCGCGGATCGAGATAGCTCCGCGCCGGCCGGAAGGAGATCTTGCCTTATGCGAATGCCTGTATACACGTACCGTGTGCGCCTCTACACGTACGTGTTATTCGTGGTAAACACAGAGGCCGCGCGGAGAGAAACAGAGAGGGAAGCACGGAGACGAGAGTGTACACACGTATATGCAGGTACCGTGCAAGTACGGGCTGACTTCGCGAGGAGACGCAGCCCTCGCGACCGGCCCATAAATCAGGCTCCGCTTCTTGCGCGCCGATCGTTTGCCATCGCCGTCGGGTCAGAGGGGAGCTTGTCGACGATTCTGCTCGGCCGTAGTCTTTCTGTTCGCGAGCCTGAACGGTTTCAAAGCTCCGGGACAAGCGGGATACTTTTTTCCCTTCTTTCCCTCCGCTCTGTCGTTCTCCTTTCATCGTTCTTGCCGCAGCTTCTTTCCAGCCGGCCGCGTCTCCGTCGCGCTCGCGAATCGGTTGATCGTGTCCCTCGACCGGCATCGTCCGCTGAAGACATCGCGATGAACCGTTGCCACTGCGAGGGGAACACGATTAACGCGAGAGAAACGGCGCATTAATTAGAGGAAGTGGTTCACGAGAAAATAATAGCCACCGCGCAGTCCTAATGCGACCCCGGATCGACCGCTGAAACGTCGGTACACGGCTCTGTCAATGCTTCGCGCGATTCCTTCACGCTGATCCATCCGACGATGCAGCCCGTTGGTTTTTTTGCACGGGCTATGGCGTTTCCTGTTTTGTTACCGCGAGGATCGATTCTGTAAAAAATCGCGGCTACAGTTCACGCGTATGCGATCGAGTCTCGGACTAATGGGTCCAGTTTGTTTTATAATTGGTCGGGGCATTTGGATGATCGCTAGATTTTACTGGAGTTTACTGGAGATTTACATGAACTGATTATGAACTGTGAGGAATGTTTATGTATTTTCGGAACCATAAGATTACTACGGAGAGAAAAGCTTTTTGCCAATTTCTTCCGCAGCTTGCTCCAAAGGTGCCATTTTCTTGTTGCGCCACATCGAAATACTGGTGTCGAAACTAACGCCTATTAAATTATCTGTCCACAATATTCATGTTCATCAAGCTGGTGCAATAATCCTGTCGTTTACGTGTTCAGCGTAATTTTCTTACGATAGCAAAATCTACGGCGATATGTTTTCACTTCCAAATACCTCTTGGATTTTTTTATTTGGTTAAAAGTTTAAGAGATAAAATGTGAATACGAATATGAAGTGAGAATTAAATCGTCACTTGCGTGAATTTAACAAAGGCTATTCAATGATAGTATCGATTAGTACTTTACATCAACGTGTAGAATGTCAGAAGAAACACATGACGTATCCGAGATGTTTCTATGTGTCATCAAAAATTGCTCTTAGATAAAAGCTTCGCAGATATTTGTTTGTTTCGTTACCCAATATGACAATTTGAAAATAATTGAATAGAAATTGTAAATTCTTTAAATATGTTTTCCGTTTTATATTTCATCCGCAATCCAGTCGTCACGTTCGCAATTAGCATCGCACATACACGACGACCAAGATTTTGCACTTAACGCAAGAAAGATCGAAATAATTTTGTGCGTGTATTTATATAGTGCCATATAATAAACTATATAACACGATGTTGAAAGAATTTATAAGCTTCCTGTGGCGACATTTTCCACTATATCGTAACTATGGTTGCTGTTCCCGAAGCAAAAGCTGGTGTCGAACGTGTTAGAAAAGCGTCATCCCACTGGAAATCGAGTTCGAAAATTCAAACACCGTTCGAAAAGCAGCAGGAACACCACATCAAAATGCGGTAGAAATTACTGGAGAAGTTCTCGAGTATTAAATTCGACTGGAATCGCGAAAATGATCCACGCTGACCGAAGTCACGTTCCGCCGTAGGTTGAGAACCCCGATGTCATCTTCCCGCGGCGGAGCCGCGAAGAGGTCGCTTTCGAGAGTGGGGCTCTATGATCCCGTGCGCATAGCACAACCGGTTGTCTTTTCTTTTTTTCAATCCGCACTCTCACCCCGTATGGGCGCGCGTGTGCGTGTGCACGATAACGGCCGAACACGCGGCTCTGCCTCAGCCGATTCACACGCACAATGACTGGGATACTCGTAATTGCCGGTAATATTCATCATTTAATGGTCTCCCCGAGGTCAACGCATCTGGAGACCTCTGCGCAGAGAGAGTAAGAGAGCGAGAGAGAGAGAGAGAGAGAGAGAAAGAGAGAGAGAGAGAGAGAGAGAGAGAGAGAAGCTCCTTGCCCGGATTTTCGAGCAGCAAGAATCAACGACCCGGCCGTGGGATTATTTCCACGACAAAAAAAGAACGTTCGTTTCTCGATCCGCTCGACCATAGACCCATGGAAAACGATCGTAGCTCTTAATGTATCCAGCGGGATCGATCCGCGAGACGCGTCGAACATCCGCGGAATTTTAACTCCGGCAAATTCAGACTTTTTCCTTGCTCCTAACGTTTTGTTTCTATCGAAGAAAAATCCACGCCTCGTTTTATATTCCTGCGTATCGACGATGCTTCCCGATTTTCTCGAAGCATCGAATCTTCATAAAAACTACTAGCTAAGCTTTTTTCTGTGTTCCGCAGAAGATTTATATTCTCGACGGGTGTTCGGGCCTCCTAAAAGTTTCTGCCTTCGTCCGCACAGTTCGATGCTCGTAAAACCGTTCATTAGTACGCGGAAAGAATGTTCGGAGGTGATGAAACTCCGGTATCGAACGCAGATGGTGGTTATCTACTAGTCGGCAGGCATCGTCGATTAATTATTCGCGGGGTCCGCGCGACGTCGATCTCTCGATCGGCAGCGGTCAAGGACACCTGACGAGTCGCCACCTCGGGATCCTCCGGTTACCGGTAGTCCCGGCCGCTGAGGAACTGACCCTCGACCCGAGGCCTCTTTCGTGTAAGTCGAGAACTGGTAAAGCGACGTAGTGGCCTCGGTTACGACAGGTCGTAAGACTACAAGCGTGTCTAATAGGTCGCGATAACGCGGCCCGATGATATCCTCCGGGCTGTATCGCCTTCGGTGTGGTCCACATAAGGCGCGCGATTAAATGCCCGAGACCTAGCCCTCGGAGGCCCCGTTCACAAGGTGCAGCCGGCCGACGTAACAGCATGCCTGAAACTATTGACGAATCAAAATCGGATAAATATTACCGTTTTACGACGAGCATCTATCCTCGTTAGGATCGTACAGCGTTGCCTCTTCCCAATAACGACGCGCGTTAACGGCTAGTAAATTTTCCGAATTTTTCCGGAACGATGGAAATTAGGAAGTTACAGAAACCGGGGATGATGGATCGTTGCAAAGTACTTTAGCGTATAGTATATTTTTAGCTCTACGCTCAGATATTTATTAATTTTTTTTTTCGTTTATTGTATGGCGTTTTGCTTACGCAGATTGCAATGAACATTTAAACTCTTCGGATATTGTTGGACAAATTCATGTTGGTTTATCGAAAAACTACATTTATTTACTCTTTACACATGTTCTCGGCTATTATTTTTAATCATTTTATTTTTAACTGTATCGTTCTTTATACATTCATGAATTTTGTTAATGCTTATTCTTCAGCTTTTTTAAACAGAAGCAGTCGCTATAATGGCTTCGATCACACAGTTCATGCTTTCGAGATTTTACGAGTTAGTATGTTGCGACCTTTTGAAAGGTCTGCGCCTAAAATGCGCAGCAAAAAGTAAGCGATGACAAGTATACTACCTAACCCAGACACTATATGTATACAGTGTTTTCGTAATGATTATTTACATTTCCTTATCTGTTCGTTTTACTTCATTTCAGCCTCCAAATATCTACAATATCTTAAAGTTTTCGCTAAAATGGCAATTTGAACAGCAAATTTTTTCGCACGACGAGTATACTCGCAATACAAAATACATATTGCCGTTTGGTCATGAATATTCTCGCTGAAAACAGCTAACTGGTTGAACAAACTATTCGCGTTCGTGAACAATTTGAAGCAAACACCATCGAAAATATGATTACAAAATAGTTATATTACAAGCAAATCGATAGAAACGCTTCGACGGGATCGCACGGATTTTTCGCATGGGTGCGTGACAGAAACGAAAATGGGTAAGGTTCCGAAGGGTCAAAGGCGACCCACGCGTCGCAGACGGAGACAGGAGAGCGGTCCGGCGTCCCCGATACGGTTTCGAATAATCTTGGCAATTGATCGGCGAGTCCCGGGCGATTAAACCGCGCGTTTTAATGCTGCCCGGCGGCGAGCGTCGCTTTCATAACTTAAAACGCCGACCCGGGGGCCTTCCACATTTTATGATAATGGCCCCCGGTAAATTATCGCCGCGCGAGAAATGAATTTTCAGAAGCGATCGGGCTTAAAGTACGCCAGCCCCGGTGCCGAGACCCCGGTAACGGTCGCAGATCGGGGCCCGTGCATCGTTAAAAAGGGGACCGTTCTCGCGTCACGACGTTTCGCGACGTTCCCGGGGTCACCGGGCGTCCGGCGCCGCGGGCAGAGCCCGCGAAAAATGTCGCAGTTGCTATCAGCGATCGCCTCGTAAACTTTTACGTTTCTTTTAAAGCGAAACTTTCGAATTTCTGGCCCCGGCGTCGGCGGGGGCGGGGATTTGCTACTTTCGCCCGGGACGCCCGTAACCGGCATAAAATCGCCTGAATGAATAGCTATTGAGAAACAATTCGATACGCGCCGACAATGAGAATAAAGTCGACGGAAACGGGCGTATTTCATCCGCGAGGTCGGCGCGCGCGCGCGCGCGTTCGGAGCATTGGAAATCATCCCGCGTGCCGTTAAGTATCCCTCGTTAATTCGGCAAGTATAATACACCGATTAATACGTCTACCGGTCTTAACATCCTCGTAAATTTTCGATATGGTTATAATTTTCGAGGTTTACGCCGCGGCGTTCGGTTTAATACGATGGTAATTACGATAAGAAGTTGTAAATTATGCCGGTTCGCCTCGTTACCGTGGACTGTCCGCGGTTTGTTACAATTGCTTTCAATGTAGTGTTTTTTAACCGTTTCGGAAATTTATCGGCGGCTGTTATGACTCGTGCGGTTTCGGCTCCTAACCACGCAGCTGCGCCCTGCGTGGCAATTTCTTTGGTTCCGACAAGAAACTCTGAAAAGACAATGCAAGAAACATCGCGGCACTGTCATCCGTTGGGACGGTCTTTAATTGCTCCATATATTTTGGTACTTCAAATGAGAAGGCGTGCGAGAGAAATAGTATTAAAATCGAACCTATCGAGGCGGTCAAAATGGCCGATTCTATATTTTTGTTCTAAAATTGAAACGGCGAAGACTCTTTGGTAAGAAATGAATGTATGAGTTGCCTAGTTCAAGGTTATAATATAATATATAAGTTTAATCTTCTCTTTTTTGTAATGAACAAACATTAATCACTTTTAAAGCTTGATAGGTACAGCGTTAACAATTTTGAACCCCTGGAAGAAAATTCAATAAACTGCGGACCTCTATTTATAATTTATGCGTATAAAGAACGTTACTGACGTAATCCGTCGACGTTAAAAAATTATATAAAACAAATTAAAAGAAACTAAAAGAACAATTATTTTGATAAATTGAAAGAATAAAATTTACAAAGATTTAAAAGAATAAATATTTCAATGAATTGAAAGTGTAAGTATTACAGAGAATTAAAATAGCGAATATTTCAATAAAATAGAAGAGTAAATATATCGAAATAATTTCTGCATCAAGAGTCGCTGTATTTCCACGTGGCGATGCGACAATTTTTCCGTCTGCAACGTCTGTCCGACGAAACGGGAAGGAACGCTCGATCTCACGAATTTGACACGTCGGCAAGGATCGCGCACGTTTTTCCACGGCCTGGGAAAAGGAATGAAGCCGAAACGGCCGTCGGAAAAAAAGGCACGAACGCCCGTCGAAACTTGTTTTGGCGTGTGACGAACGCACCTTGACACGTCGGGTCGCGCAGGAATTCGCTGCAATC
Source organism: Megalopta genalis (assembly GCF_051020955.1). Lineage (NCBI taxonomy): Eukaryota > Metazoa > Arthropoda > Insecta > Hymenoptera > Halictidae > Megalopta > Megalopta genalis. The sequence continues at coordinate 6,588,486 of NC_135024.1, forward strand.
GTGCGAGCAAAAAAGTCGCTTTTCCTATAATTGGCACGCGACCTGCGCGCTCGGGAGCCCCCGAAGGCGTGGCGTGCGAAAGTGCCACGTGGCGTAACACCGGCACAATCATAATTGCACACCGCGTGGAAATGAAGCCTCGCGTGACACTCGCGACGCTTCCTTCCGAGACGATGGCCCACCTGCGCGCGTGCGTGCTCGCGTGCGTTTGCTATGATGGAAAACACGATTACGCGTTCTTCGACCTCTGATCGTTGCACACCGTTTGCCCAAATGTAATTAACCCTAGAAAGATAACCATATGACAACGTACGTAAAAGATAACCATACGCTTCAGAGGCGCATGCTTTTCTAAGGCGTCAATTTTATACTAACAATGGATATTTATTTAAGTTAATCTAGTCATTTTAAAGGTTTGGCATTATTGTAAAAATAAAATGCATTTATATTATATTTTTTTATATTTTAAGTAATTTTAAACTTAAATCACTAGACCTCTATGAAAAATTAACAAAAATCAACAGTCTTCGCAGGCGCCTCTGCGACGTAGGTTATCTTTCTCGGGTTAAGATGTAGACAAAATTTCATTAAAACGTTGTTAGAGAATACTATTAGAGAATATAATTAGTAGCACTAGCATAGTTTCACGTGAAATGAGAATTATTTGCAGTGGTTGCAACGTGGAACACGCCCCAACAATCTCAAAAATTTTATAAAATTAAAATATGTTATTTAATCATATTGAAATTGAAGAAATCAATTGTGTGAAATCAATTGCTTCATCAACCTTTTTACGTTTTGCGGATCCTAACAAAATTAGAATTATTTAATAGATCAGTGTAAAAATTGCACAACAATGTGTAAACACGTTAAATATCAAATCACGATAAATTTACAACATTAGAGTAATTATGCGTAAGAAACTGAAACTTGAAAGGTAAAATTGATCGAAGTGCCCGCATGCTACGAATTGTGATAAAATTTATCGTTCTCGAATATATGACAACGCGAATTAGTTGAAAAAACTGGTCGAAGGATTGTGTCATCTATATACCAGCGACATAATGATCACCGCGATAATCATTTTCGAACTGCGATAAGATTGTCTACAATACAGCCAGAATTCTCCATCATCCAAGTACGTTCCACGGGCAAACAGTTGAATGTAAGGTAGAAACGACTTAAATCGATAAATCAATGAACATTTAATCTCGCGCTGTAATTAAATAGTTCTATTATCCAAACATCTATCTCATCGTGATTAGTTTGGATAGCCAATGATCTGCTGTACTTGAAAGTGTGTTTTGAAGTTCTCTAAACGTTCATACTCTTACGTTTGGTCATACTCGTCGCGGTCGTAAAAAAGTATGAATTCTGCCGTGGTTTCCGAGCAAATCGACCTTCGGTCGCCAGCGAGAGTGCAGCGATCGTTCAAAGATTCCCGAAAGCCGACCGGACCGGGCACAATAATTCGCGGATTAAACCGTGGTCCCGATTACGCTTCGATTACACGCTCGCCGGTTACGACTCTCTGGTTCTCCTCCATTTAATCCGAAGATGGGAGTTTAATCTTAACCGTCCGAGCGCCGGGTACTTAGGGTTCGTTATTTCACTTCTGATAACCGAAGCTTAATATTGAATACATACTTCGGTGAATCGATGCAACGTGTACCTCCGGAAGCTCGCAAGTCGCGAGTCGTAAAGTTTCGGGCGAAACAACCGTCGGTGATTGTTTCTTCTGGCGAAAGTGTTTCTTCCGGCGAAGTACGGTACGTTCTTCTCTTGTCCGATATACGGTTCAACATACACAGAGTGACGCAATTGTAATAGAAATCACAGCAACTCGCGATGTTTCGGTCGTAAGCTTGTACTCAACGATTCTGTTTATTTTAATTAGTTTCATAACGCGAGAAGATCTTCCAGCACGCGTCTGTTGCAATCTGCATTAAATAATAATTAAGTTACTCACGCGCCGGTAATAAATTCTATTTATCAGAATAAAAACGATGCGATTTATTGAATAAGAGAAAAACCGATGAGTTCTAATTTAAGTTCACAATCCTGCTGGCACGTTCCATCGGATCGACCGTATTCATTAATTTCCATATCTTATTTTCCAGTTAACGTTAATAGATGCCGGTGATATTTTATTCGTGGAATTGTGGAACTTTTAGTCAATGAATAATATTTTTAAGTGCAATTTGCATGATCCGCAATATACATTGCTGCATGGATGCTATATTCAATTTCTTGGCGGCCTTTATTGAGAGGCAAGAAATAAATTGCTTTCGCTGTCTCTTGCAACTGTCTCAGAAAATGCTGACTCTGTGTAAAGGTACACGGTAATGATCTGGTAATAATCTTTTAGGATTCTTCGCAATCCATTTAATGTTCTTCAGGCAAACAATGATAGACCCGAAAGCTGATTGCCACGTTGTTTACTTAGAAATACATTCGACAGCAAGATTAAAGCATTAATAATGTTTGGCCGAAAGATTGTTAATTTTTGAACATTTTTAAAAATTATAGCTTGAATTATGATACCTATGATACTTATTTTATGATAGCATATCCTAATTTTGAATTCACTGGAAAATCCTAGGTCACGAAAAAGTGCAAGGTTTGGCGCCCTTTATGGACATGCAACCATTTTTCCCTGCATACTGATTAAAACACCGCAAAGAATAGACCTCCCGCTTTAAACTGAGGGCAGAATTAAATCGCTACGATTTTTTCTCACAAAGTTACAGCACTTTAAATGAAGATTGAATAATAATTACTTCTATATTTTTTAATTTATATTTATATATTCCGGGATTTGTTATGTCAAAGTTATGTCACGGTTATGTCACGGTTATGATTACAACATCAAAATGTACATAACCTTATTTAAAGCGTAGGGCAGGGTTAGAACAAGTTTGTAGGTTTTAACTTTTGACTTTTCCTAGAAATATTACATCGTATGTGGCCTTCTCTGCATAAGGCAATATAAACAATCTGCGTTGTGGACCAACGTGCTATTTGATCCTTCAAATATTCGGCCAACGAACTCGCTTGAAATTAATTTACTGCTGAATTGTTTTAAACATTCTGTTGCTAAATATGATTATTCGGACATTTTAACCCATCATTCACAGTGTTTCGAATAGACGTGAAGCAGTGACCTTTTTAAAATTTTGTCCTACGACGGCTGCACTGCGCGTAGCGTTGAACAGAAGAGCATCCCTTAAAGGAGATAAATTTCCGTGGGGCTGCCCTCTGTAACTGTAGTTCGAGGTTCCTCAAGGTACCGTCCGTTCTCGATCAAGGCTGCGAAATAAATTGGCGACACGGTTCGCGGTTCGTGCAGCCATCCAGTTCCCCTATGTAACACCTTTCAGGGGAAAGGGATTACGGTCACAGGGTGAAAAGAGAACGGGGCGAGGGTTGGTTGGTCAATGCTGCGACACGTTCCGTGCTCCGGGCCCTCGTACAATCGTGAATCCAAACGAACGGCTTTTGAAATCGGATCCGCCAGATATTTCTCGACCCGTGGCCTGGGCTATGGCCCCGTGCAGGGGAGAAGGACGAAAGCCCATCGTCTCAGTTACAATTTGTGTTCGCACTTAAAAGAAACATTACCTGGTGGGACCGGGTCGAGGATAGCGCGGACGCCTCGTGTGTGGTCCTACATAACGCCCTCGACCGTATCTCGAATCGTTCGTTACCGATTCGATTGGAGTCGTTCGAGCCACCTTTCCGCCATGGGGGAGACGATCAGAAGTGCCACTTAAAAGTAGACTTCCTCCCACCCTGTGCCACTTTAATTTTCAGGGAGGATCGACCGTGAGATCGCAATATTGGATCGATCGAGATTCATTCCTGGGACTTGGGAAAAATTTTCTAAAATATTAGGACATCGAGTAGGAAATGCATCATTGTGCATTTCGTACTGAATGACCCAGTATAGTAATGTCTCTCGAAATGACGCTCAGATTGTCCACAAAAATGGACAATTTAGGAAGAGAAGATACGATTATTCCAGCCTTGTACCTCGTTTTTTATAGTTACGAATTGTCAAGGTTATGTGAAGGTTATGCAAGGCTCGAATAATCGTATCTCCTCTTCCCAAATTGTCCATTTTTGTGGACAATCTGAGCGTCAATTGGAGAGACATTACTGTACTTTTAGGTAGATAGTTTATATGAGAGTAATATGCAGTTCGAGTACGAGGAACTTCAGATTTACAATGATCTTGCAATGTGTATTAGAGAAAGTTGGTGTTTAGAAAATACTGCTGGGATCACGAAAGATCCCAGTGTTACCTTACACTGTGGGCAAGTGATCATTTCAATCCAGATGCTCTTACTTCAAAGCTATACGAGCATGTAATGTTTATCCTACTGGCGCGAGTAAACATATCACGGTACAGGACAATTTTGTCACGATAAAACACCTATGACAATTTTAAATGCCAACAGCTAGCGTGGCGGCTGTTATAAGAATAATAATAAATCTTCGAAATAGGTTTACGAGATTTTTCTTGGCGAGTATGTGTTAGAACTATACTCGAGTTTCAAATAAGTAGAAAAGATAAATAATTACTAGACGCGTTAGCCGAGTCCTGTATAATTGCTCTACCACGGATGTCTGTGAATAAT